>NC_079171.1:2022075-2393325 GCF_947568905.1 Ostrea edulis | reverse complement strand
AAATACACACAGAGTTAACACTTATAAGCAGTACCATAGACAATTCGATTTCAGATATTTCATTTTTCTAATTCGTCTAACAAACATCGCTAAATCTTTTAATGGCTTTTCTTAATTTACGAGAGAAAAAAAGAAAAGAAATGTGCGTCCTATGAATTTGCTTATTTTTTTTCAAGGGAGAAAAATCCCATGGGTTAATATTTTTTTTCAGTTTTGTTAGCAGCCCAAACCAAATATGCATATTTGTCCGATATCTAATTCGATGTCGATATTGTCGCTATCGAGAATGTCAGATTAATATCGAATCAAGATCGTCGTGCCTGATTTCGATGTCGACATTCACACAACGATATCGTGTCGATGTCGACAATTTCTTTTTAAAATGTGTTTGGATCAACAGTCTTAGTACACATCACTGTCTGTAATGTTTGTGTGTTTATCAGAATCGGTAACATGATAAATGTGTCGTCAATGTCCAAAAAAGAACTCGCGGTACTCGATGTACAGCTATCTACCTCTCTGGAGTCTCCTGAATTCTCCACCTTTTAGTCTCAGACAATGTACTCCACTCTCTTGCTTTAAAACGGACCTCAAAATGCATCTTTTTAGATGAACTTTTAATCTGTGATTGTTTTGGCATACTTAGTGTTCTTACAGGGCTGTTACATTTGTTTACAATACGAAAAGAAAACATTCATTGCTATTTGAACTGTGGTTTGGTTCTATACTTTTGTCCTTTCTATGTATTCAATTATTCCTAAGTCAGTTGCTATTTGAACTGTGGTTTGGTTTTATACCTTTGCCAGTTCTACGTATTTAACTATTCCTAAATCTGTTCCTATTTGAACTGTGGTTTGGTTCTATACTTTTGTCCTTTCTATGTATTCAATTATTCCTAGGGGTTGTTTTAAATTATTTTATATGTTATTATGATATTTATATGATTATATTAGGACCTCTTGAGGATCCGGGTTAGAATAGGTCCTCAGTACCCGTTGCATGTTGTAGAACGCAACTAAATGAGGTAGTCCTTTGGATGAGACTGCGAAAACCGAGGCCTCATATCAACGCCGATCATAAGCCTAAATGTTGCAGCCCTTTACCGGCATATAAGTGAAATATGCTCGAGAGGAACGTTAAACAACATTCAATCAATCATTATATTAGGCGCTTTATATTAATAATATTAATGTATTTTAATTCTGACACTATAGGTATCTTACTCACATGATGGGGAACATCGATTTCATATATCTTTTCTCTCACATTTGTAAAGAGCTTTAAAGAACGAATGTTGATAGGGTGCTATATAAATATCTTAATTACAATTACAATTGCAACCTGAATAAAACCATATCCTTTTATCCGCTCACGTAGATTGCTACACCAGGTAAAATATATTTAAAGTCGATTGTATATATACGGATACGATGTTAATTAGTTACACCTATCGTATTTGTGTGTAATTGTTACACATTTCAAATGTTTTACAATAACGTATGCATAGACACACACATTAAGTATATACATAGCCCCGCTCCAGTTTGACTATATCTCAGATTATATCTTTAGTTCCTCAACAATACTGTTGAACATGGTTTACATTGTTTAGAAATAACACACACAGTCAAAGGCAACAATAGATAGCTTGTGTAGTTCATGTTTCGTGGCATGTTTAAATTTTGTGACATACTTTTTGTGAATTTTGTTGACAGAGCAGATTTTGGCTATAACTGTATCTTACTATTTTCCTAAAACAGTTTTTCTTTACAATTAACGATGCGTTTTAGATGACAAACATCGGTATACGCCAATATCGTGGGAAAGTTAATTATTGTGAACAATAACCAAGTTAAGGAGATGTAAATTAAAGAGATTTCACTGATACAAACATCATTACGTAAGTGAGCTGTATTCAGTTCAGTAACTAAACAACTGTCAGGAAGTTTAAACATTAGAACGTTTAGTAGTTTTGGCGAATAAGTAGGCGGACAAAGATTTACTTCAATCCAGCTATTCATCAGGTTTAATGCGTTAGTTCATCACATTCATGATGACACGTTTTTGTTTGTCACTGTATGGGAGTTCAAAATTATATAGATAATTGAAACAATACAGGCGTGACTTACACAAAGATATTAACACATTACAAGGGGATTAATCCCCGCGGTAAGGGTACGCATGGAGGGGGGGGGGGTGTGTGTGTACACGAATGTAAATCCACGTGGATGCGTCCTGTGTTTTAATTGGTCACATATCAATAGTTGGTTCAAACTTTATGATAAAGAGGTATTTAAAAGATCAATATAGTTAAATCATTATTTATTTGAGAAGTGAGAAATGGAAAAAAATACATAACAATTAAAACTGATAGAAATACATTAATTATAGAAAGCTACATTGGTTGTGTACGTGTTTTGTATAGAAATCTCCATTTTTTCAGTCTAAGGGAACTAAAAACAAGGATATCGCTTTCTAATAAAATGTTTTCATGGTTTGTTAAATTCGCGGATTTATGTAGACCGTGTAAATAGCGAATATTTTCACCGCGAGTTCTTTTCCCTCAATATAGTACCACTGATACAAGACAATTTGATAAAGAAGATACTACTCTGGCGGGAAAGAATTATGAAGTGCCAGGATGTTGCACGTTGCAGGAGAAAGCATAAAGTAACACAAGAAAGTGCTGATAGAAAAGAAGTTAGGAAAAGTGAATGATGAAAAACCGGTGTGTGGAGGATGAGTAACGGTCGTCTTCGTCAAAACAGACAGATGTGAGCTTGATATGGATTCTGTAGTACATCGAAAGATTGATTTGTTATGGAGTCAACTTTGATGAATACAAGGCCGAGATCGAAAACAGCAAAATCATCCTGTGTCCAACACCCCACCCCCTTAAAAAAAATTGATTTGTTATGGAGTCAAGTTTGATGAAAAACAGCGAAAACATTCTGTGTCCACCCCCTCCCCACAAAAAAAGAAGGAAAAAAAACCCACAGAAAACAACATAAGTGTAAATAAAGACTTCGATTGATAGTTCTTATTGTCTGCCAAAAAATGTAATTTAATTGTAAACGTAATATATGTTTATAATATGCATCGACTTATACAGTATCAAAGTCAAAGACCCCCTAGTAGGAAGTCCGATTTCCTCCCACAAAATCCGCAACTCATCCACCGCCTTGACCTGGTTTCTATTTTGAGTGATTGGGGAAAAGTTCCTATGGTTAAAAAACGACAGATAATACGTCGCTTCTTCATACTTATGACGGTTCAAACCGATATTTATTATTTTTACTCTCTATAATCTTTCCTCGATCGATCGAGACCAGGGTTGTTAAATTTACCGTCCTTGAAATATAAACAAAATGAAAATAAATGGAAATTTGAGTTAGCGGTTTGGGGGATTCCAGATTTCTACCTTGTTTAAATATAGAATAAATGAAACCAATTTTACTGAGACAAAAAATTCGTGGTGAGCCCCTTTGTTTGTACCAACTTTTACTAACATTGGCCCAGTGGTTCTAGAGAAGACAATAATGTAAATACACGACCTAAAGCGGAAAGCTTCCAGGACAGGTGAACTAATTCATTTTGATTGGATAAAGTATATATAGACAATTCAGCTCAGGTCAGCTAAAATTAAAATTGTCCACTTATTTGTTCACAGATAATTATAACATCTATATTTTAGAGCAGTACAAGCTGTCACTCACGGTATTTCTCAACTGTCGGTATAACTAAGATAACCATTTTAAAAGAGGTTCACACCTGAGATCTGGAGTAATGTCATTCTTTTGGAAAGTGTATTTTTGATGTGTACATTGAAGGAGAATCAGGAAATTGAAAATAAAACCAGCGCTCTCAACGCTTGTTATTGAGGTACAGTGTTCTAGACATGACATTTTTGCACTTAAAATGAAATCAATTAAACTTGATTTTTCTCTTGGTTTAAACAAAACAGAAAGAAAAGAAATCAATAATTACATAAAATAGAGATATAATCAGGTTTGTTAACACTACACATAAAGAAATCAATAATTACATAAAATAGAGATATAATCAGGTTTGTTAACACTACACATAAAGAAATCAATAATTACATAAAATAGAGATATATTCAGGTTTGTTAACACTACACATAAAGAAATCAATAATTACGTAAAATAGAGATATAATCAGGTTTGTTAACACTACACAATAATTACATAAAATAGAGATATAATCAGGTTTGTTAACACTACACATAAAGAAATCAATAATTACATAAAATAGAGATATAATCAGGTTTGTTAACACTACACATAAAGAAATCAATAATTACATAAAATAGAGATATAATCAGGTTTGTTAACACTACACATAAAGAAATCAATAATTACATAAAATAGAGATATAATCAGGTTTGTTAACACTACACATAAAGAAATCAATAATTACATAAAATAGAGATATAATCAGGTTTGTTAACACTACACATAAAGAAATCAATAATTACATAAAATAGAGATATAATCAGGTTTGTTAACACTACACATAAAGAAATCAATAATTACATAAAATAGAGATATAATCAGGTTTGCTAACACTAAAAATAAAAAATAAAATGATACTAGTAATGCAAATAAATAATAATCTATTTCTCACTTGATATACGGAAAACTTCATAATAAAAAAATGAGAGTTTAAAAGGACATATTAGGAGTAATATCAATTTCTAAAATTTTACATAATTCTCTACGTCTGGTCTTACATTTTAAAATGGAACTTAAAAAATAGGGGTTGAAGATCAAATATTTCAATTATTGGCGAAAATCCTGAATATTTATACAAAATTTCAAGTACATTAATCAAAAAAAAAAAAAAAAAATAAGTGTTCTGTTTGGAAAAGTGTTTCAACCAAGTTAATGAATTACAACATTTGAAATAGTTCCAAGTATTAACTGCCTGTATCACAAATCATTAAAATGAAATACATGTATAGAGGTATAACAACAGACGGTCCATTGGATAAAACAGAAACTGTAATATCATGCAGATTCAGAAATTTTCGATTAATAAATCCTTCCACCAAAAAATATAATCCACGTCAAACCACTTCAAAATTTGAATTGACAACAATTTTCAACTGGATAGGGTTCAGCAATAGATGTGTACTAATTTTGCACCAATAGGATCAGTAATGATCCAGTAAATACTTAGTTAGCATCCTGCTAACTTCCTTAAGATCTCATGAAAATTACCAAAATAAACAACGGCATGCTACCTGAGAGCATGCCTATAATGAGCGTTCGGTAAAAACCATCATGTCCTCCTACGGAATCGTGATGAAGGATTATTTATTAACATAATCGGGTTGCTGACATCGAGGTCATACAAAGATGGAAACTGATGTAATTACTCATTTCGTTTGTTTTAAAATATCACGTTGTGTCATGAATAACTTTGGTTTAAACTATATTAATTCAAACGGACCAACACAATGTACGTACAATAGGAAAACTTGTGTAAATTCATATTCTAATGTTGTAAGTGTAAGAACTATAAACTATATTAATTCAAACGGACCAACATACTGTACGTGTAATAGGAAGACTTGTGTAAATTCGTCTCCTAATGTTGTAAGTGTAAGAAACTAATAATCACATAAAGGTGTCGCTCAAATATGTTTTTAATGAATCTGCTCTAAAATCGGCAGATTAAATTGTTGACATCTCTCTCTCTCTCTCTCTCTCTCTCTCTCTCTCTCTCTCTCTCTTCCAAATCGGCAGATTAAATTGTTTACAGATATGACACTCACGGAGTGTCTCTCTCTCTCTCATTTATTTATCCGAACTGGTGACCTCCAAGGTCATTGTGCATCGGAAATTACGAACAGGATTTTTTGTAGGAAGACAAGAATTCATTAATTCTGCTAATTTGACGGGTTTATATCTTTAGATATACTATAATCCCTTGAAATTATTTAATCACAGATAATCACAGATATGCTTTTCTGTTTCTTCTTGTATTTTTTGCTTTATTTACAGCTTGTATTGTTTTAAATGCTATATACATGTAGCACATCCCTGTACATACTAAATCTGTTAACAAACGATCAGATAGTTGAAATTCCCTTACCGTGGGGATTCCGGTTATAATAGGGCATGAGTACCCCTTGCTTCTCATAAGAAATTAAATGGGACGGTCCTTCGGATGAGATCTCAAAAAGCGAGGCCCCATATCACAGCAGATATTGCACGATAGAGATCCCTCCTTGATCGAAGGCTGTAAACACCGATCATATGACGTTAAACAATACCGAACCAATCAATACAACAATACGTTAAACAATATACAACTTGCCAATCAAACAATAACCAACCAATCAAACGGGACGCTAAACAACAATCAACAAATCGAACGGGACAGTAAACAACAATCAACCAATCAAAAGGGAAAATAAACAATGTTCAACTAAGCAACAACACACCAAACAATATCCAATCAACCAATCAAATGGGACATTAAACAATATCCCACCAACCAATTGAATGGGACGTTAAAATATCCAACCAACCAATGAAACGGGACATCAAACAATATCGAAACAACCAACCAATCAAACTGGACATTAAATAATACCAAACTAAGCAACCAACCAAACAAGACACCAAATAATATCCAATCAACCAATCAAATTGGACTTTAAACAATATCCAACCAACCAATCAAACCGGACTTTAAACATTGCCCAACCAATCCTCCTCCTAGGCACCTTATCTTTCTGGTATGTCCAGATGTCCGAGTTTGCCCAACTCTCTATTTTGTATTGTTTGTTGGAATTATGAGATTGATCACTGTTCGTTAGCTTCATCTTTCATCCAACGAACCAATCAAATGCAATATTAAACAATAATCAAGCAACCAATCAAACGGGACATTAAAAATACCCAACCACCCAATTAAACGGAACGCTAAACAATATCCAACCAACCAAGCCAATGGGACGTTAAACATTATCCAACCAACTAATCAAACGGGACGTTAAACAATATTCAACCAACCAAGCAAGCGATACATTAAACTATAACCATCTAATCAATCTCAACGTTAGACATATCCAGCCAACCAATCAAACGGGACGTTAAACAATATCCAGCCAACGAATCAAACGGGATGTTAAACATTATCCAACCAACTAATCAAACGGGACATTAAACAATATCCAACCAACCAAGCAAGCGATACATTAAACTATAACCATCTAATCAATCTCAACGTTAGACATATCCAACCAACCAAACAAACGGGACGTTAAACAATATCCAGCCAACGAATCAAACGGGACGTTAACCAATATCCAGCCAACCAATCAAACGGGACGTTAACCAATATCCAACCCATCAGTTAAATAGGTGTGACACGATAACAATCCCTCCCTGTTCAGTGGTCGGAAGCGTTCAGCATAGGCCTATGCTCTGCAGCCCTTCACCGGCATTGATGACATTCCCATGTTAATGAAAGATTCTCGAGAGGACGTTAAACATTATACAATCAATCAACTAGTCAATCTTTATGGAGGGAAAACATTTGATTTCTTTATCCCAAGTCATATCAGAGTTGACATGTATAACTATGTAAAAAGCGTAAAATGATATCTTTAACTGAAAGATTTTAAGATCATCATTATAAAGTATTCTTAACGGAAAAGTACTTCTGTATTTATGGTACTTTCCGGTTAAGATGTCTTTACAAATTAACAACCACATCTAACAGTTAAAGTATTCGTTAAAGTCTCCTTACGATAATATACTCCTGTGTAACAGAGACGCATCAAGTCTCTACCAACATTGACAACATAAATTCAAACAAGACTGACTTTTACGTGACAATATTATATTCTGATATAACATTCTTCAAACAATGCAATGTTGATAACAATTATACAAACCAGATATCTAAATGTATACACAATCTAATATATAATCAATATAGAGCTGTAATATTCTAGAAAATAAATACTTTATGGATACATGATCGTAACTTTAGTGTCTGACTATTTCAGCTTCAGTGACAGAACTTCTGATTAATCAAATTAACTCCTTTGAAAAAGTCCTTTGTTTCCTTAGCGACAGTTATGCATTATCCTAGAGTCACTATCCACACGAATCTGATTCATCCTCATTCTCGGTGGTCTCCTCTAAATTCTGATCATCGTTGCTTTCACTTATTTCATTGTGTTTGTTCGTCATCAAGTTTGTTTTAGGAACATCCTCGCCATCAGAATCAGTTTACTCACTTTCCAAACACTCCTAAGAAATGAAAAGTTTATGTCAAGTGCTACGACAGAATGAGGTTTGGAACATTATGTATTAAAGATGACACAGATAATATGGCCCATGGGTCTCTCGTCTTTCAAATCACACAATACATACCTAAGGATGCATTGGCTTATTCCAACTTAATTTTGACAATTGAAAATGTTGAGACACCACGGACAGCGGGATTCAGGAGTGTCCTCGTCAGATTCAGGAGTGTCCTCATCAGATTCCTCTGATTTCTTATCATCGTCATTTTCCTCTGCACAATTATCTCCACTGCTCCCTGATTCAGCAAGATCCCCAGACTTCAGTTCCTCACGGTTTTCTTCAATATCCTCATCACTTGAAGCTTCCGTGATCCCCTCGTCTCTGTCTGGATTATCTGAAGTTTTAATAGAACAAGGAGAGTGATCAATCTTTCATAGATTCTGCATCTAAAGGAAACTTAGCATGGACATTGCAAACATTTTGTCTACCATATGTAAAAGTTCGAACCAGTTGTAGAACATTAAATTATATATTGGCCCAGCCTACCACACATAATACCACTAGTTCTAACTCCTTGTGATACTAATTGTAAGTGTTATGTATTGTGTGATTTGAAAGATGAGAGACCTATGAGTCACATTGCTTTTCTCGTCCTTTATGTTTCCCACCACTGGTCTTAAGCATAACAAATATTTCATTCCATTAAAAAAAAATGCATTACAGATAATACTGTAAGCATATTTAATTTTGGGTCGGATTAAATTTCGTTATTTTCGCGTTGAACAAAAAAGAAATTAAATCCAACTCGAATTTTTAACTAAAGGAAATGTCTGATATATCGATCTGTTATTTGTCGTCTATTTATAGTAACATTTCGCCAGTACCATTATCATTACCATTTTACGATGTACCTGCATTTTTTCAACTCATTACAGAAACACACAGGTGGAAACACAAACATTCAATGCTCCACCAGTAAAGCTCATCTGTAGACAATATATATTAACACAACACAGTGCAATGTAGATCTAAAGATTTCGGATAACCGCTCACGCAGCCTGCGCGTCTGATATGCCACTTAGACGAAACTAACATGTGTGTCACACCAGCACTGTGTCAGCATCCACTACCTCCTCGTATAATATGTCATTTCTAAGAGATCACAAAAAAAACCCAAAAATGAATCCACACAAATTGTATTCACTACAAAAACAACGATCCCCCCCAACGAAATTAAATACATCTACAGTATAATTGTATAGTGAGTCTATGTTTTCTCAGCACACGGTATTCACTTCTATCTACGGATAACCAGTAACAGTCTTTCAGTGGTAGAGTGTTCATGACCAGAAGGTTGTGAGTTTGAGTACCGCTTGTGACATTGCTAAATAAAACCTAAGACAGACACACAGGTAATGACTGCTCCTTCAAACGCTCAACATACAGAAGTGAGAGTCACGGGTCTCTAGGATATAGTGATTACTTCAAACGCTCAACATTCAGAAGTGAGAGTCACGGGTCTTTAGGTTATAGTGATTACTTCTAACGCTTAACATTCAGAAGTGAGAGTCACGGGTCTTTAGGATATAGTGATTACTTCTAACGCTCAACATTCAGAAGTGAGAGTCACAGGTCTTTAGGTTATAGTGATTACTTCTAACGCTCAACATTCAGAAGTGAAAGTCACGGGTCTTTAGGTTATAGTGATTACTTCTAACGCTCAACATTCAGAAGTGAGAGTCACGGGTCTTTAGGATATAGTGATTACTTCAAACGCTCAACATTCAGAAGTGAGAGTCACGGGTCTCTAGGATATAGTGATTACTTCTAACGCTCAACATTCAGAAGTGAGAGTCACGGGTCTCTAGGATATAGTGATTACTTCTAACGCTTAACATTTAGAAGTGAGAGTCACGGGTCTCTAGGATATAGTGATTACTTCTAACGCTCAACATACAGAAGTGAGAGTCATGGGTCTTTAGGATATAGTGATTACTTCTAACGCTCAACATTCAGAAGTGAGAGTCACGGGTCTCTAGGATATGTAGTGATTACTTCAAACACTCAACATTTCGTAGTGAGAGTCACGGGTCTTTAGGATAGGACCTAAAAACATAAATCCTGTACCTCACTCCAACAATTAAACCACAAAACAAATTAAACACTGCTCTTACATAATGCACTTGGTTTCATTTACTTAGCTCTATTACAGTAACTCATTACATCTGTCAGCATCGTAATGACAGAGAGTCACATGATGAAAGTACGGAAGTGTCCCTAAATGTGGTCAGATAAACAGTTATACAAAAGTAATAAAATCTATCTTACACCACAACTCATTTAATAAAGACTGTGTTAATTAATGAGGTAACAATATGTTTTTGTATTGAGGTTTGTGTTAATTAATGAGGTAACAATGTGTTTTTGTATTGAGGTTTGTGTTAATTAATGAGGTAACAATGTGTTTTTGTGCTGAGGTTTGTGTTAATTAATGAGGTAACAATGTGTTTTTGTATTGAGGTTTGTGTTAATTAATGAGGTAACAATGTGTTTTTGTGCTGAGGTTTGTGTTAATTAATGAGGTAACAATGTGTTTTAGTATTGAGGTTTGTGTTAATTAATGAGGTAACAATGTGTTTTTGTGCTGAGGTTTGTGTTAATTAATGAGGTAACAATGTGTTTTTGTGCTGAGGTTTGTGTTAATTAATGAGGTAACAATGTGTTTTTGTGCTGAAGTTTCTGTTAATTAATGAGGTAACAATGTGTTTTTGTGCTGAGATTTGTGTTAATTAATGAGGTAACAATGTGTTTTTGTGCTGAGGTTTGTGTTAATTAATGAGGTAACAATGTGTTTTATGCTGAGGTTTGTGTTAATTAACGAGGAAACAATGTGTTTTTGTACTGAGGTTTGTGTTTATTAATGAGGAAACAATGTGTTTTTATGCTGAGGTTTGTGTTAATTAATGAGGTAATAATGTGTTTTTGTGCTGAGGTTTGTGTTAATTAATGAAGTAACAATGTGTTTTGTGCTGAGGTTTGTGTTAATTAGGTAACAATGTGTTTTGTACTGAGGTTTGTGTTAATTAATGAGGTAACAATGTGTTTTTGTATTGAGGTTTGTGTTAATTAATGAGGTAACAATGTGTTTTTGTGCTGAGGTTTGTGTTAATTAATGAGGTAACAATGTGTTTTTGTGCTGAGGGTTGTGTCGTATTACATCTGGTATAAACAGTGACAATTTAATGAGATTTAAAAGTGAATAAACAAGATGTGTTTGTGAAACACTGATATCCTCAGATTACAACAAACTAGAACTGTAAGACATTGTAGCTGGAACTTTTGTAGCAATACTGAGAATGTGAGGTAACTTTCATCTAGTTCACATTTTATGTAAAGGTAAATTTCAAGGTCACAAAGTCAGCATGTTTGGTTCCAATGGAAAGATCTTCTCGCAAGAAATGCACATACTAAATATTAAACCAGTGCCTCTAACCATTTAATAGATATTAAACATTTAATATTTTCTAAAAGTAGGCCAAAGGTCATTGTTAAGGTCATCAGGTCTAAGATTTTGGAACCAATGTAAATGTTGGCTGAAAGGAATACAATATTAAACTGAACCTCTTGTGCAGTTTATAAAAGATATGACTAAATTTAAAGTTTTTTTCTTCTAATTTCTAAAAACTAGGTCAATGGTCAGTTTTAAGGTCACAAGGTAAAAAAAAAATCTGAAATCAAAGAAGAGGTCTTCTCACAGGAAATCCACATGCTAAATATGAGAGTAGCACATCTAACGATTCGAAAGATATGACTTAAATCAGTTTTTGGTACCAATGGAAAGGTATTTCCACAAGGAATGCATATATACCAACATACTAAATATGAAATCTCTACTTCTGATGGTGAAAAAGATATGACCAAGGTTAAAGTTTTATGCCAGACTGACAGACAGACAGACATGCCACAAAATCGTTGTCGCTCAGTATATCCCCAAATCTTTGATTCCGGGGGGCATAAAAAGAATGATAAACAGTATTGTCAAAGACAAGATGCTTTATCAGTCACCTTAGTATTACTTAAAAGTATCACAACTGACAAGGCCTCAGGGCTACGAAATCTAGAAAAAATCCAAGCTCAATTCTAATATTCACCAACAATGTAAAAGAGGTAGTCTTCAAACTTGAATGACCCTCAAAAATGCCTATGCTGATGAAATACTTTACATAATATAAAATGTAAAATTATTACAATATGACTTATTAGGGCCTGTCCTAGAGCGAAAACCCAGGAGTTGGTTGACAAACAATTTTGTTGATAAAAAAGATAAGGACTACCTATCTATTTCGTTTCAGTCTAATATCAATAGCAGTAAATATGTTTTCTAGATGTTCTACACATATACGCTATATATACATCAAGTTTAGGAACATCATGGAGTCAGAACCTCTACTCCAGGGATAATCAAATTTACAATTTCATTAGAGGCCTTCCTATTCTACATGATTATACATTTAGTTTACCTTGCAAATGTGCAGTTGTTGAAAAGGGTTTTGCATAGGGGTCAATATGTGGTATTTTCATAAATTTTACTTAACCCCTATGACCCTAGGAGTGCAGATTTCCTAAAATTTACAATACATGACCCCTTGTCCCAAAGATGCTTAAAACTAAATACGACAAGTGATGTTTGTAAAACATGTATGTCCCCAAATGTGTTAAAATTAACAAGAGGACCATGGGCCACATCGCTCACCTGAGCCTCCTATATATTCGCATGTAAAACTTTGATCCCTATTGTGAACCCAACCTACTATCGGGCGCCCATGATTTTTTTTTCAAAATTGAATCTGGACTATATTAAGAAGCATTCATGTGAATGTCAACTTTTCTGGCCCAATGATTTTTCAGAAGATTTTTTATGATTTTCCCTATATACATGTATCTAAAATTCATTCCCTATTGATGCCTTATCTTACCCCCAGGGGGCAAGATTTTAACAAATCGGGAATCTGCACTATGTCAGGAAACTGTCAAGTAAAGTTCAACTTTCCTGACCCAGTAGAAGATTTCCCCTATATATTTGTATGTAAAACTTTGATCCCCTGTTGTGGTTCCATCCTATCCTCAGGGGCCATGATTTTTACAAACTTCAATTTGCACTATGTTAGGAAGCTTTAAGCTTTCATGTAAATTTCCATTTTCTTGGTCCACATGTTTTTTTAGAAGTGGATTCTTAAAGATTCTCCCTATATTTTTTTGTAAAACTTTGATCCCCCTTGTGGCCACATCCTACCCCCGGGGGCCATGATTTTACAAACTTCAATCTGCACTATGTTAGGAAGCTTTCATGTAAATTTCCACTTTCCCGACCCAGCAGTTATTGAGAAAAAGATTTTCCCTATATATTTGTATGTACAACTTTGATCCCATATTGTGGCCTCATCCAACCCCCAGGGGCCATGATTTCAACAACCTGGCATCTGCACTATGTTAGGAAGCTTTCTTGTAAATTTCAGCTTTTCTGGCTAAAATCAACAGGGGTCATCTACTCCTTATGCTGTACCAGTATACCAAGTTTGGTGTCAATCAAGCAAATAATTCTTAATCTATAGGAGACAATATATTACTGTGTCCAGTTTAACCCTTGACCTTTGACCATGTTACCTCAAAATCAATAAGGGTAATCTTCTCCTGAAGATGTACTAGTGTACCAAGTTTGATGTCTGTCAAGCAATTGGTTCTCAAGGTACTGGGCAAACAGTATATTCTGATGTCCAGTTTGACCCCTGACATTTGAATATATGACATCAAAATCAACAGGGATCATCTTCTGAATCTCCAGAAGATTTACCAGTGAACCAAGTTTGATGTATGGCAAGCAGAGGGTTCTCCCAATATGGAGTGGACAGAATATTCATTTGTCCAGTTTGACCCTTGACCTTTGACCATGTGACCTCAAAATCAATATGGGTCATCTACTCCTAAAGATATACCAGTGTAACAAGTTTGATGTCTGTCAAGCAAATGGTTCTCAAGATATTGAGTGGATGGTAGATCCCTATGTCTAGTTTGATCCTTGACCTTTGACCATGTAACCTCAAAATCAGTAGCGGTAATCTACTCTATGGGATGTACCAGTGTACTAAGTTTGATGTCTGTCAAGCAAAGGATTCTCAAGATATTTAGCAGAAAGTATATTTCTATGTCCAGTGTAAATTGACCCTTGATCTTCTGACCTAAACACAATAAGGGTATGTTTCTCCTCATAACCAACCTACATAAGAAATGTCAATACGATCAAGTGAATGGTTCTCAAGATATTGAGCAGACAACATTACTGACCAACAGGTGCAAAGCAATATGCCTCTCTTCTTTGAAGGGGGGGGGGGGGGGGGGGGGGGGGGGGGGAGGGCATAACAATAATTGAAATGGTAGAACTTTATATCAAAAAGTTGAAATTAAAATGTTCAATTGTTAACAAATAGCGGCCGACAATGCATACTGACCAATTGTAATAGGTCACCTGAGGTAACTTAATGAAATTACGATAAATGTCACAAATACGATATAATTATATACAAAATCAGTTGTAATTCATTAATTTCATTTAATAAACATGGAGTGGCGATCTCTTATTGAAATAATTCCATTCTAACTACATTTGTATTTGTTTCTACCTAGTTTACAAGACTCAACTCAGAGTGTTATCAGAACTTGAATTTTAAAACAAAGCAGATCAACATTCATCATTTATTTAGTTTCAAGGGGGTGGGGTGTTAATTGTTTTGTTTTTGTCAGACCTTGACTTTTGATACAGACCCTTAAGTTCATGATAGCTATTCCACACAGAGACTGGTGTAATGTACATACTCAGTGTCAAACCAGTACACAATGTAGATTTTGTCCACACCTGCTACAGAAACATACAACATCACACCATCACAGAAACATACAACATCCCACAAACCAAAGCTGTGTCAATATCACTGATATTTACAAAGTAGGATAGTTAAGTAGAAGAAATAGATTATAAACATGTCAAGTTTTAAACTGGCAATGATCAATGTTCTACAAATCTCAACAAGATAATAATTGTAACAGAATGCTGTTAATAAAATCTCCCCATTGAACACCTATTGAATCCCAACCCAAAATATTAAATAAAACCATTTCTCCTCATCTAATCATTGCTCCCATTGTAATTAAAATTAATTATATTATATTATTAATATTATTCACTTAATGTAATTATAACCCACATCATTTAACATTAAACCTACACACTAAGTTAACCTTAATTATCAACCACATTTTAATAACAACCTAACTCCTCGTCTAATTATATCCCATGTTGTAATTAAAATTAATCACTAGTTGTAATTAAATCCAACATTGTAGTCAAAATTAAATATTACCTCTAATCATAACCCACATTGCAATAGAAACATAACTCCTCCTCTAATTATAACCCATTTGTAATTAAAATTAATTCCTAGCTCTAATTATAACTCACATTGTAATTAGAAATAATCCCTAGCTCTAATTATAACTCACATTGTAATTAGAATTAATCCCTAGCTCTAATTATAACTCACATTGTAATCAGAATTAATCCGTAGCTCTAATTATAATTCAAATTGTAATTGTAATTAATCACTAGCTCTAATTATAACCTGCAATGAAATCAGAATTAATCCCTAGCTCTAATTATAACTCACATTGTAAAATTTAGAATTAATCCCTAGCTCTAATTATAACTCACATTGTAATCAGAATTAATCCCTAGCTCTAATTATAACTCACATTGTAATCAGAATTGATCCCTAGCTCTAATTATAACTCACATTGTAATTAGAATAAATCTCTACCTCTAATTATAACTCACATTGTAATTACAATTAATCACTAGTTCTAATTATAACACACATTGTACATGCTGTAATGAAAACTAAACATTACCTATAATTATAACCAACTTGTAATGAAAACTTAACTCCTCCCCTAGATATAACCCATATTGTAATTAAAATTAATCACTAGTTCTAACTATTATGATTATAACCCACCTCATAATTAAAACTAATCAACACCTCTAATTATAGCCACACTAATTAAAATTAGATATGACCTCTAATCATAACCTACACTGTACATTTTTTAAAACATCACTATCATAACAATGTCATAGCATAACAATAATTTATAATGGATTCCTGTGTAGAATTTGATGTTATTTATACTGACTGATATAGTACAATAAACTACAGTACTACTAGTACTTACCAGTCAGAGAGTACCTCCTCTGTAGATATCTATATACAGACACTGTGTTGGGTGTCCCGTGATCCGACCCAGAGAAGGTGAGTTTTATCATCATAGTTCAGGCTGCGTGGTGTGTTTATCCCGTGTTGTCGTGTCAGTAACAGAGACAGGAAGTGACCGTCCTTGTCAATCATCTGTACTGTGTAGGTTTTAAAATCATACACCAGGATGTGTGACAGCGCGTCTGTACAGATTCCCTGTGGCAATAGTGATGATCCTGATGGAGGTCCTGTGTAGGAGAATCGATGTCTCCCCCCGCGCTCTGTCACCACTACAGCACGTAACCATTCAGACACAATAATATCACCGTTAGTGTTCTCTGTGATATAACGAGGATCACTATACATCGTGTGACGTTTGTTGTCGTGTTGTATGGTCAGGATGTGTTGACCACTACTGTTGTACCGGGTTACCTTGCCTGTCTTTGTTTTATAGTTACGCATCCCGACCATCAGATCTCCAGTGGACGGGGAGCAGTACACACACCGTGGTTCCCATGGTGATGTATACTCTATCTGTGTGGTGACTGTTTGATTGTTCACAGACAGTTTGTTGATGTTAAGTTTACTGTCTATATAAATCAGTTCACCAGAACTGTTCACTGTGTGTCGTCCTCCTGTATACCATGATGTTATATCTGTCACACGGTGTATAGTGTCTCCTGTTGTGTCTGTCAAGATGAGACTGTAATCATCAACGACCCAGACCCGGTCTGACATCACACGAGATATGTGTTCCACATGACTAACACCTGTCACACAGACAGACGTGTGTAATACAGGTGTGGACATCAGTTTCACACACTCGTCTATTCCTACTTGTCGTTTTCCTGTTGTCATTTGGATTTCTGGGATTCCCCTCAATAACGGACTGACATCCTCCATGTTGAATCCCTCAGTCAGGGACAGCAGCAGGTGTTGTGGAAGATTAGGAGTGTCCTTTATCTGGGGGACACGACTGGTCTTTATAAACAAGAGGAATTGTACCGCTCTGTTTGCTGATTGTTCATATTTGTCTTCATAGTTCTGTATGTGGGTGAGGTGTCTGTTCATTTTTCTCTTCTGTTGTTGTATTCTATCAATCAATAAACCTCGGTATCTTGTTTTAACATCACATACCGCAGTGTCAATCAGATCCTTCAGTCTCTGGGCTTTTGTTGACATCTGTGATTGACGGTGACAGATTTGTGGGGGACAAGTTTGGATATCAGTTTGGATTCCTGCCAGGAGAACACGACAGTTATAGAGAGTCTCACTTCTGATGTTGTCAATGATTTCTCGGTGTTGTTGTCGCTTTGTTTGATAGGCTGTTCTAATGTCCAGTATTTGGTGTTTTCGGTGCTCTAAACATCGGAAACAGACAGAAAGTTCACACGACTGACAGAACATTTCATAGAACCTGTCTGGATGTCTGACACAGATCTCTTGTCTGGGGATGTAGTTAAACTTCTCACGGTAAATCACAACATCATGGTGTTTGGTATGTAGATCAATGACATGTTTCTCTTTACACTGTAAACACAGATCACGTTTACATGTGTTACAGTAAAAATCAGTGTCCCCCTGACATTGAGAACATTGTCGTACTTTTAGCTGAGTGCTGAGTCCTAGTGTGTCCATGATGTGGAGGGTCTGGGTCTTTAGGAACACAATCTACAATAATTAAACTGACATGTAAATATCAACCTATTCACAATATACATTTATTTCACACATTCAAGTGATCTACATATTTCACACACGGATTGCAATTGATCTGGGTTTTTTTTTACATGTACATTTCTTGAATGCTAAGGCCAAAAATATAAATGGTTGTGTTTTCACTAATATTTAAGTGAAAATTAGAGTAACTTGGTAGGAAATAATTATATTTGTTAAACTTTTAAATCCAAGACAAGAAGATGTTCTGAATTCTGATTACAATTTCCATTCAATTAGCAGATCTATTGACATACTGAAAACAAGGGGCTCATTTTTCATTATAGATACAGTTGTTGAATATGCTTTGATATTATTAAGTCATATTCTAAACTATATTATTACCAGGGTCATCTCCATTTTTTTAATAATAATTTTTTGGAGAACATGCCAAAAAACTTCTAGGGTAGGGGTATAATTTAGAGTCGGTTGTATTAGTGGAAACAAAGCAATGATTAATTTCGACCTAATCAAACACATGTACTTCCATGCTCATAGTCCACAACGCTCACCTGAGTCACCTTGCTGATACAGAGATGTGACTGATCAGCTTAGAACACTGAGAGTGGGACAACAATGATCCAAGACCTGTCCCTAGACAACTGTATACACTAAATGTCTTAAGATGATTGTATAATCTGTAAAATGATTTCATTTGTTACTAGTACTTTGTTGTTATTATAGATATCTGATCTACAGTCTGGCCTAATAATTCATATGTCTGAAGTAGCAGGACTCTTGTTGACC
Source organism: Ostrea edulis (assembly GCF_947568905.1). Classification (NCBI taxonomy): domain Eukaryota; kingdom Metazoa; phylum Mollusca; class Bivalvia; order Ostreida; family Ostreidae; genus Ostrea; species Ostrea edulis. Next base: position 2,374,268 of record NC_079171.1, on the reverse strand, counting down.
TTTGACCTAGAGATATGATATCTATGTGTTTTTCCTATTCTGTATATCTAAGCTAAATTCTAATACTCAGCCGCAGTGTAAAACATGATGTGTTCTTAATACACAAATGTCCCTGTAAGTACTAATAATGATGGAAGCCTTTACATGTTACATTTAACATTACATGACTGCTTGGGACCCGGCCATGAGTCAGAACCCGGGGGTTGTGAAATTCACAAGTTTGATACATCCCCTTTTGCTTTTTCTAAACATGCATTTAGTTTTTATACAGCATCAGCAAAATTAAACGCAATCTCATAATCGACATATGGAACCAAAACCCATATCCCTGAGATCATGAAATTTATAATTTTGGTAAAGGGCTCCTGCTAAATACTTTAATATTTAGTTTCAATGTAGTATCAGTAACCTTAAGATGTGTTATTTAAATGCCTTACACATAAACATTATATGCCAAGTAGAGCCCCAACCTGGAGTCAAAAACTTTACTCAAGAAATGTACAATTTTGGTACAGGCCTTCCTGCTTTACATTACTATGCATTTAAATCTCATTACAGTTGTGCAGTTGTAGAGGAGAAAATTTGTCGAAATTTGTCAATTTCTATCAGTTTTATTTTGAAAAGAATTGGAATGGAATTTATTCATAAGTTAAAAAATACGCAATTGCTAATGCATGACGATGGATGCAGATCTTCAACAATAGGTCACCTGATAAATTCATAGATGAGTGACTCAGGTGACTTAAAAATGCCCTTTGGACAACAGCAGTTTAGTTTGATTTGTGAACATTATGTTGCCTACAGCTTCAGACAACACATCATATTCCATTCTTGAATCAAACAAAACAGATGTTGTTCTCGGATCCAGTCAATAAATGTATAATTGCAAGTCTTCTTGACTGTTAAGAAATCTGCATGTACAACATAATATACAAACCTATACAGTAACTTGTTGATGGTCCAATCCTCCGTCAAAACAGGAAGTCAGATTTTGATTAATGTTGAGTCCCCCTACTTAAGGATACTCTGTCTGGTCTATAAACTGATGCTGAAGGAGGAAATATGAAAAAGTTACAAAGGAGTTGAAACTGAGAAGTTAAATACAGCATTAATTTTTTTTACAAGAAAAACAAGTTAAATGTGTTTGACAGACAAACTTTGAATAAAATATTTTCATATGAATTTTTAACTCAAGGAGCACAAAAAACCGAATTAAATCATAGAATTATTTTTTCCCCCACAAGAACAACAAGTTTAATGAGTTTTTGAAACTCTATGCGCCCAAGTATGGCTACGTTCAATATTTGCAAATTTGACTGTGATATTCATTAATGACCTTGACCTTAATCATACACATCAACTTTCCTGGTTTCATTGTGAAATTTACAGTTTTTGAAGTGTATCTCTAAATTATCGATACGTAGATAAAATCTCAACGTGCACAATTTCTTCACATCTTTTAAAGTTAGACCCCCTGAACATTATATAAATCACTGATATGTTTCATTTCACTGATAGTAAGAGTATGGATAGGATAAGTAATGACCCGGTGTACATTGACTTGGGTAAATTAACACAGATTATTTAAGGTTGATCAATCCTCATGTGATGTCATAGGTTTTAGCAAATTTTTTTATCAAATTAAACTTCGCACAAAAATAGGTAAACTATTGATACTGAAAAAGTGATATTTTCCATAGATAAACAATAATTTATAATTTAAAACAAGAGGCCCATGGGCCACATCGCTCACCTGAGTCACATTGGCTCATATTGAAAGATTTTTCCAATATATTCACATATAAAATTTAAATCCCTATTGTGGCCCCAACCTACTCCCGAGGACATGATTTTTACAAACGTGAATCTGCACTATGTCAGGAAGCTTCATGTAAATTTCCACTTTTCTGGTCCAGTAGTTCTTGAGAAAAATTTAAAGATTTTCACTATATATTTGGATGTAAAACCAATTCTACCACCGGGGGGGGGGGGGGGGGGGGGGGGGGGGAGATGGTTTTAATAAACTTAAACCTGCACTACGTCAGTAAGCTGTCATGTAAATCTCAGCTTTTCTGGCTTTGTGGTTCTTGAGAAGATTTTTCAAGATTTTCCCTATATATTTGTATGCAAAATTCTGATACCCTATTGTGGCCCCATCCAACCCCCAGGACCTGGGGCCATGATTTTAACAAACCTGAATCTGCACTATGTCGGGAAGATGTCATAAATTTGTACTTTTCTAGCCTAGTGGTTCTGGACAAGAAAATTTTACGTATATATATTTGTATGTAAAATTTTGATCCCCTATTGTGGCCCCATCCTACCCCAAGGGGCCATGATTTTAAGAAATTTGAATCTGCACTTTCTCGGGAAGATTTCATATAAATTTATACTTTTCTAGCCTAGTGGTTGTGGATAAGAAGATTTTCAAAGATTTTTTCTGTATATTTGTAAGTAAAACTTTGATCCCCTATTGTGGTCCCATCCTACCCCCGGGGGCCATGATTTTACCAAACTTGAATCTACACTATATATGGAAACTTTCATGTAAATTGCAGCTTTTCTGGCTAAGTGGTATTTTTGAGAAGATTTTTAAATGATCCCATCCTATTTTGGCATTTATGTGATTATTTCGGATCTCCCCTTTAAAGGGGACATGACCCTTCATTTGACCAAAGTTGAAAGCCCTACAACCAAGGATGCTTTTGGCCAAGTTTGTTTATAATTGGTCCTGTGGTTCTGGAGAAGAAGTCGAAAATGTAAACCTTTTAGAAACAGACAGACAGACAGACAGGCAATGGCCTACAGAAGATCAGATTAATTAATTGAATATTGCTTAACATCCCTCTCGAAAAATATTTCACTCATATGGGGACGTCACCACTGTCGGTGAAGGGCTGCAAAATTTAGGCCTATGCTCGGCGCTTATGGCCTTTGAGCAAGGAGAGATCTTTATCGTACCACACCTTCTGCGACACGAGACCTCGGTTTTTGCGGTCTCATCCGAAGGACCACCCCATTTACTCGCTTCTTACGACAAACAAGGGGGTACTGAAGGACCTATTCTAACCAAACTACAACAAAGCCTTCTCATAAAGAATCTATATACATAAGTATGAAAGACCTACATATAGCTTAAATAGTTCAAAATATATTTCTAAAGATTTTCCTTATATATCAGCATATAAAACTTTGATGCCCTATTTTGGCCCCACCCTACCCTTAGATACTATGAATTGTACAAACTTGGACCTACTCCATGTAAAGAAGCTTTCATGTAAATTTCCAGTTTTCTGGCCCTATGGGTTTTGAAAAGAAGCTTTTTATTAAAGATTGTCCCCTTTTCACTCATACATAAAACTTTGATCCCCTATTGTGGTCCCCCCCCCCCCCCCCCCCCCCAGTCATGATTTTAACAAAATTGAATCTGTACCATGTCTGAAAGCTTTCATGTAAATTTGAACTTTGGCCCATTTATCCTTGAGACGAAGATTTTTAAAGATTGTCCCCAAATATTCCCATGTAAAACTTTGACCCCTATTGTGGCCCCAACTTATACCAGGGGACCGGGGGAGGGGGGGGGGGGGCATGATTTTAATAAACTTAACTCTGCATGATGTCAGAAAGCAGCAATATTAGTTTGAACTTTCCTGGCTCAGCGGTTCTTGAGAAGAACATTTTTAAATGACACCACCCTATTTTGCATTTTAAAAAAATTGTACATGCAGGGTTTGACACTAAGGCACGTCCGACCGACCGAGTCTACTAAATGATAGGTCCGGTCGGGTAAAATGTCGATAAACTAGTCCGACTGGTCGTGTTGAAAAGATGAATAAGAAACTTTACTTTAAACCATAAGATATTTTATTCTTGAACCCCCCCCCCCCCCCCCGAATACCTGTTAAGAGTTTGCGAGCAATTTTGAACCGATTGATGACATAATCTTTATTTTCAGTTCTAATATATTAGTCACTGTCGGAATTGATGTTTTAGGACATTTATTCAAATACTTTGAATGTTAAAGGGACTGGTTCACGTTGAACAGAAAAGAAAGGAAAAGGTTGGGATGAAACAAAGCAGGGCTTATGAAAGAGAAAAAAAAATAAAACGGTTGAGGTCATTTTATTTAGCAAATGGACTTAATGAATTTCTGCACCGGATAGAATTGAAAGAAACAGAAAATGCGTTTAATTGAAAATAAAATCATCAAATTGAATTACGAGACTTTTTTTTTTTTTTTAGAGACTATTAAATACTTTTTATTTCAAACTTCATTTAAATCAGGTATTTATATATGAAGAAATCCCCAGGGGTTTTTTTCTGGAAAGTTGGTCAGGGCTAGTGGATGTAAGGTCAGGTCTATTAAATATCATTTGAAGTAGCCCGACTGGTCTAGTGCTCAAAATAGTAAATGTCAAAACCTGACATGGCCCTTCATTTGAATAAATTTAAATCCCTTTCATCCATGAATGATTTTTACCAAGTTTTATTGAAATTGGCCCAGTGGTTCTGGAAAAGAAGATGAAAATGGGAAAAGTTTACGGACAGACCGACCGACAGACAATAAGTGATCAGAATAGCTCAGGTGAGCTAAAAACAAGTTCACTTATTCAATTATTTCTCAAAGTGAAAATGATGTAATCTACTGCATATTTCATTTTCAAGGTAACAATGAGTTGCAGACAGACAGACTAAAAACAGTTTCATTGACATCAAGATCCACCGACACAATTCTGTGTAGATGTATCTATATATAGGAACCATTACCTTTTTAACATCACCTTTCTTTCCTCAGTAATGCAGGACCTCATGGGAATCCAGTGCGAACCTGAAAACATCAAGGGGTAACATTTATTTGAATATCACCGTGGTGATCAATTCACTTTGATCTGAATGAAACACTTTCTTAGAAAACAAATCCCTGACCATGCTCACTGCTAATCATGTACTCAATTGAAATTCAAACTTCAAATTAACAAGAGGCCCATGGGCATTAACAGTAACCTGAGTATCATACATGTATATAGGAAAGTGTTGTCTGTTGATGAGTGATTCTTTCAAACACGAAGAACCGAATGAGCTTCAGATTTTGTAATCAATTATTGCATATACAAAACGTATCTGTTTGTATGCAATTTTTGTCACAAGTATGATTTTTTATTCTCTTCTTATTACAAAGTTGTCCACTAGATACAAAGTGGGAGGGACGGACAGAAGATAGATGTGTAGACAGACAGACACGGTGATTCTTACATCTAAACCTAATCTACAGGGGCTAATTCTGAACTTCATTTGTTTGTTATATATTCAGAGGTAAAAAACAGATTTTCAAGAATACAACGTGCTGTTTTCACTACAATTGTTTGCTTTCTAGGTCTTCTTGTAGAAGAATTTTATGGAAGAAGTGAGAGTTGACATAAAATAATGTAAACAAGTTAACTAAAAATAAAAATATGATTCGGTATCATTAAAAATAACCTGTTTGAGTTATCAACAGTACCACACGGTATTTGATAAAGAACAGGAGCAAAGAGAGGTAACTCATTTTGACAAGATAACTCGCATGTGTTATTTTCCTCTAATAACGTGCTTGCATTATGGCCATGGCTGTTTGTAAAATACTCTTGAGAAGTTAGAGTTACTGCTTTTTCAGATATGACCTTAAAAAATGGAGGTTCCTTGTCAAAACAGACGTCGACATGTTAAACAAGAGGTACTGTGAGCAATGCTCACTAAGAATACCCCCCTCCCCCCCGCTTACCCCAATCTCCCAAAGGGTGTTGGTAATAGGTAAAACTTCAGTATCATGATCCAAAAGGTATCTAGGAACACAGAATCTCAATGTGATGAAAAAAGCCATTAAAGAATTTAAATGGAAACCATATTGCTACTTCGATGTCCAGTGCGCGTGACCTTTGACCTTTTGACCCCAAAATCGATAGGGAACATCTTCATCCCATGGGTAGTCCATATGTATGATATGGTGACTGTAGGTGGAAAGGATAACGCTTTAGAGCCCGGAAACCATATTGTTACTTCAATGTCCAGTGCGCTTGACTATTTGACCCCCAAATCGATAGGGAACATCTTCATCCCATGGGTAGTCCATATATATGATATGGTGACGGTAGGTGGAAAGGATAATGCTTTAGAGCCCGGAAACCATTGCGTCTACAGACGGACGGACGGACAGACAGACAGACAACCCGATTCCAGTATACCCCCCACAGCTTGTTGCGGGGGGTATAATAAACCCACTGCCACAGTCCTGATCACTAAGTATAGGTCTAGACATGTTAAATAACCCTCACTGCCACAGTCCTGAGCATTAAGTATAGGTCTAGACATGTTAAATAACCCTCACTGCCACAGTCCTGAGCACTAAGTCAGTCTATGCGAAAGTTTTTTGGACCACACAGGACATTCGGTCCTGTGTAATCAATGAACACACTGGACCGAACCAAATTTTGTCAGACCGAAAAACCTAATGTAAAAAAGTGAAACACGTGAAAATGCAAAACCAAGGGAATCTTATTTATTATACTAGTAATACTATACCAGGGATCCCTCCCGTATAATACTCTAGACAGTCCATGCGGTTTTAATCACATTCATTTACGTATTTGGATTTGTGTGCTATTTTTTACTTATAACAAACATTTAAATGACTCCGCATCAAAATAGTAAAGCTCAAAACCGGACATTGAGACATCGAACATTCCGGTCCGGTGTAAAAAATGATGCGTCGGACCTGAGGCACTGCACATCGGTCAGGTCCGATGGTCCGATGTCTTTCGCATAGACTGCTAAGTATAGGTCTAAATTTGTGGTCCTTCATTTACAGCTGGTGATGACTTAGTATGAATGAGAATTTCTTGAAGCGATGTAAAGCAAACAAACAAAACAGTATTACTATCTGACAAGTTTGATTGTTTGATCCTTTAAATGAAATAATGCACCACAGGGGTGCAGGAGTCCTGAAATTTACAATATCTGCCCCCTTGTCCCAAGAATGCTTCATACAAAATTTGTAATTTTTGACAGATGACACACGACGATAGACGGAAAACAATAGCAATAGGTCACCCGAGTGACTCAGGTGACCTAAAATAGTCAATATTATCAAGTTGTGACTAGACATTAATATCCTCCTTTAAACACTCCATGTCATTCATATCCAGAGTTACAAATACAGGTAAATTATCCATGTAATAAAGAAACTCTTATAATACCACTCTGTTTTTATCTTCCTTTTCTCTTTCACACAGCTGTCCTGGGGATTCTGTTAAAAGTAATCTAAGTTGTTAATAAGTTCATGATTCTATTATAAATTGAACAATTATAGCTTCAGATAAATTTGAATTATTGTGAGTATACATACAATGTTTGTTTGAGTCAATGTGGGGTGCAAAACAATGAAATTTCCTAATGCCAAGGGACATGACTCTGCCAAAGAATTTTTACTTGACCTAAATATTTAACAAACTTGACCTGTGTAATTTTGAGATACATTGATATCCTGACCATTAATTCAAAATGTCCACATACTACTGAGACAACCAAGGACTGAAGAGTCTAACAAGAGAGGTAGTGACTGCTTTTCCACCAAACATCCACAATTAGAGGTAAATGGGGTAGGATCTTAAAACTGAGGTCATGGTAGGCGTTAGCACGATAAAGAACCCTCACTACTATGACCTTAAATTTATGAAGTTTCAATAAGAGAAACCCATTCTTGAATGAGACAGAAGATAATGTATGATCTTCAAAATCTTATCTTATTTTCATTATTTCCAACTTATCTAACCTCTTTAAGAAGATGGGAAGTATTGAACAAATTCCATTAACAGCCCCCCCCCCCCCCCCCCCCCCCAACATGTGGAAAGATTGGAAAAGATCACATAGAATTTCTAACTGATATTGGCCTTGTGATAAGTAAAGAATTGAATTAGAAGTTTTGAATAGTTTACAGAAGACAGGTATGACAAACTTTAATCAAGAAAACTCGGATGTAAGCTCAAACCTATGTACACTGATATCATAAAACTCAGCTGTGAGTTTAAACATGTTAAACCTGTTCTGAGATCACAAAACTCAGCTGTGAGTTTAAACATATTGAACCTGTTCTGAGATCACAAAACTCAGCTGTGAGTTTAAACATATTGAACCTGTTCTGAGTTCATAATATTTTGATATCAATGTTACAACTGTTACCAGTGCCTGTTTTCTGTTCTTCTGTCTTTGTGATGCTGATATATCTAGCTGTTATCATCTGTGGAAACAAAAATACACAATTCATCATATACTAGCATGTGATACAGTTACTGTATTGAAACGTATTCAACAGAAATAGTTACAATGCAAGAGAAGTCTCTGAAAAGTCTCAGGAGTCTGGTGCCCGGGGCCTGGTAAAGTTAGGAGAACGGATGTGAAACTTGCAAATTCACAAGTCCAGGCAGAAATTTACTTTTATTAAACTTTTTTCTGTGATGTTTCTATTTTTGTTCGATACAATCAATTCAAACGAACGATGGATACATCTGCCTGAAGTGCATGTGTTAAAACAATGTAAAGACTGCAATGGTTGACTGGGGAGAAAACAAGAGGCCTGTGAGCCACAATCACTCACCTGAGTTACCTTCGCCCTGCTATTGTTCAGCTGTTCTTTGTTTTTCTTGCCCCAAATGTTACAACATAACTGAAATACAAGGTTAAAAGGTCAACAATCATGATATGAAATGTACGGTCTTGTCATAATGACTGATCATGGATTTACTGTTGTTGAAAAGAATATTTTCCTATATATATTATCATCCAAAACTTTGATCCCTATTGTGAACACTCACTATCCACAGGGTTCTGGATTTGGGGGTACTGATTTGATCAAATTTGATTCTACACTACCTGGGTGTCCTAGCATATATCAACATGACAGTACTACACGGAGCTCCGTTGTTCTTGACAAGAACGTTTTCAAAGATGTTTGTTATATATACTCAAGTAAAACTCCTATCCCCTAAAATATCCCACCCTGTCCTTGGAGGCCGTGATTTGAACAAACTTGATGGTACCCATGTCAGGAAGCCTTTATGCAAGTTTCAACTTTTTTGGCCCAACGGTTCTTGAGAAAATTTTCAAATGACTCCACCCTATTTTTTCCATTTTCTTGATTATCTCCATTTTGAAGGGATCATGACTCTTCCTTTCAAGAACTTGATTCCCCTAAGGGCTTTCTTCCAAGGATCATTTGTACCAAGTTTAATTGATATTGTCACAGTGGTTCTGGAGAAATCGAATAGGTGAAAACTGTGCATACAGACGAACAGACAAACAGTGCACAAAAAGTGATCAGAATATCTCACTTGAGTTTCCAGCTCAGGTGAGCTAAAAATGTGAAACATTTACAGATACACAGTTTCCTGATGACAAATTCTGGTCAACTCTAAATTGTTCTAAAATCATGATGTCTAAGAATTAATGATACAGCTGTTTATACTACCACATGTCAATCCTTTCTTTCCCCTTTATGATGTCATGCACTACATCTAAGTATTGTTACCTGTAGAACAAACAAGAAATGATATAGAGAATTCATTGTCACCTGTAGAAAAACAAGATATGATATAGAGAATTCATTGTCACCTGTAGAAAAACAAGAAATGATATAGAGAATTCATTATCACCTGTAGAAAAAACAAGAAATGATATAGAGAATTCATTGTCACCTGTAGAGAAACAAGAAATGATATAGAGAATTCATTGTCACCTGTAGAAAAACAAGAGGTACTGTGAGCAATGCTCACTAAGAATACCCCCCGCTTACCCCAATCTCCCAAAGGGTGTTGGTAATAGGTATAAACTACCTCTTTTCTGAGTGTAAAAAACAAATGGCATGACAAACCGAACCATATTGCTACTTCGATGTCCAGTGCGCGTGACCTTTGACCTTTTGACCCCAAAATCGATAGGGAACATCTTCATCCCATGGGTAGTCCATATGTATGATATGGTGACTGTAGGTGGAAAGGATAATGCTTTAGAGCCCGGAAACCATATTGCTACTTCGATGTCCAGTGCGCTTGACCTTTGACCTTTTGACCCCAAAATCGATAGGGAACATCTTCATCCCATGGGTAGTCCATATGTATGATATGGTGACTGTAGGTGGAAAGGATAACGCTTTAGAGCCCGGAAACCATATTGCTTCTTCGATGTCCAGTGCACTTGACCTTTGACCTTTTGACCACAAAATCGATAGGGAACATCCTCATCCCATGGGTAGTCCATATGTATGATATGGTGATGGTAGGTGGAAAGGATAATGCTTTAGAGTCCGGAAACCATTGCGTCTACAGACGGACGGATGGACAGACGGACAACCCGATTCCAGTATACCCCCCCCCCCCCACAACTTGTTGCGGGGGGTATAACAAGAAATGATATAGAGAATTCATTGTCACCTGTAGAAAAACAAGAAATGATATGATCCAAAATTCATTGTCAAGGAATTTGTGTTAGATCACTCAAAGCTTTGTGTCCAATTTTTCAAACTAAAGATGTCACTATAAATGTTGCTGCAAACTGAAGATTGGTATCAGGATCATGTTACCTAGGCAGGCCGAGATAGTGACACTTGAGACAATTGAAATACGATTAAAATTAAATTCATTAACATAGAGTTAGGGCTATTCCAGAAATAAATACATGGGGGGTGGGGCGGCACCTTTTGTTTTTACCAAGAACCCATAAAAAAAAAAAATAAGAAATTGCCCCATGACCCATCAAATTAATATAACTCATTTTACAATGACCCATCTAATTAAAAAAAAACTTAACCACACCCACCACAAAAATTATTTCAAAAAATGAAAACAGTACAAATCTCGCGATGTTTTCGGGACAAACATTCTAGTAGCAAGTGCAGACTCGTACTGCGAGCTCTAATGACTAAAGCGCGGGAAATAATCCGAGTTAAATCTCAACCTCTAACAAGGAAAATTTTTTGACGCCAATCCCAGATGTCCCTTGTCAAAAATGGCTGAGATCTCGCCAAGTCACACCTTGGAATATGATTGTGAACTTAAGCAGAATATCATCCTAATCTTGTGGCCTCCTAGCTCCAAAATTTAGTGCACCATTAGGCGAATTGTTTAACGGAGTGCAATGTTTATGAAAGGCAGGCTAAGATGATGTGTGACGTCATGCCTACGTTTTGACGTACGTCATAAGGCAGACAGTGGCGGATCTAAATACGTACTTGTTAAAAGTCATACTACCGGGACATTATTATTACGTGAACATTGAAATACTAAATTCTCAATAACAATTTATTATTCTAACCCCAAAAAAAAGGGAGACTAACTTCTTAAAAACTGTTAGAATACATGAGGGACCACAGGTACTGGATTAGTGGTATTTAAAAAATTACAAAAAAATCGATTGGATTGAAAGCATTTTTTAAAAATCTTTGGGGTTTTTTCCCGTGACTAAAACTAACAAGTGCTTCAATCCATTTCCTTTTAACATGTCTGGTAATGCAAACCACGATGACAACCCCCCCCCCCTCCCTCATGATAACCAACCCCATGCCACTTGCTAAACAAGAGGTACTGTGAGCAATGCTCACTAAGAATACCCCCCGCTCACCCCAATCTCCCAAAGGGTGTAGGTAATAGGTAAAACTTCAGTATTATGATCCAAAAGGTATCTAGGAACACAGCATCTCCATGCGATGAAAAAAGACATTAAAGAATTTAAATGGAAACCATATTGCTACTTCGATGTCCAGTGTGCATGACCTTTGACCTTTTGACCCCAAAATTGATAGGGAACATCTTCATCCCATGGGTAGTCTATATGTATGATATGGTGACTGTAGGTGGAAAGGATAACACTTTAGAGCCCGGAAACCATATTGCTACTTCGATGTCCAGTGCGTTTGACCTTTGACCTTTTAACCCCAAAATTGATAGGGAACATCTTCATCCCATGGGTAGTCCATATGTATGATATGGTGACTGTAGGTGGAAAAGATAACACTTTAGAGCCGGAAACCATATTACTACTTCGATGTCCAGTGCGCTTGACCTTTGACCTTTTGACCCCAAAATCGATAGGGAACATCTTCATCCCATGGGTAGTCCATATATATGATATGGTGACGGTAGGTGGAAACGATAATGCTTTAGAGTCCGGAAACCATTGCATCTACAGACGGACGGACGGACGGACAGACAGATGACGGACAAAATGTGATCAGAAAAGCTCACTTGAACCTTCAGTTTAGGTGAGCTAAAAAGTTAAAAATGTTTATTGTTCACACATTTAATAACTGACCATTTTGGTCCCACCCTGATACCAAAACCCCTACCCCTGGGATCATCAAATTTACAATATCGGTAAAGAACTACCTGTTCTTTCTAAATATCTATTTACTTTCAATTTAGTATCAATAGGACTAAAGAAAATGTTATTTAAGTGTTTTACACATAAACACTATATAACAAGTTTGGCCCTGCCCTGGAGTCAGAACCCCTACCCCGGGGATCATGAAATTTACAATTGTGGTAGAGGCCTTCCTGCTCTACATCACTATGCATTTAGTTTTTCTTACATGTGTGTGGTTCTTGAGAAGAAAATTTTTGAAAATTGGTCAATTTTGGACAGTTTTTGACCTGCTCCTAGGGCCCCAGGGGAGCTAGAGTCCGGAAATTTAGAATTTATGTTCCCCTTGTCCCAATGATGATTCATACCACATTTGATAAGAATTGGAATGATAGTTAAGAAGAATTTAAAAATGTCTATTGTTCACACATTTAATAACTGACCATTTTGGCCCCACCCTGATACCAAAATCCCCACTCCTGGATCAATCAAATTTACAATTTTGGTAAAGGACTACCTGTTCTTTCTAAATATCTATTTATTTTCAATTTAGTTTCAATAGCACTAAAGAAGATGCCAATTAAGTGTTTTACACATAAACACTATATAACAAGTTACATGTGTGTGTGGTTCTTGAGAAGAAGATTTAAAAGAGACAAACATTTAAAAGACATTCTGGTACCATACATAAGAATCACAATAATCCATTTTTTAGAAAAGAAAATTGATGCGAGCCGTGTGGTGCTAAAAGTGTACTTTATGTCAATATGTCATTAAAAGCAATCAATTTGAGGACTGCGACGGTAACAAATATTATATCAATTGTAAATCCAGCAATGTAGTTTAGGAATGTTTTGCAAAAAAAAAAAAAAAAAAATGCAAGAAAATAGGAGAAACTGAGGTAGCTCTATACCAAAGGCATGTTTTGAATTTGTCATTTATTAGACGAAAAACTGATGACCCTGTTGCTATTCATTTCTATACGGATTCTCATAGTATTGACGATTATTCTATTATAGGAATACGGGACTTTCGAGATACGGATCCACTCGACTTTTATCGCGCGTTGAACGTCATTTGTAGGGCATGTCACTTCAGGATTACAATAACAACTAAGTAAACAAGCATGGGATACTTCATTTGCTGTCAAATTCCTGCATTTAAATGCTATCTTTGAAAGAAAGGAATTACTACAACCATTTTATAGGAAAATGCATTTGATTAAAATATGCGAGTTGGCGAGGGAAACAAATCTAGGGAATATCTTGAGGATATCGGTAAAACTTAACGCCTTGAATCCAATAATACGCGTCTAAATGCACCTGTTCCACTCCGTCTAATTTACACCCAGGTACTAAGCACCAATAGTGACTCGGATCGTCATCGTGGGATTCCGCATAGCTCTTTACGGACCGTCTGCTAGCTAAACACCATTTGTATCGATGTCAACTTTGTCCTACAATTGGTTATTATCACGTGACCATGGTGTGTAAACGTCAAATATAATCGGTCGTTCCGGCACATCCCGAAAGTTTCGTATTGAAAAACTTTACAAAGATGACATTTATTGTCGCTTTAGAGAAAATTTATGAAGAAAAATTAAATACTTATGTACCACATGGAATAAACAAAATTTTTGTCTTTAATAATTGATGTCTTGTAAGACTTGTATGCAAGAACATGTTATAATAACTGATTATAACAATATTGATGCATTTATGATTAACTACTTAAGTACTGTAATATTTCTTGTTTGTATTCACTTAGGACAGTAGTTGATTGCTTTATGAACAAACATTTCTAAAATTCTGTTTCATTCCTAAACCAAATATTTAATGTGTACTCAAGTCATATTTTAGGATGTGTCCACGAGGTCGGGTGAGTATTGTTCATTTTATTAATAGACTCTTACTTTTCTCAAATGTTTTTCGTGCAATATCAACTTTGACGTTTATAATACTTACTGTGATGGCATAGTACTTTCGTGTATGTAGTCGTGCATTAAGTTGCTATGAGAGATCAACATGACAGAAGAGGACCGGTAACATGGTCGAAATATTTCATATATATATATATATATATATATATATACATACAGGGTTTGACATTTACTTTTTTGAGCACTAGACCAGTCGGGCTACTTCAAATGATATTTAATAGACCTGACCTTACATCCACTAGCCCTGACCAACTTTCCAGAAAAAAAAACCTGGGGATTTCTTCATATATAAATACCTAATTTAAATGAAGTTTGAAATAAAAAGTATTTAATAGTCTCTAAAAAAAAAAAGAAGTCTCGTAATTCAATTTGATGATTTTATTTTCAATTAAACGCATTTTCTGTTTCTTTCAATTCTATCCGGTGCAGAAATTCATTAAGTCCATTTGCTAAAATAAAATGACCTCAACCGTTTTATTTTTTTTCTATTTCATAAGCCCTGCTTTGTTTCATCCCAACCTTTTCCTTTCTTTTCTGTTCAACATGAACCAGTCCCTTTAACATTCAAAGTATTTGAATAAATGTCCTAAAACATCAATTCCGACAGTGACTAATATAGTAGAACTGAAAATAAAGATTATGTCATCAATCGGTTCAAAATTGCTCGCAAACTCTTAACAGGTATTCGGGGGGGGGGGGGGGGGGGGGGTTGGGTTCAAGAATAAAATATCTTATGGTTTAAAGTAAAGTTTCTTATTCATCTTTTCAACACGACCAGTCGGACTAGTTTATCGACATTTTACCCGACCGGACCTATCATTTAGTAGACTCGGTCGGTCGGACGTGCCTTAGTGTCAAACCCTGATATATATAAAAGCCCCAAAACCCAACAACACCCTACTTTCTAGATGGTTGAGCGGTCTAGTGTGCTGGTTACATGCTGCTAGGAGATTTGGTTCTGCAGGTCGTGAGTTCAACCCCGGGTAGGGGCGGAAGTGGGTATCCAAATAAAGTGAATATTTCTGTACTTTATATTAAATTTTTCTTCACTTAGGGCAGTTAATTGAGTTATGTTCATTTATGAGTTCATTGCTATTACTGTGCTTTATATATATACATATATATACTGTGAAATTAGCGGTAGTCTGAATGCCCGCTGCCAGAGATTTTCTGTCTGACTTGTAAAATCTGCTTGGCAACAAGTCCGACTGGCTTGTAAAAAAAAAATACTCATCAGTTTTAATTTGACAAGTAGATATTACGCACATGCTCAAGTCATACAATTAGAATAACTCGCCCTAAACAAAGTCATTCGTTCCATTAATTACGCATCTAATCTTCACTTGGTCTGTTCTGGATTTGTCTTCAAAATTATTCAGATTTCGCATGCGTATAATTTACTTTCATTTTCGGGCAAGTGTAATTGAGTTCGGGCATGTGGATTTCCTGAAAATGGTTGTACGAATGGCTTGTGGTTTGCAAATCTTAATATCATAACATATATATATATATATATATATATAGAGAGAGAGAGAGAGAGAGAGAAACAAATTGATAGTCGGTCTATACTTCCTGATGTCAGAGGAAATTCTGGACAACAGTACCTACTAAAGTTTAATAGACTGAGTTAGAGAAGACCGTGATGTAATTCTTACTTTACAACTTGTGTACAGTTCCTTCTTTTCCTTTCTATACACGGCGGGTGGGACCGGTCGACAGGGGATGCTTATTCCTCTAGTGTGCCAGGGGTCCGTGTTTGCCAAACTATCTATTTTGTATTGCTTGTAGGAGTTATGAGATTGATCACTGTTCGTTATCTTCACCTTTCATTCAGTAATGTCAGTATAAAAAATAAACTTGTCTTGTAGAAATTTCAAGTTGCAGTTCCACAGCATTCCTCTCGCGCGCTCTCGGCTGCTTGTTGGGTTAGTGTAAAACTAGTCCCTTCAAAGTTCTTGCGCAATCGATTGCGCAGGTGGGTCCTACTAAACAACGATAAAGAACCCTGGGAATTTTTAATCATTACAAATATGTAGACTTTTTGACTACATTTGTTTTTTATGCTAGTAGAAATATAACTCAAACTAAAGAATTTGCATCCATCTATAACCTATTTTATTAGAGGAAAATGTTCTCCTGTGCTCGTTAATTTCTGTCATCTCGATCCCGATCAAATTCATATATAGAAACAAATTACTGTTCGTTATCTTCACCTTTCATAGATATCTACCTGAATTATTTGTCAAATTTATTCATTTTGGACAAATGAAAATTTATTTCTTGACAAATTGCGATGTTTGACATGTAACGATAATATATATTTACATGAATACAGAAGATTACAGAAATTAAACAGCGGCGAAAGGAACGTGTATATCGTGTAAATGGGGTGTCCCAGATAGATCAATATTTGTTAGTTTGATTATTATTTGCGCTGTCATCAGTATATAATTTAATCAAACTGTCAACACGCTTGTAACAAATAAAATTCCAGGGGCGTCGGCAATTATTTAACATTGGGGAGGCGTACTATATCAGAAGGGGGGGGGGGGGTTAAAGTATCCAATGTATAATAATCATATTTCATATCTAGTAAAACGAATGTGTGATTTTTGTATTTATTCTATCAGTTTAAAAGGTTCATAAAAAAAATCCACCATATAATTTTTCTAAATTTTGATTACTGTTTGATTTATTTTACCTAGAATTTTACATTGAAGTCGGTGGGAAGGGCGTGTTTTATTAGAATGCTTTTAAAGGAAATTACATTGTCATCAAAAATACCATGCTAAAAGTTACATACACTTTCTCTTTATGACAATATCAATTAAAATTAATCATTTACTGCACAAATGTACGAAGAGTAGATAACTCTTGAAAAGAGGCTCAGGTGTAAAAATATCGGCTTTTAATCATTTAGCGGTGAATTTGATCTACTCCACTTTCACATTTATTTTGATTTAAATCACACGGAAGTGTTCATTATCTATTCGTGATACTGTAGCGGGCAGTAGAAGAGAGAACTGTCTCACTAGTCAGCTACCTTTTATAGCGGACAGTAGAAGAGAGAACTGCCTCACTAGTCAGCTAGCTTTTATAGTGATATGTAGTAGAGTCTCTCTCTTCATCACGCAAGTTAAACAACGTGATCAGCACTTGGCTGGGTAACCGGTACACGTTTCAATACATCGAATACCTGATATTTTCTCGTTTACATGTGCAGTGTATGTATAAGCCGATGTCTTACAGACACCACCTGATACAAAAGTAGTTATACTTATCTTCCATTCACACATTGAATAAGCACTATTTGGCAAGTTATGTAAGTTAAACAAATTGAATTCAATATAAAGAGTAATGTGAAAAAAGCACATGCTGGTATCGAAGCCACAATCTTAAGCTCAGTAGTCAACGTGCTAACCTTCTGATCTAATCGGCTTGTTGGTGCTATTTAAAATAAATAAACAAATAGTGTTAATATTTATATTGAAAATAAAGTCAACCATTATGACGATGTAGAATACCTCCTTAACATCACAAGTGAATTCTACATTCCATCCTCTAAATTGTCAATATAGACTCGTAAAGATTTGATCGGGGGGGGGGGGGGGGGGGGGGGCATTGATAAAGCGCTTTATTCCCTTCATTGAAGTAAAACGATTTCCCCTTGCAGCTCTTTACTTCGTGTAATCTCGTATAATGAAGTAAAAGAGCTGACACACTATTAAGTAGCACACTTATAAGCGCCAAACATAAGAACTGCTCAAAGTTACTGACCAGTTTCAATTCCTAGATACGTCCGGTAAAGCACCCCCCCCCCCCCCCCCCCGATAACCAATCGTGCCACTTCCTATTCATGAATGAAAATTCGTCAATGAATTTTTAACCTGAAAATAAATCAGGAGACTCAAATATACTACAATCTATTTAAGAATTAAACTAAGATTCTGTACAATATTATACATTTTGTTTTCATCTCCTCTTCTGAAACACGCCATTGTTACCAAAAAAATAATTTTATGAATATTATTTCTTTTATATTGGTAGTAGGTAGGTGCGCACTTAAGGCGGGGGAGGGGTAAACAGAGAGAACTCTTGGAATCGCGCACATGTATGTGCAATGGTGTTGAATTTATCCATTAAGTATTAAAATCACCATTATATTATAATGCGTTTTATGCTCACAGGCAGTGTTGTTCACACAGCTTTATTATTTTTCTTACTAATATCACCTACGTAGATTAAAAAACAACAATATCTTCTTGTTGTACAAAAAATAAAGATAAACTAATTCTAAAATACAATTCACAACGTCAATACTATTAAAAGGTAAATTGCCAATCAGTATACATAGTTAAACAGAAAATTAATATACGATATTTAATACATACAGATCATATTTACACTATACACACGTGTATACAACTAATCATATATAGACTCTACACACGTGTATACAACTAATCATGTATAGACTATACACACGTGTATACAACTAATCATATATAGACTCTACACACGTGTATACAACTAATCATATATACACAATACACACGTGTATACAACTAATCATATATACACTATACACACGAGTATACAACTAATCATGTATACACTATACACACGTGTATGCAACTAATTACATATAGACTATACACACGTGTATACAACAAATCATATATAGAATATACACATGTGTATACAATTAATCATATATAGACTATACACACGTGTATACAACTAATCATATATACACTATACACACGTCTATAAAAATAATCATATATAAAATATACACACGTGTATATAAATAATCATATATAGACAATACACACGTGTATATAACTAATCATATATAGACTATACACATGTGTATACAGCTAATCATATACTATACACACGTGTATACAACTAATCATATATAGACTATACACACGTGTACACAACTAATCATATATACACTATACACACGTGTATACAACTAATCATATATACACTATACACACGTGTATACAACTAATCATATACAATTACTTGAAACGTCTCTAAATGCTAAATTCTCGGTATACCGGCCACCCCTCTAAACCGGCCGTTTTTTTTCGGTCCGCCAACTGGCCGGTTTACAGAAGTTTCACTGTATAGACTATACACACGTGTATACAACTAGTCATATATACACTATACACACGTGTATACAACTAATCATATATACACTATACACACGTGTATACAACTAATCATATAATGACTATACACACGTGTATACAACAAATCATATAATGACTATACACACGTGTATACAACTAATCATATATAGACTATACACACGTGTATACAACTACTCATATATACACTATACACACGTGTATACAACTAATCATATATACACTATACACACGTGTATACAACTACTCATATATAGACTATACACACGTGTATACAACTACTCATATATAGACTATACACACGTGTATACAACTAATCATATAGACTATAGACACGTGTATACAATTAATCATATATACACAATACACACGTGTATACAACTAATCATATATACACTATACACACGTGTATACAATTAATCATGTATAGACTATACACACGTGTATACAACTAATCATCTATAGACAATACACATATGTATACAACTAATCATATATAGACTATACACACGTGTATACAACTAATCATATATAGACTATATACACGTGTATACAACTAATCATAGACTATACACACGTGTATACAACTAATCATATATAGACTATACACACGTGTATACAACTAATCATGTATAGACTATACACACGTGTATACAACTAATCATATATAGACTATACACACGTGTATACAACTAATCATATATACACTATACACACGTGTATACAATTAATCATAGACTATACATACACACGTGTATACAACTAATCATACATAGATTATACACACGTGTATAAAACTAATCATATATATAGACTATACACACGTGAATACAACTAATCATATATACACTATACACACGTGTATGCAACTAATTACATATAGACTATACACACGTGTATACAACAAATCATATACACACTATACACACGTGTATACAATTAATCATATACACACTATACACACGTGTATGCAACTAATTACATATAGACTATACACACGTGTATACAACTAATCATATATAGACTATACACACGTGTATACAACTAATCATATATACACTATACACACGTGTATGAAACTAATTACATATAGACTATACACACGTGTATACAACTAATCATATATAGACTATACACACGTGTATATAACTAATCATATATACACTATACACACGTGTATACAATTAATCATATACACACTATACACACGTGTATACAACTAATCATATATAGACTATACACACGTGTATATAACTAATCATATATAGACTATACACAAGTGTATACAACTAGTCATATATAGACTATACACACGTGTATACAGCTAATCATATATAGACTATACACACGTGTATATAACTAATACTATATAGACTATATTCACGTGTAAACAACTAACCATAGATGAGCTATACACACTTGCATACAACTAATCATATATAGACTATACACACGTGTATACAACTAATCATATATAAACTATACACACGTGTATACAACTAATCATATACAATTAGCTGAAACGTCTCTCAATGCTAAATTCTCGGTATACCGGCCACCCCTCTAAACCGGCCTTTTTTTTTCGGTCCGACAGCTGGCCGGTTTTGAGAAGTTTCACTGTATAGACTATACACACGTGTATACAACTAATCATATATACACTATACACACGTGTATACAACTAATCATATATAGACTATACACACGTGTATATAACTAATCATATATAGACTATATACACACATGTATACAACTAATCACATATAGACTATACACACGTGCATACAACTAATCATATATAGACTATACACACGTGTATACAACTAATCACATATAGACTATACACACGTGTATACAACTAATCATATATACACTATACACACGTGTATACAACTAATCACATATAGACTATACACACGTGTATACAACTAATCATATATAGACTATACACACGTGTATACAACTAATCATATATACATTATACACACGTGTATATAACTAATCACATATAGACTATACACACGTGTATACAACTAATCATATATAGACTATACACACGTGTATACAACTAATCATATATACATTATACACACGTGTATACAACTAATCATATATAGACTATACACACGTGTATACAACTAATCATATATACATTATACACACGTGTATATAACTAATCATATATAGACTATACACACGTGTATACAACTAATCGTATATAGACTATACACACGTGTATATAAATAATCATATATACACTATACACATGTGTATACAAATAATCATATATACACTATACACACGTGTATACAACTAATAATATATGCACTATACACACGTTTATACAGCTAATCATATATACACTATACACACGTGAATACAACTAATCATATATAGACTATACCCACGTGTATACAACTAATTATATATAGACTATACACACGTGTATACAACTAATCATATATAGACTATACACACGTGTATACAACTAATCATATATAGACTATACACACGTGTATACAACTAATCATATATAGACTCTACACACGTGTATACAACTAATCATATATAGACTATACACACGTGTATATAACTAATCATATATAGACTATGTACACATGTATACAACTAATCGTATATAGACTATACACGCGTGTATACAACTAATCATATATAGACTATACACACGTGTATATAACTAATCATACATAGACTATGTACACATGTATACAACTAATCGTATATAGACTATACACGCGTGTATACAAGTAATCATAGACTATACACACGTGTATACAACTAATCTTATATAGACTATACACACGTTTATTTAACTAATTATATATACATTATACACACGTGTATACAAATGTTTCACCAATCGACACGTCAGGTATAAATTTATGTGATAAGTGATATATACCACACCAGTACTTCACCAATCAAAACGTCAGGTATAACTTTATGTAGTAAGTAATATTCACCAGATCAGTACTTTACCAGACCAGTACTAGACCAATCAACACTTCAATACCGGACCAATCAACACGTCAGATATAACTTTATGTAAGAAATAATATTTACCAAAGCAGTACTTGACCAATCAACACGTCAGATATAATTTTATGTAAGAAATAGTATTTACCAAAGCAGTACTTGACCAATGAACACATCAGGTATAACTTTATGTAAGAAATAGTATTTACCAGACCAGTACTTGACCAATGAACACGTCAGATATAACTTTATGTAAGAAATAGTATTTACCAGACCAGTACTTGACCAATGAACACGTCTGTGGAAAGATTGGGAATAGAAATAAGGAAAGTAGAAGCAGTCGAGAGCATGCAGTTCAGACGTCAGAGATTAAACAAGTCACTGTGGAGGCAGCAGAAAAACAATATATACAGTAAATTTGTGTATATATTTTTTTAATTATAAATATTTACGTGGATGCTGGGTATTCTACAGTGATCGGAGTATTAAATGGAGGAAGAGCTGCATACACATCGTCGCAGATGGAATGGAATAAAACACCAACCCATGATTTTGTATGGAATAAAACACCAACCCGTGATTTTGTGGAATGGAATAAAACACCAACCCGTGATTTTGTGGAATAAAATATGAAGGTGGGCAAACACGGACGCCTGGATATACCAGAGGTGGGATCAGGTGCCTAGGAGGAGTAAGCATCCCCTGTCAACCCGTCACCCCCACCATGAGCCCGATATCTTGATTAAATAAATGGGATTATTCCTAGTTAAAATGAGTTTACAAAGAATTACCTAACAATCAGAATGAAACACGTAGACAACATTTGACCCAATGATATTGTACTTTGCAAACTAGATCATTATATCGAACTAGAAATTGCAAAATTCTGAATTAAACGAGATTGTTGAAACCCCTGTAACATGAACTCGTTTGTCAGTAGGCTGCCTCGATCTAACACGTGATCATATTCAGAACAAGCTTTATCGTATCGAGTCAGTTGATATGTATGAAATCTTATGCAGGTGATATTTTAATGTTGACATTGATTCAGTATGTGCGTGTAGGAAAGGTCCACATTATACTGATAAACGGATTAAAATACACAGTTAAAATAAATATTTTTGCATAAACAATATAAGAGTTATTCATGAAATAATAAAAATATAACCACAGACATAATAATTATTAATGATAAGCGAGTGTAAAAAGACGTGTTTCTAAATGTCAGCGAATTTTCAGATCTTAGTGAATGTTATTGTGTGTTCCTTCTAAAGTTCGTTCTTTTCCGTGAGTGATCGTTCTTTTCCGTAACAGAAAAATGTAATTTGCGTTTTTACAAATAGGTATGATACAGAAAGAAGTGACTGATTATGCATCTCTGACATGAAATAAAGAGTTCGTCAGGCATGACTGTATCTTTCAATGATCTTGGATCTACTCAACCATTAAGTAAGTTGTTAGAGTTTTCAGTATGATCAGATCTACATCAGCTTTCAAAAACTATTGATTGGGAACTTTCGAAAATCGCATTCTTCGATATGTGCCCTATTTTAAAATTGGAAAGTGGTATCTGAAACGCATACATTGTGAAATGTCAACATAGAGATTAAGTATTCCTTTCAATGCCGTAAAACTGATTTGATAACATGATGACGTCATATTGATTTTATAACATGGTGACTTCAGATTGACTTTAGAACATGAAGACGTCATATTTACTTTATAACATGATGACGTCAGATTTACCTTATAGCATAATGACGTCAGAATGACTATAACATGATGACGTCAAGATGACTTTATAACACGATGACGTCATAATAACTTTATAACATGAGTTAACATTGACAAAAGTTAGAATGAACAGCGCGCTATAAAAAAATGAATTTATAAGAGATTAGCATCTTGGTAGAAAAATTACAGATCTATTTCAAACTGTCCACTCTGACCACTATAAAGTTAATGTAGGCACTGGAGAAATACATTGATGCACAATACAGCAGTGTTAAAATTACGTTCATGAAGTTCGGAGACATGGAGATAATGAACGCACTATCAAATTGTAATCACCACTGTCTACTCTCCTCATTGACCAAACATCACGTGGGTATCATCATACTGTATCTAAACCACACGTGGGCGACATCAGACTACTACATCAAACGTCACGTGGGTATCATCATACTGTATCTAAACCACACGTGGGCGACATCAGGCTACTACATCAAACGTCACGTGGGTATCATCATACTGTATCTAAACCACACGTGGGCGACATCAGACTACTACATCAAACGTCACGTGGGTATCATCATACTGTACCTACACAACACCGGGATGACATCAGACTACTACATCAAACGTCACGTGGGTATCATCATACTGTATCTAAACCACACGTGGGGGACATCAGACTACTACATCAAACGTCACGTGGGTATCATCATACTGTACCTACACAACACCGGGGCGACATCAGACTACTACATCAAACGCCACGTGGGTATCATCATACTGTACCTACACAACACCGGGACAACATCAGACTACTACATCAAACCTCACGTGGGTATCATCATACTGTATCTAAACCACACGTGGGCGACATCAGACTACTACATCAAACGTCACGTGGGTATCATCATACTGCACCTACACAACACCGAGATGACATCAGGCTACTACATCAAACGTCACGTGGGTATCATCATACTGTACCTACACAACACCAGGGCGACATCAGACTACTACATCAAACGTCACGTGGGTATCATCATACTGTACCTACACAACACCGGGACGACATCAGACTACTACATCAAACGTCACGTGGGTATCATCATACTGTACCAACACAACACCGGGACGACATCAGACTACTACATCAAACGTCACGTGGGTATCATCATACTGTACCTACACAACACCGGGACGACATCAGACTACAACATCAAACGTCACGTGGGTATCATCATACTGCACCTACACAACACCGAGATGACATCAGACTACTACATCAAACGTCACGTGGGTATCATCATACTGTACCTACACAACACCGGGGCGACATCAAACTACTACATCAAACGTCACGTGGGTATCATCATACTGTACCTACACAACACTTGGACGACAGCAGACTACTACTTCAAACGTCACGTGGGTATCATCATACCGTACCTACACAACACCGGGACGACAGCAGACTACTACATCAAACGTCACGTGGGTATCATCATACTGTACCTACACAACACCGGGCGACATCAGACTACTACATCGATAAGTGTATGAAATCACGTGGTATGTAGTGGTTTGCTTTATACTGTTTGTACAAGATAACATTATGCATACACAGCATTATGAGATCACTGTTCGTTATCTTCACCACTTCATTAAGTAAATAAAGCCTGATAAATGCTGATCTTGATTGCTGCATTAACCTGATCAAGACCGGTGTTTGTTATCTTCTCTCCCACAGTATTGTCTCAGATGTAAAACTTATACGGTGCCAATTTTGATGCACCAGATGCGCATTGGGACAAATAATGTCTCTTCAGTGATGCTCAACCGAATTGTTTGAAATCCGAAATAACAATAAAGTTTTGAGCTTTTATAGGGAAAAACAGTGTGCCAAAAAAGTGGAGTCAAATTCGTCCAAGGATAAGAGCTATGCGTGAGGTATATAATCCTTACTTTTGAAATGAATTTCTAAATTTTATAACAGCAATTAAATATACATCCGTATTTTCAAGCTAGTAACGAAGTATTTAGCTATTGGGCTGTAGAGACCCACGGGGACTAACAGTCCACCAGCAAATGCCTCGATGTAGATGTAGATACTAGGAGATTAGAAACTTATTTTCAAGTTTAATATATTTGTATCAATATCATTGTCCAGGGCCCTGATTGTTATTGTCCAGAGCCCTGATTGTATCAATCTTATTGTCCAGAGCCCTGATTGTATCAATCTTATTGTCTAGGGCCCTGATTGCTATTGTCCAGGGTCCTGGTTACACCAATCGTATTGTCTAGGGCACTGATTGTATCAATCTTATTATCCAGGGCCCTGATTGTATCAATCTTATTATCCAGGGCCCTGATTGTATCAATCTTATTATCCAGGGGCCTGATTGTATCAATCTTATTATCCAGGGTTCTGAGTGTATCAATCTTATTGTCCAGGGTCGTGATTGTATCAATCTTAATGTCCAGGGTCGTGATTGTATCAATCTTATTGTCCAGCGCCCTAATTGTATCAATATTAATGTCCATGGCCCTAATTGTATCAATCTTATTGTCCAGGGTCCTGATTGTATCAATCTTATTGTCCAGGGCCCTAATTGTATCAATCTTATTGTCCAGGGTCCTAATTGTATCAATCTTATTATCCAGAGTCCTGATTGTATCAATCGTATTGTCCAGGGCACTGATTGTATCAATCTTATTGCCCAGGGTCCTAATTGTATCAATCTTATTGTCCAGCGCCCTAATTGTATCAATATTAATGTCCAGGGCCCTAATTGTATCAATCTTATTATCCAGGGTTCTGATTGTATCAATCTTATTGTCCAGGGTCCTGATTGTATCAATCTTATTGTCCAGGGTCCTGATTGTATCAATCTTATTGTCCAGCGCCCTAATTGTATCAATATTAATGTCCAGGGCCCTAATTGTATCAATCTTATTGTCCAGGGTCCTGATTGTATCAATCCTATTATCCAGGGCCCTGATTGTATCAATCTTATTATCCAGGGTTTTGATTGTATCAATCTTATTATCCAGAGTCCTGATTCTATCAATCGTATTGTCCAGGGCCCTAATTGTATCAATCTTATTGCCCAGGGTCTTAATTGTATCAATCGTATTGTCCAGGGTCCTGATTGTATCCCCTAATCTTATTATCCAGGGCCCTGATTGTATTAATCATATTGCCCAGGGCTCTGATTGTATCCCCTAATCTTATTATCCAGGGCCCTGATTGAATATCCTATACCCATGAGAGTTTTATGGCAAGTATGACTGAAGTCAACAACAATTTACAACAGAGGACGGTGAACAATTACCACATTATGATTAGAAAATCACTTAGTCCTTTTAATGAGCTAGCCAAACAGGGTTACACATACAATTTACAAAAGAGGACGGTGAACAATTACTGAAGTTAACAGCAATTTACAACCGAGAACGGTGAGCAATTACCACATTATGATTAAAAAATAACTTAGTTCTTTTAATGAGCTATCCAAACAGTGTTACAAACACAATTTACAGCAGAGGACGGTGAACAATTACTGAAGTCAACAACAATTTACAACAGAGGACGGTGAAAAATTACTAAAGTCACAACAATTTACAACAGGAGACGGTTAACAATTACTGAATCAACAACAAATTACAATAGAGGACGGTGAACACTTACTGAAGTCAACAACAATTTACAAAAGAGGACGGTGAACAATTATTGAAATCAACAACAATTTACAAGAGAGAACAGTGAACAATTACTGAAGTCAACAACAATTTACAAAAGAGGACGGTGAACAATTCTCAACAGAGGACGGTGAACAATTACTGAAGTGAGCAACAATTTACAACAGAGGACGGTGAACAATTACTGAAGTCAACAACAATTTACAACAGAGGAGGGTGAACAATTACTGAAATCAACAACAATTTACAACAGAGGACGATGAACAATTACTGAAGTCAACAACAATTTACAACAGGGGACGGTGAACAATTACTGAAGTCAACAACAATTTACAACAGAGGACGGTTAACAATTACTGAAGTCAACAACAATTTACAATAGAGGACGGTTAACAATTACCATATTATGATTAAAAGTCAACAACAATTTAAAACTAATGACTGTGAACAATTTACAACAGAGGAGGGTGAACAATTACTGAAATCAACAACAATTTACAACAGAGGAGGGTGAACAATTATTGAAATCAACAACAATTTACAACAGAGGAGGGTGAACAATTACTGAAATCAACAATAATTTACAACAGAGGGCGGTGAACAATTACTGAAATCAACAATAATTTACAACAGAGGACGGTTAACAATTATTGAAATCAACAACAATTTACAACGGAGGACGGTGAATAATTACTGAAATAAACAACAATTTACAACAGGGGACGGTGAACAATTACTGAAATCAACAATAATTTACAACAGAGGAGGGTGAACAATTACCGCATTATAATAAGAAGTCAACAACAATTTATAAAAGAGGAGGGTGAACAATTACTGAAGTCAACAAAAATGTAAAACATAGGACGGTGAACAATTACCACATTATGATTAGAATTCAACAACAATTTACAACAGAGGACGGTGAGAAATTATCACATCATGATTAGACGTCAACAACAATTTGAAACTGAGGACGGTGAACAATTTACAACAGAGGAGGGTGAACAATTACTGAAATCAACAACAATTTACAACAGAGGACGGTGAACAATTGCTGAAGTCAACAACAATTTACAACAGAGCACGGCGAACAATTACTGAAGTCAACAACAATTCACAACAGAGGACGATGAACAATTACTACATTATGATTAAAAATCACTGAGTCCTTTTAATGAGCTAACCAAAAAGTGTTACCAAGGCTATTCTTTCGTTACTTATTTTTTGAGACGTTTTAGACATGTATATCAACCAGCTAACTTTACAAATTAACGAGCAGCCTTACAATTTGATTACGTGTCTCAATGTCTGAAAGATAACAAAATTTGTTGCTAAAATCACATTTACCTGACACTTGTCCTCTCTAATCGCTGTAGAGTTACTGGTATCTATCCCTGTGTATAGTTTGGTTTAATGTAGGATGCTGATCGTGACGTGTAGAGATCTAGAGTGAATGAAGTCAGTATAACTCGTAATCACCTCCCTATCTACCCTCCCCAATTTATGACAGATCACGTGAGTGTTATCATATCATGTGTACACAAACCCGTGACAAATTTAGAGTACAATCTCCACAAATGTATCATCTGTGACTGTGTACTTCAGAATTGTGTTTGATATTGTTTGTACAAGATGACACAATCTATACACGTGCTATAATGATTTAATGTGGATTTCCTCTAATCGTTGTGTCTAATTGTAACTGATATGATACGTACTAATTGTTAGGTCTCTTTTACCATACTAATTTTCACTATGAGTTAATCTTGTTATCTTTGATTTTATCTATCAATAATGTGTTCAAAATAATTTTCAAAACGACATATGCACAACAACACATTGCGCACGGTTAACGTGTGAAAATATTTAAATTGTAATGTGCGACAAGATGCGAACATGCACACTAATTTGATAAAAATGGATTAATGTGATTTCAAATCTCAACCAGAAAACACAACTACAAAGGCGACTCACGGATAATTCAAGTGAACATTTTATATCAATTTCATGCATTTTCCTGGATTTGGCGTGAATAGCGGTTGCCACATAACCAACGTTAAACAATTGATATCAAGTACCTGTGAATAACATTTGCAATGAAATGCGCGATAAAATGATCACACGAATTCCATATATGAGTTGAAGTCTGCAAGCTATAACGTGAAATGAATTAAAAATCCACTTTTCTTTACAATAAACTACATTGAAAAAAAGGAATAGATTGGATATTACTCATCTTATTGCTTTTTTAGACGTTTCTGACTAACATTATATATATTTTCAACACTCCGCTATGAAAATTTTCGAACAGTCTTGCAGTATACGTGTCAGGGTGTCTGAAAGATGACCAACTTTATTGCTAAAATCAATTTACCTGAAACGTGTCCTTTCTAAAAGCTGTAATGTTCCTGTGGCGATTAGATAATGCAGAACTACATCCCTGAGTAGTTTGGCCAGTTTAATGTAGGATGTTGATCGTGACGTGTAGAGATCTAAAATGAATGAAGTCAGTTTAACTCGTAATCACCTCCCTATCTACCCTTCCCAATTTATGACAGGTCACGTGAGTGTTATCATATCATGGTTACACAAACCTGTGACTAATTCAGAGTACAATCTCCACAAATGTATGATGTGTGACTGTGTACTTCAGAATTTTGATTGACATTGTTTGTACAAGATGGTACAATCTATACACGTACTAAATAGATAAAACCGGAATCAGGTGAACGACAAATAAGCAGATAATCACATTTAATATCTGCGGTTCACAAAAACTCTAGCTGCTGTAATGATTTAATGTGGAATTCCTCTAATCGTTATATCTAATTCTAACTGATGTGATACGTACCAATTGTTAGGCCATTCATTACATACTAATTTTCATTATGCGTTAATCTTGTTATCTTTGATGTTATATATCAATAATGTTTTCAGAATAATTTTCCAAACAACATATGCATAACGACCCTTTAATAAAGGTTAACGTGTGAAGAAATTTAACTTTTAATTTGCGACAAGATGCAAGCATGCACACTAATTTGATAAGAGGGCTTAGTGTGATTCCAAACCTCAACCAGATAACACAACTACAAAGGCGACTCACGGGAAATTCAAGTGAACATTTTATATCAATTTCATGCATTTTCCTGGATTTGACGTGAATAGCAGTCGCCACATAATCAACAGTAAACAATTGACACTAAGTACCAGTTACCGCATAACTAACGTTAAACAATTGAAATCAAGTACCTGTGAAAAAACAATTGACATCAATTTCCTGTGAAAAACAATTGCAACGAAATGAACGATAAAATGATCACACGAATTTCATATATGAGTTGAAGTCTGCAAGCTATAACTCAAATTTTACTTGATTTGTAATTAACGTGAAATGAATTAAAAATCCACTTTCCTGTACAATAAACTACACTGAAATAAAAGGGGTAAATTGGAGATTTCTCATTTCGTTGCTTGTTTAGACGTTTCTGGCTAACATCATACATTTTCAACAGTCCACTATGGAAATTCGCGAACAGTCTTGCGGCTTGATTACGTGTCAGGGTGTCTGAAAGATAACCAACTTTATTACTAAAAATCACATTTACCTGAAGCGTGTCCTCTCTAAAAGCTGCAATGTTATCCCTGCGTGGTTTGGCCGGTTTAATGTAGGATGCTGATCGTGACGTGTAGAGATCTAGAGTGAATGAAGTCAGTATAACTCGTAATCACCTTCCTATCTACCCTCCCCAATTTATGACAGGTCACGTGAGTGTTATCATATCATGTGTACACAAACCCGTGACAAATTCAGAGTACAATCTCCACAAATGCTTGCTATATGACCGTGTGTACTTCAGAATTGTGATTGACATTGTTTGTTCAAGATGACACAATCTATACACGTACTAAATAGATAAAACCTGAATCAGGTGAACGGCAAATAAGCAGATAATCATATTTTAATATCTGCGGTTCACGAAAACTTTGGCAGCTGTAATTGAAATTGTAATTAAAAGATTTATATAGCGCCCTCTCAACATTAGTTCTCTAAAGCGCTTTACAAATGTGAAAGAAAAGATGAGATAAAATCGATGTGCACATACATCTGAATAAAATATTCATAGTGTCAGAATAAAAATGCATAAATATTATTAATAATATATAGCGCCAATGTAATGATATGCTTACCCTAATAACATATAAAACAATTTAAAACAACCCTTAGGAATAATTAAATACATAAAAAGGACATAGGTATAATAATAAACAGCGGGTTTTGTTAACAACTCTGTAAGAGCTGTATGTAAGAGCACGAAGTATATAAAAATAATCACAAATTAAAAGCTAATCTAAAGATTAATGATTTCGTATGGAATTCCACTGATCGTAACAATTGTTAGGTAGTTCTTTACATATTAATTTTGATTATGGGTTACCTCTTTGCTTGATCAACATATGTTTGGTTTTCTCTAAACGTACACAAATAAATTGTTCATAAAGGTATGATAAAAAGGTGACAGCAATCTGAAATATATGAACAATTTGTGTATACCAATCACATATATAACCTTGTACCTTCTATTTCAATATCAGATGTAAGATTGATATATTCATCATTCAGTATCTCTTGATCTTTAGTATAAGAACTTTTAAATGAGTACTCTGTACCATCACTACGCTGTTTTATCTATTTTTCTACAAATATATACGTCATTTAGTTCGTTATATTCACCTTTTCATTTGAAACTGTGTAGAGATGCAAATATTTACCTTATATTGTCCACTCCACAATCATTGAACTGTTGCTCTGTCCTCTGTAGAGTTAAATGTAGCTATTCCTGATTTACATTAATATACAATTCGACCGGGTAGGTGTAAGGTTACGTCCGTGAAGTTTGGATATCTGGTGTGTAAAGCTGCTAAATAAACCACCCTGTATACCGTCCTCGTTTATAGCATGTCACGTGAGTGTTATCACTCTGAGTGTACACAAACCAGGCCTTTAATTCTCGAGTGAAGTGTCTTTCAAACAAACAACCGATTACTAATAGGTTATACATACCTTATATACACAAACATACAATTACTAATATTTAATACAGTGCTTACGTACACAAACAATTACTATATTTAATACAGTGCTTACATACATAAAACAATTACTAATATTTAATACGTTGCTTATGTACACAAACAAGTACTAATATTTAATACAGTGCTTACATGCACAAACAAACAATTACTAATATTTAATACGGTGTTTATATACACAAACAAATAATTACTAATACTTATACATTGCTTACATACACAAACAAAAAATTACTAATATTTAATACAGTGCTTATATACACAAACAAATAATTACTAATATTTAATACAGTGCTTATATGCACAAACAAACAATTACTAATATTTAATACAGTGCTTATATACACACAAAAAAAACAATTAGTAATATTTAATACAGTGCTTATATACACAAACAAACAATTACTAATATTTTGTACAGTGCTTATATACACAAACAAACAATTACTAATATTTTGTACAGTGCTTATATACACAAACGAATAATTACTAATATTTTATACAATGCTTACATACATAAAAAACAATTACTAATATTTAAAACGTTGCTTATGTACACAAACAAACAATTACTAATATTTAATACAGTGCTTACATACATAAAACAATTACTAATATTTAATACAGTGCTTATATACACAAACAATTACTAATATTTTATACAGCGCTTATATACACAAACAATTACTAATATTTTATACAGCGCTTATATACACAAACAATTACTAATATTTAATACAGTGCTTATATACACAAACAATTACTAATATTTAAAACATTGCTTATATACACAAACAAGTACTAATATTTAATACGTTGCTTATATACACAAACAATTACTAATATTTAATACAGTGCTTATAAACACAAACAATTACTAATATTTAATACGTTACTTAAGTACACAAACAATTACTAATATTTAATACAGTGCTTATATACATAAAACAATCACTAATATTTTATACAGTGCTTATATACACAAACAATTACTAATATTTTATACAGTGCTTATAAACACAAACAATTACTAATATTTAATACAGTGCTTATATACACAAACAATTACTAATATTTAATACAGTGCTTATATACACAAACAAACAATTACTAATATTTAATACAGTGCTTATAAACACAAACAATTACTAATATTTAATACAGTGGTTATATACACAAACAATTACTAATATTTAATACAGCGCTTATATACACAAACAATTACTAATATTTAATACAGTGCTTATATACACAAACAATTACTAATATTTAATACAGTGCTTATATACACAAACAATTACTAATATTTAATACAGTGCTTATATACACAAACCATTACTAATATTTAATACAGTGCTTATATACACAAACCATTACTAATATTTAATACAGTGCTTATATACACAAACAATTACTAATATTTAATACAGCGCTTATATACACAAGCATTTACTAATATTTTATACAGTGCTTATATACACAAACAATTACTAATATTTTATACAGTGCTGATATACACAAACAAACAATTACTAATATTTAATACAACGCTTATATACACAAACAATCACTAATATTTAATACAGTGCTTATATACACAAACAATTACTAATATTTTATACAGTGCTTATATACACAAACAATCACTAATATTTAATACAGCGCTTATATACACAAACAATTACTAATATTTAATACAGTGCTTATATACACAAACAATCACTAATATTTAATACAGTGCTTATATACACAAACAATTACTAATATTTTATACAGTGCTTATATACACAAACAATCACTAATATTTAATACAGCACTTATATATACAAACAATTACTAATATTTAATACAGTGCTTATATACACAAACAATCACTAATATTTAATACAGCACTTATATACACAAACAATTACTAATATTTAATACAGTGCTTATATACACAAACAATTACTAATATTCAATACAGTGCTTATATACACAAATAATTACTAATATTTAATACAGTGCTTATATACACAAACAAACAATCACTAATATTTAATACAGTGCTTATATACACAAACAAACAATTACTAATATTTAATACAGTGCTTATATACACAAACAATTACTAATATTTTATACAGCGCTTATATACACAAACAATTACTAATATTTTATACAGCGCTTATATACACAAACAATTACTAATATTTAATACAGTGCTTATATACACAAACATTTACTAATATTTAAAACAGTGCTTATATACACAAACAAGTACTAATATTTAATACGTTGCTTATATACACAAACAATTACTAATATTTAATACAGTGCTTATAAACACAAACAATTACTAATATTTAATACGTTGCTTAAGTACACAAACAATTACTAATATTTAATACAGTGCTTATATACATAAAACAATCACTAATATTTTATACAGTGCTTATATACACAAACAATTACTAATATTTTATACAGTGCTTATAAACACAAACAATTACTAATATTTAATACAGTGCTTATATACACAAACAAACAATTACTAATATTTAATACAGTGCTTATAAACACAAACAATTACTAATATTTAATACAGTTGTGATATACACAAACAATTACTAATATTTAATACAGCGCTTATATACACAAACAATTACTAATATTTAATACAGCGCTTATATACACAAACAATTACTAATATTTAATACAGTGCTTATATACACAAACAATTACTAATATTTAATACAGTGCTTATATACACAAACAATTACTAATATTTAATACAGTGCTTATATACACAAACAATTACTAATATTTAATACAGTGCTTATATACACAAACCATTACTAATATTTAATACAGTGCTTATATACACAAACCATTACTAATATTTAATACAGTGCTTATATACACAAACAATTACTAATATTTAATACAGCGCTTATATACACAAGCATTTACTAATATTTTATACAGTGCTTATATACACAAACAATTACTAATATTTTATACAGTGCTGATATACACAAACAAACAATTACTAATATTTAATACAACGCTTATATACACAAACAATCACTAATATTTAATACAGTGCTTATATACACAAACAATTACTAATATTTTATACAGTACTTATATACACAAACAATCACTAATATTTAATACAGCGCTTATATACACAAACAATTACTAATATTTAATACAGTGCTTATATACACAAACAATCACTAATATTTAATACAGTGCTTATATACACAAACAATTACTAATATTTTATACAGTGCTTATATACACAAACAATCACTAATATTTAATACAGCACTTATATATACAAACAATTACTAATATTTAATACAGTGCTTATATACACAAACAATCACTAATATTTAATACAGCACTTATATACACAAACAATTACTAATATTTAATACAGTGCTTATATACACAAACAATTACTAATATTCAATACAGTGCTTATATACACAAATAATTACTAATATTTAATACAGTGCTTATATACACAAACAAACAATCACTAATATTTAATACAGTGCTTATATACACAAACAAACAATTACTAATATTTAATACAGTGCTTATATACACAAACAATTACTAATATTTTATACAGCGCTTATATACACAAACAATTACTAATATTTTATACAGCGCTTATATACACAAACAATTACTAATATTTAATACAGTGCTTATATACACAAACATTTACTAATATTTAAAACAGTGCTTATATACACAAACAAGTACTAATATTTAATACGTTGCTTATATACACAAACAATTACTAATATTTAATACAGTGCTTATAAACACAAACAATTACTAATATTTAATACGTTGCTTAAGTACACAAACAATTACTAATATTTAATACAGTGCTTATATACATAAAACAATCACTAATATTTTATACAGTGCTTATATACACAAACAATTACTAATATTTTATACAGTGCTTATAAACACAAACAATTACTAATATTTAATACAGTGCTTATATACACAAACAAACAATTACTAATATTTAATACAGTGCTTATAAACACAAACAATTACTAATATTTAATACAGTTGTGATATACACAAACAATTACTAATATTTAATACAGCGCTTATATACACAAACAATGACTAATATTTAATACAGCGCTTATATACACAAACAATTACTAATATTTAATACAGTGCTTATATACACAAACGATTACTAATATTTAATACAGTGCTTATATACACAAACAATTACTAATATTTAATACAGTGCTTATATACACAAACAATTACTAATATTTAATACAGTGCTTATATACACAAACCATTACTAATATTTAATACAGTGCTTATATACACAAACAATTACTAATATTTAATACAGTGCTTATATACACAAGCAATTACTAATATTTTATACAGTGCTTATATACACAAACAATTACTAATATTTTATACAGTGCTTATATACACAAACAAACAATTACTAATATTTAATACAGCGCTTATATACACAAACAATTACTAATATTTAATACAGCGCTTATATACACAAACAATCACTAATATTTAATACAGTGCTTATATACACAAACAATTACTAATATTTTATACAGTGCTTATATACACAAACAATCACTAATATTTAATACAGTGCTTATATACACAAACAAACAATGACTAATATTTTATACAGTGCTTATATACAGAAACAATTACTAATATTTAATACAGTGCTTATATACACAAACAATTACTAATATTTAATACAGTGCTTATATACACAAACAATTACTAATATTTAATACAGTGCTTATATACACAAACAATTACTAATATTTAATACAGTGCTTATATACACAAACAAACAGTCACTAATATTTAATACAGTGCTTATATACACAAACAAACAATTACTAATATTTTATACAGTGCTTATATACACAAACAATTACTAATATTTAATACAGTGCTTATATACACAAACAATCACTAATATTTTATACAGTGCTTATATACACAAACAATGACTAATATTTTATACAGCGCTTGATTGAACACAAACAATCACTAATATTTTATACAGTGCTTATATACACAAACAATCACTAATATTTTATACAGCGCTTGATTGAACACAAACAATGACTAATATTTTATACAGCGCTTGATTGAACACAAACAATGACTAATATTTTATACAGCGCTTGATTGAACACAAACAATGACTAATATTTTATACAGCGCTTGATTGAACACAAACAATCACTAATATTTTATACAGTGCTTATATACACAATCACTAATATTTTATACAGCGCTTGATTGAACACAAACAATCACTAATATTTTATACAGCGCTTGATTGAACAGTCGATATGCCCACCTAGGGACGTCTAAACTCTTGGCTGAAGTGGCTTAGCCAACTGATAGCAAAAACAATGGGGAATATACACAAACTTCCCTCCACTATATTGGGTTCAAACCATTACCGTGGAAACAAAACCCATAACACCAACTTGATTTACCCATTTATTGATATCAAAATCAGCTGAACACAAGCTGTGCACACAACTGGAAAGTGGAAATAAATGGCCGCATTGCTTACTAAAACCCAGGTCTGGGGGGGAACAACCAAGCTACCAACACACAAGGTGCATAACGGGCAAAACGGGGGCCTTGTGTTGGGCACAAGTGTCAATGGAGTCCCATGTATAGAAAACAACATGTGGACAGGGGTTGCATTGGTTGACATATATGTTTACCCTGTTTCCCAAAGAATTGCTTCCTGGCTGATAGTACTGCTGACACTGAGTACTCCAAGGAAAGCTTCCCCTTCTGTTAAAAGAGGTGGAGGGGGCCCCGGTCTGGCGGACACACGTGGACCCCAATTTACCGAGGGGTATTATTTCCCCAATAAACATATTAACACCTGAGGGTTTATTCTTTCCCCAATAAACATTAACACCTGAGGGTTTATTCTTCCCCCAATAAACACCTGAGGGTTTATTATTCACCCAATAAACCACACATGCCCTCTGTCTTGATTGACAGATGGGGGGAAACACAGGCCAGAAATGCCCCCCCCCCCCCCGACCCGCCATCAACATTGATATAATGTACGGCCATTTCCCTAGACCCAAAAACACCTTATAGATGCAGGCCATCTCCTGTAGGTAATTAGGCAGAAATTTTCGGCAAGAACTATTTGCATCAATTTCCCCAAGGGGAATTTAAGAGCCACAGGTTCACACTGAGCACCACAGGCGCCAAGGAGTTGTGAATGGTGTAATATGCTATCTGAGACTACCGGAGACTGATTTACCAAGATAAATGCATGTGATTACAGCTTGCAATGACAAATTGAACAACGTCCAAATTTATTGGACATGGCAGGATGAATACGTGGATTATGACTTTTGATTATGGGATGTACTTAGAACTAAATTTCGGACACACAAGGAAAATCTCCGATACGAGTCTGAAGGATCTGCACTTAAACAGGTGTAAATACAGAGCCGACCCAGACATGCCACGTGTACCAAGTTTTGTCGGAACAAATGAAAGATTGCTTTCAAAAAGGAGAAATCTAGTCTCCCAAATGGTGAAGAAACTGACCAACTCTGGACAGGGAACGTTAATTTCCAATATCACTACCTGAACAAGGTAAATCTCCGACACGAGTCTGAAACACCTGCACTTAAACAGGGGGAAATTCTGAGCCGACCCAGACATGCCACGTGTAACCAATTTTTGTTGGTCCCAATGAAAGATTGCTTTCAAAAAGAAGAAATCTAGTCTCCCAAATGGTGAAAAAACTGACCAACTCTGGACAGGGAATGTTAATTTCCAATATCACTACATGAACCAGGAAAATCTCTGACACGATCGAGTCTGAATCTGAAAGACCTGCACTTGAACAGTTGTGAATTCTGAACCGACCCAGACATGCCACGTGTACCAAATTGTTTGGCACCAATGAGAAAACTAGTCTTCAAAATGGTGAAAAACTTACCAACTCTGGACAGGGAATGTTAACTTCCGATACAACTACATGAACAAGGAAAATCTGACACGAGTCTGAATGACCTGCACTTATACAGGTGTAAATTCCGAGCCGACCCAGTGACAAATTTTGTCGGCACCAATGAGAGATTGCTTTCATAAAGGAGAAATCTAGTCTTCCAAATGGGGGGAAAACTGACCAACTCTGGACAGGGAACACTTAATTTACCATGTTTTTGGCAATTTATCCAAAAGTCGACCCACTTAGTGATAACTTGAAAAGTGAATACTATTCCAACCTTTTCATCATAAATTGCATTTGCTAAGGACGTAGGAATTTTTATTGAGCATGGCACAGAAAGAGTGCTGGATTACACCTTGGTAATATGATATCCTACGTGGATGTGAACAAGAAAAACTATGACAAATGGGATGGCAGAAGCATACGTGTGTGTGGGTGTGAATTCTGATCCAACCCAGACATGCTACATGTAAAATTCACTGGAAACCAATGAAAGACTCTGCTTTCAAAAAGGGGAAAAACACGTTGACCAATTCTGGACAGGGGACACTGCTTTAGCGAAAGCAAGTTGACCCCCCCCCCCCTAAATGTAATAGTTTACATGAAAACAATCTGGAAGTATAAGGTAGGTTGCATGGAGTGCGAGATTGGACTAGAACCTTAGGGGATGTAGTGCCTGTGGAATTGACTGCTGGGTAGGACCCACTGCATCATATGAATGAAATTACCAAGGGGGTGACAGAATTGCTCTGACGTATATCTTGCGGTGTGATGTACCATAGTCAAAGTTATGGATTGATAGGACCTGAACCAGAAGTTGGCAGGTCTGTATGTAATACCCGACACCCCCGATGTGGTGAGACAAGTGTCTCGGATGTACTGGTTTTAAACATTATCTGCAAAAGACTAACGTAGCAGTGCCCTGTAATACTCAGGATGTGCTTGATTTTGGCTTAAACCGGGCATGGTTTCCCCAACTCCTAGTATCACCCCCGCGATGAATCCATGGGGTTTGTATGGCCAAGTGAAACCATACACTCCCAGTATGCTTAAAGGTGAAAAGGAATTATATATAAAATACCGATTGCAGACAAGATTTAGATAAACAACTTGACATATACAATAAAATAACCCAACTGCTTCACACATCAGTTTCTGAAACAGCGGGTAAGTGTGTTGTGTGAATACATAATGAAATTGTAATCAAATCAGTATTATTAATTATAGTTTAGTAAGTACAGTATGCAAGTATAAAACATGTGCATGTAGGATCCAGTTGTTCTGAATGTTTTATGCTAATGCAGAGAGGTTAGAATCGAATGATTATATAAATGAAAACAATTAATTGTATGAAGTGTTCAGTAAAAAAAGGTATTCATGAATTGTTGACTTGATTACAGGGGCACCAATGGGACAGTGCCTGTTAACAGTCTGGTAATAAATGTATTGTACCGGACTGTTGATCTTGTACTCCCAGTAACCAAGACAGCTATATTTAACAACTAATTTCAGAAACATTTTAAACTCTAGTTTGTATTCAAACATTATACGTTTGTAACGACATAATAATAACAACGGAGCGGATCAACTATCTGTTTACAATCAGATTGTTTAGATTCCAATCTTAAACCTCATGAATGAATGACAGTCTGATTACTCCCCCCCCCCTTTTTTTACCCTATCGTCGTCAGGGACCATTAGAAGGGAGCTGGTTTAAATCAGACTACACACATAAATATACATGCACTATATCTACCTTCGATCTAGGCCTAAAACGAAATAATTCCTTCAATGTGATTGTTTTAAGCAAGTGTGTAATATATGTATTACATATATTAAAAAATATTTCTTCGCTTTGGTATGAATACGATAACACACTATCTATTGAAAATTTAATCTGATGCAAAGAAGTATGCATTTAATTTCACAGAGATCGGTGCGGTGTTGAATTCTCTGCATTGCATCGAACACATCATATGTGATAGCCATTAGTACAGCAAGTTCTTATATTTCTGAGCTTTTAAAATAACATATCAAACTCATATCAGTGCGTAATTTGTAACTGACGATTCGCGGTGAAAATCATGCGCTGATCCAGGAATATAGTCTCGGGTGTCAATCCTTGCCATTGGTGGGGGGGGGGGGGGGTGTCTAAACAAGGTTACAAACATGCAGTATCTATTAAATAGATGTAAAATATATACAAAAATATGACACACTACATGCATGTTTTCATGAAACACTGTTGAAGGGTGGTTGTCTATATCTGGACCCATGCTGCTCTTGCAATGAAACAGTTTAGGGAAGGGCATAACTTAATTTGATAGTTTTAAAAACGATGAAAATGTCATGGAGTTATTACTTTTCAAGTTGAGTGGGTTGGGTGGGAGTCTGGACCCATGCAGCATCTGCTCTTGCAACGAAACATACATAATGATGGGGGGGGGGGGAGGTTATAACGTATATATATCTTGTTCTACAATGAATATTTGTATTATATTACTGTGTATATAAAAAAATCCGTGGTAATACTTAACAACTCGAGTTGAATGTCGTTTAGAAATAGTTTAAGGTGACAACTTCAAAGTAGCTTTCAACAAAATTTGTATCTAGAATACAGCCATCTTACAAGCTACCAGAAAACCAGAAGTGACACATATTCCTCCACTACTTCGGGAGGGGGTATATTTTCTCCATTTTTAAGAAATACTCTTAGGTCATCATTGAAAATAAAGATTAGTGGCTGCAGTGTGTAAAATATCTAGTTCACCAAATGGGTGTCAATCTTTTTACTTCACATGACCCCCCCCCCCCCCACACACACACACACTCTCTCAAATACTTTTTATCACTTGACCATGAAAATGTAGAACGATTAAAATTTGAAGTACTCAGTCAATGCAAAGTAATTCAAAGTGAATTTCAAGTAAGTTTCAATAAAACTATTTCTCATTTTGTTTTGTGTTTAATTGAAAACATTCATAGAACACAAGATTAGATGCTTTTTCAGCAGTCATTTTCTTCATATTAAAACTTGACAGTTTACTAAAGTTCATAAGCACCAATGTAGATGACAATTCACATCACTGAAAGCAATTAGTGGATATCCTGGTTTGACCACTATGTACAGTGTAGTAACCAGCTGATGGAGGTAAATATTATCCACTGGAGTCAATATGGCTGTCATCTGTGGGTACTAAATGGAAAAAAGAAGAAAGTTGCCAGTCAAAAATATTTAAAACACAGTACTGTAGGTCTAAGTGTTCAAGTTTATATGTGCGTTATAACATAAAAACATTCAAAGTCCATACCATACAGCAATATCAAAACATGCTTCATATGAATTTTCTTTTGATTTATCATTTTGAAGAAATTAATATTGACTGGATGTAAATAATGCCAATATTTATGTATATCCAGTGCCTGATTGGATTACTTAAAGTTTGTAAAAATTACCATGTATGTACATTTGTGGTCACTGCTCTAGAGATGTGGAAAATTGAATATATGCTCTTTGAAAAGTTCATATTCTTGTTGGTATCATGCACATCTGTAAATAGCATTATCTCATATTATAAATACATATGCTACAAACATTCATGTATTGGAGAAGGGTCTCAAATACACATAAAAAATGTGGGCAATCAGTATGCATTCAAAGTCTTTTATTTTTCTTCCATTTATTCAAACTGTAATGTAAGCGAAAATATCCCAAGTTTATTTATTTTTTTTGTATGTCACTTGATAAAATTAAATGTGACTGTAAATCTAGAGCATGATACTAGCCCCCCCCCCCCTTTGAAAATATTTTTTGCAGTGATAAATCTGAAATGTGTTGATTCCCTGTCGAACTCATTTCTTTTTCGATTTTTAAAAGTACTGTAATCGTTTCACACTTTTTGTAAGCTTTAGAGAGTGGCTTTGTACGGGTATAAAAAAAATGAGCACACATTTTGTAATAAATCATAGGCTGTTATACTTGCAATACTAAATTATATATACAGTTAGATGTCACATGTACATGCCAAATATATATACACGTTTTTACATATATGCATATGAACTGTTAGTATTTGGTTTGTCATTATCCTTGGGCGAATTTGGCTCCACTTGTTTGGCACGCTGTTTTTGGCTATATTTAGATCTAAAACTTCATAGTTATTTCGGATTTCAAACGTTTCGGTTGAGCATCACTGAAGAGATATTATTTGTCGAAATGCACATCTGGTGCATCAAAATTGGTACCGTATAAGTTTTACATTATGACCCCTGGGTCGATGCCTCTGCTGGTGGACTGTTAGTCCCCGAGGGTCTCTACAGCCC
Source organism: Ostrea edulis (assembly GCF_947568905.1). NCBI lineage: Eukaryota > Metazoa > Mollusca > Bivalvia > Ostreida > Ostreidae > Ostrea > Ostrea edulis. The sequence continues at coordinate 2,329,900 of NC_079171.1, read as the reverse complement.
AGTAGCTAAGTACTTCGTTACTAGCTTGAAAAGTACGGATGTATATTTAATTGCTGTTATAAAATTTAGAAATTCATTTCAAAATTAAGGATTATCTCCCTCATGCATAGCTCTTATCCTTGGACGAATTTGGCTCCACTTGTTTGGCACGCTGTTTTTGACTATATTTAGATCTAAAACTTCATAGTTATTTCGGATTTCAAACATTTTGGTTGAGCATCACTGAAGAGACATTATTTGTCGAAATGTGCATCTGGTGCATCAAAATTGGTACCGTATAAGTTTTACATTATACATATCTCATCATTGTATAACATGATTGTATGCCAACATGCTTGGTGAATCAATAAATAAATTAAATCATACCGGTAGAAGCTTACAAAAAGCGTGAAAGGATTACATGAATCGAAAGAAGGATGAGATAGACAGGAAATCGACTTATTTCGGAGAAAGTATAGCAAGAAAAAAAAAATAAAAAGAAAGAGGGGGGTCATGTAATATCCATACTTTAGGTGCCTGTGGAGTTTACTGCCTAGATACCCGCCTGTACTCATGTTTATATAAACAAACAACAACTGGTACCATTTGAGCATCAATTCTCTAACATATAGGCATATTTTGCGTGTGTGCACCCAATACGCTACACATCGGCTACGTGTGAGAAATTATCGCAAAAAAAAAACTCAAAAGAAAGAGGGGGGGGGTAGTGTCCATTCTTCAGGTGTCTGTGGAATTTACTGCCTAGATACCCGCCTGTATTCATGTAAATCATGTGTATATGAATAGAAAAACAAAAAAACAACTTGTACCATTTGAACATCAGTTCTCTAGCATATATCTTGCGTGTGTGCACTTAATGTTATGTTTAACGTGTGCAGTATGTAAACAAGAACATCAAACTATGTATATACTACCTCTAAAGTATTGAGTCAATGTATAAAACACAGTAAATGTTGTCTACTTTCATTATTGACAACCTTGGTTTCAGGTATTCATACATCATTATTTCAATTACAAGAATTTACCTTGTTTTTTTCCGATTTCAAAGTTATACAGCTGACATCTTCTGAACGTCGTATTTGCCATGTGCCTAGTAAGCGTATTTTAGACGCTGATTCCAACCATACGACAAACTTCACCAGGGTATTTCTCATCATAATGCCTTGTGATGTGTTGTCAAATCAGGGAAATTTGACTAATTTTAAGCGTAGAATAAAGGCAATATTCCGATATATTTTTATATGATCCTAAAAATAGAGTTTGTGTATATGTATCAAAATATGGATTGATCAAGGCGGGGCAACTGTCATGACGTATCAGCTCATTATGATCTCATTATCATACCGAGTTCATTCGTTACCTTAAGTGTCCTGCGTGGCCAAGTGAAACCATACACTCCCAGTATGCTTAAAGGTGAAAAGGAACCAAACCAGAGATAGGAATTGCCGATACAGATGGCCTTTTGGCCATATTGTACATGTATGATTATATAACAAATGGGTTTGAGTACTTGTGAAGGCCAGACCAACATGGCCACATGACCGATAAATTGGGAGAAAAGAATTGGTTGTGGTAGAGTACTCGTTACAACCGGAAGGAGAAGCCCCGTCCCCACCAACCTGGGGTGTAAAAAAAACTTGAAAAAAGTTTGACGTTGAGCAACGAGTATAGCGTTCTTTGGACATGACTATTGATATTGCAGCATGGTCAGCACATTAAAGAGCCCACTCTGCTACCTCCCTGGTTTTGGGAACAAGTCAATCTGTGGTACCTGACCCACAGTGAGCGACCCCTAGCACAGGGTGTGTGGAAGACGTAAACAATTGGAGGCTTCCATGGTGTTGTTGTGCTCAAACATGGTTGAAAAACTGACAGAGTTTTGACTAGACCTGAGGGGAGATGGATTGGGTTAAAATAAACAAAATATGGTGCAGATGCAAGTAGCTGCATGTATCGGTATGACAAAACCGATTCTACTGGCAGGATCTTAGACTGTCAGATGGTGGATATGACAGCGAGTAGAATGACAACGAAACTGCTTGCGTGGTGAAAATTTGCTGTGTTTGGTGTGCTCTGCACCCTATGACTAAATGGGGGTAATTGAAGTTAAAGCTTGATGAGCTACACAACCTGAACTATTGGGTATGTGTAATAAAAGTTCTTTGGGCTAGCCGAAAAGTATAGATAAAAGCTGGTATACAAGACTTATGTAATAGTTCGTACACCCGTGCAAACCGTCGCTACTATTGCCAAGCAGAGCAACTGCTTTTTTTTAAATTTTTAATTATGCTTGGCTATTGGTAACCAATATATATAATAAAAAAAAAAGAAAAAAGCTGGTATTAAATAATAGGACCTACAAGTGCAGTATGGGTAACTGGAATTTATGCCAATCTTCCTCCACTACCAACTGGGTATATTACTTTAAACTTATGTGTTGTGATAGGTAGGATATGAATCAACCACAGAACTAGAAAGTGGTTTGTGATAAACATGTTGCCTAATATAGACTTTACCAAAAGGCATAATTGGGTAGTGGATTTCCTTAATGTAGAGGTTACATAGTAATGGAATAACAATTGGCTGATACCAACAAGTGAGCCAATAAGCATGCTGCTGTATACAGAGTTACTACAAAGTGATGGGAAAGTAAAGGGTATATATCTGCAATTGGGAGTGAAACGGTGGTAAAGTATTACATTACCGGTGCTTGTGTTGCAATAGAAAAAAGAAGGGGGAATTAAAAATATAAATATATGATATGTAGGCCCTATACCATATGAATTACTAACAGCCATTTGTAGAACAATTGATTTTCAGATATAAATTATATTTGGTTTGCAAGAAGTATCTGCATAGTAATACTTGCCTAACTTTGCTGCCAGGTAAGCAGGTGGAAACTGTTGCACCCAGGTTCCTATGGGAATATTTGCTTGCCTTGGCTGCTAGGTAACCGTAAGCTGGATGCCCATATTCCAATACCTGAATTCGGCTCTCACCAGTTTCATCTCTGGGGAACTCGTCATGCTGATGCATGATCAGAATACAGCAAGCATGGCTGTTAACCTCCTGATGTCCAGGTACCTATGCTTGATTATGGCTCTCAATAGGTTTCATCTCCGGGGGAAATCGTCTATGCTGCTGCACAAATTTTTTTTGGCAGACACATGTGCTTGGGTGGAATTCCCAGCCTGGCTTATTAAGTCTTCCTTTGCACCTAGGCAGGGATATTCCTCGTCTGGCGAGCTGGACCTGGATTTAGCGCTTTCTAGTAGCTGTTGTAGGGTGTATGATGAAGGATGATAGCGGATTTCTGACAATTTTCAACAATTGATGGCTGGTGCCACATTTGACAGTGGCGGGTAAATGTTACAGGAAGTAGTAATGGGTTGTTAACTTGTACGGTAGAGACTTCCGGTTAAGAGATTCGACAAGTTGTACCACAAATGTTTCTCAAACTTGGATACAAAACTGATATACAAATATCTAGTCAATTAACTGGGATTATTTGTATATAGCATCAAATAATCTATATTATATACACAAACAAACAAATACTAATATTTAATACAGTGCTTACATACATAAAAACAATTACTAATATTTAAAACGTTGCTTATGTACACAAACAAACAATTACTAATATTTAATACAGTGCTTACATACATAAAAACAATTACTAATATTTAATACAGTGCTTATGTACACAAACAATTACTAATATTTAATACAGTGCTTATATACACAAACAAACAATTACAAATATTTAATACAGTGCTTATATACACAAACAATTACTAATATTTTATACATTGCTTACATACACAAACAATTACTAATATTTTATACAGTGCTTATATACACAAACAAACAATTACTAATGTTTAATACAGAGCTTACATACACAAACAAACAATTACTAATAATTAATACAGTGCTTACATACATAAAAACAATTACTAATATTTAATACGTTGCTTATGTACACAAACAGTTACTAATATTTAATACAGTGCTTATATACACAAACAAACAATTACTAATATTTAATACAGTGCTTATATACACAAACAATTACTAATATTTTATACATTGCGTACATACACAAACAATTACTAATATTTAATACGGTGCTTACATACACAAACAAACAATTACTAATGTTTAAGATAGAGCTTACATACACAAACAATTACTAATATTTAATACAGTGCTTATATACACAAACAAACAATTACTAATATTTAATACAGCCCTTATATACACAAACAAACAATTACTTATATTTAATACAGTGCTTACATACACAAACAAACAATTACTAATATTTATACAGTGCTTACATACACAAACAAACAATAATTAATTATTTATACAGTGCTTATATACACAAACATACAATTACTATTATTCATACAGTATTTATATACACAAACAAACAATTACTAACATTAATATAGTGCTTACATACACAAACAAACAATTATTAATTATTTATACAGTGCTTATATACACAAACAAACAATTACTAATATTTAACAGAGTGCTTATATACACAAACAAACAATTATTAATTATTTATACAGTGCTTATATACACAAACAAACAATTATTAATTATTTATACAGTGCTTATATACACAAACAAACAATTATTAATATTTAATACAGTGCTTATATACGCAAACAAACAATTACTAATATTTAATACCGTGCTTATATACACAAACAAACAATTACTAATATTTAATACAGTGCTTATATACACAAACAATTACTAATATTTATACAGTGCTTATATACACAAACAAACAATTACTAATATTTATACAGTGCTTATATACACAAACAAACAATTACTTATATTTAATACAGTGCTTACATACACAAACAAACAATTACTAATATTTAATACAGTGCTTACATACACAAACAAACAATAACTAATATTTAATACAGAGCTTACATACACAAACAAACAATTACTAATATTTAATACAGTGCTTACATACACAAACAAACAATAATTAATATTTAATACAGAGCTTACATACACAAACAAACAATTACTAATATTTAATACAGTGCTTGCATACATAAAAACAATTACTAATATTTAAAACGTTGCTTATGTACACAAACAATTACTAATATTTAATACGGTGCTTACATATATAAAAACAATTACTAATATTTAATACGTTGCTAATGTACACAACAATTACTAATATTTAATACAGAGCTTACATACACAAACAAACAATTACTAATATTTTATACATTGCTTACATACACAAACAAACAATAATATTTTGTAAAGTGCTTATCTACACAAACAAACAATAATATTTTGTAAAGTGCTTATCTATACAAACAAACAATAATATATTGTACAGTGTTCATCTATACGAACAAGAAGGCAGGTGGTAATAATTTAAATCGTGCTTACAATATACAACATTGCGAGTACAAACAAATACCAATAATTGGCATAGTGCTTATTTATGAATGGAAAGGGCTTACCATAAGATATTCATGTCCAAAATATTAACGCTCTGCCTTAATTATGTTATTAGCCACTGAACAGGTTAATTTTCCGAAACAATAAGCCAAACTCCAAGGTGAAGGTGAAAAGGTCAAACAACATGGTATGGAATAATTGACCTTGCGGTAAAGATATAGTTAAAACAAGACGGCATTACCTTAAAGCAATACATGCTGCACTAGAAAGACATATGTGAGCTTGGTTAAACATAATTTCATTGAATCAGAGTGAATCTGTAGCAATAAACCCGTTAGATGAGAGAAATTATCTATTCATGAATTGTTGCCTTTCTGACAGCAATTCCTGTTCGTGATTCCAAGTTTACGTTGACTTCGGAGGTTACCAGTTCGGAATAATGCGGAAGAGAGGCACTGTGAACTAGTCGGATTTGTAAACAATATTTAACATGCCAATTCGTAAGAAAATTCAATATCAAAATCTCATTTCAGGGCACATTTGCGTAACTATTAATTTTTTTTTTACACTAATAGTACTACAAGTCAGTCACGAAACGGTATAATATTTAAAAAAAAAAAAAACAAGCAAATTGTTCGGTTAATCACGTCAATTTCCATCTTTCCATAACCTTTGTCTCAGCAACCCGATATTTTGTTCGGCAATCATCGTTACCGTGTCAGAGTATTTGTATGATGATTCTGTTTGAGGCTATCGCGGTAATTACAAAACGCTCACTGTAAGTATACTCTCAAGCAATATATCCTTACTGATTTTGTTGTTTTTGCTTCATGAAAGGTGAAAATAACTAACAGCTATCAATCTCATAACCCCTATAAGCAATACAAAATAGATAGTTGGGCAAACATGAACCCTTGGATACATCAGAGGTTGACGCAGGTGCAAAGGAGGACTTTCGACCGATCACGCCCGCCGTGAGCCTCATATCTTGATCAGATAAACGGGGTTATTCGTTTTGGAGTCAAAATCAATGTGCTAAGAACGGCCGAACAATCGTCATGAACCACGTCAGACAGCATTTGACCAAATGGTAGGTTGTATTGGCTAACTAGATCGTTTTAACGATCATAGAATTAGCAAAATGCTGCCTTTAAACGAGACTGCTGGAAGCCCTGCACCATTTACTTGTTTGTCAGTAGCCTGCTTTGATTTAAAATCTTACCATACATAGAACAATATCTTCGTATCGGATCAAGTGAGGGGTGTAAACACAATAGACAGGTGATAATGGAATATCGCTGCATGATTATAGGAAGATGGCGATGGAGAAGCTGAAATCACCCCGTTTGTCATAAATTTGAATGTATTAAGCAGAAGTTGACGACTCCGTGGTTTCTTTTATTTCGAGTTCACTAGGATATATTGAATCGAGTTATGACTGGAAACCATTATTGTTGATCGATAATATTTCGTCGATATAGCTAGAAGTTTAATTGAAGGCCACAACAGGATATTGTTTTCTTACGTAGACGTTTTTGAATGAATTTTGCATAACATGACTATAAGACAGGCCAGCTAACAAAAGAGCACAATTTGTACCCATAGGAATTCCAACACACTTTTGGAAGACCTGATCACCATAGACCATGTCATTCTTATCATATCATGTAACTTCGTTGGTAGTAGGTATGATATCCAGGATATTACTTTCAAATATGACATTGTTTTTATGTTTCGGCTTCAGTAAAACATTCATTTCCATAGTATTTTGTGTTTTCAACATTTACATATTTAAAGAGACGCCGCTTTTGAAACATTTTATCGTCTTCCTCACTGACGATAAGTTCACTCCGTCCCATTTAGGCGCTCCACGTTCTACTAAATATACCTCCTACACAGAAGAGCTCTTATCTCGAAACTGGCATATTCCCTGTATATTTCGAAATTAAATTTCAATCTCCCATTGTGACATCACCCTAACCAAGGGTCTTGGAATGAACAAACATGACCCTGTTGTTGTTTAAATGAAGAATTTAAAGACATTTCCTACACAATTTGATCCCTTATGGTGGCCCGATCCTACTTCAAAAGACCATAATCTGAACAAACTTGAATGTACATCGTTTTGATGTCCTTGCAAATTAATATAGTTATTCATCATCCTTTTTTTCTTGAAAAAATTACTTATAACATTTTCTTATAAAATGACTTTCCAATTAATATGCATATAGATATTGTATTCCCTGTTGTTGCTCCTCCACAGCCCCGGAAGGTGTGATTTAAAATCACCTTGAATCTACAGTGTGAAAGGTGAAGACAACAAACAGTGATCAATCTCATAACTCCTATAAGCAATACAAAACAGATAGTTGGGTAAACACGGACCCCTGGACATACCAGAGGTACAGGTGTTTCAACATTCTCGAATGAAGTCAGCATTTCGCTAATTCTATGGTAGAAAATACGATCTAGTTTGCCAATAGAACCTATCATTGGGTCAAATGCTGTCTGACGTGTTTCATACCGATTGTCCAGCCGTTCTTGGCACACTAATTTTAACTGCGGATAATTCCGTTTACCTGGTCAGGATATAGGGCTCACAGCTGGTGTGACCAGTTAACCGGGGATGCTTACTTCTCCTAGGCTCCTGATTCCACCTCTGGAATTTAAGGGCCAGAAATGACACTTATTGGACCTAGTCCTTTCCTTCAGACAGATCTGGATTATCTCACTATCATTGCCCGGACATTTCTTATTCATCTTTATCCTCGTTGGTCTCCTCTAAATTCTTATCATGACCGTTTTGCTCTACACCATTTTTTTCACTGGTTCCCGATTCAGCAGTGTCCTCGTCATCAGGATCAGATTCCTCGCTGCTATCCTCAGACTTCAGATCCTCGCTGTTTTCTTCAGACTCGGACTCTTCACTCATTTCCAGCTCTGATCCTAATTCTGAATCCCATCATAACTTGAAGCTTCCGTGATCGGCTCATCTCTGACTTGATTATCTTAAGGTTTAATAGAACAGGAAAAGGGGTCAATCAAAAACTTCTGATGTAAACATTGAACTAAATCTAGTAATATACGAAAGTGCTAGGCACGTTTGTTATCATAACTAGGCCCTGTAAAATACTTCAAAAATGAAGAACAATTATCAATACAAACCATTGATATATATGAAGTTGATGATCCCTAGTATCTATATGCACAAACATATCGGCGGATCTAGGATCTAAATTAAAATATTCAGCGACAATATCAAAGATGAGGTCTTAAAATTCCCCAAAGTATCTATACTGATAAAATGCTTTACATATTATAATATGTAAGATTATCACAATGTGACTAATGAGTAAAAACCCAGGAGTTGGTTTCGAAATATTTTTAAAAAAAAGAAGACAATATATAAGGACTACCAATCTATTTTGTTTCAGTTTAATATCATTAGCATTAAATATGTTTTCTAGATGTTTTACACATATACGCTATATATACATCAAGTTTAGCACCATCATGGAGTCCGAACCCCTACTCTAGGGATATCACAATTTACAATTTTACTAGAGGCCACCCTGCTCTACACGATTATGCATTTAGTTTACCTTGCAAATGTGCAGTTGTTGAGAAGAGTTTGACATATGGGTCAATATGTGGCAGCTTCTTAAATTTTGCTTAGCCCCTATGACCCTAAGGGTGCACTGAAGTGAACCTAGCTAGCTAGATATTCAAACAAACATGCGCGGTTTGGCGCTATCTCTTGTTCATCCCAAGAAGTATGAGGGGTACTTATGAACAGTTTGAGAAAAAACAATTTGAAACCCATGCCATTTCGTGGTATACCATTTCTTCGCTGCGATCACAAGAAAGATGTCAGTTTGATCATCAATTCGTTTTATTAATTCCCTGACCATTTTGCACGTCAAAATGCTTGAAATTCCATTTTTAAAAAATGAACACGAAGCATTCATCGATGGAAATATCATCTTAATATTATCTGAAAGATTGTTAAATTTCTTCTGATACGTCAACTGTTGTCCTGTTGTCTATAATTAGCGATATGTAAATCAGATAAACAAGGGAGACACCTCACTTACGTAGAGATCATGGGACAAGACTAGTTTACCGTAAACAATGAAATTTAAATATATACGGGTAAAATATAACTTAATCCATACCAATTAACCATGATTCCAGTGGCAATTAAACATTTGCAATATTTCAAAACAGGGCAGAGAAATTCCTCAAACATTGCACAATTTCAATTAAACTTTTGACGTTTTTCAGTGTTGATCTTCCGTAAAGAAATTTCAATGTTGAGGAAATTGCATGCTCTCGATCAATATCTAACGAGAACGAAGTATCTAACAGCTTATATACGCTTAATAACGAGAATGAAGTATCTAACAGCTTATATACGCTTAATAACGAGAATGAAGTATCTAACAGCTTATATACGCTTAATTAAGAAAACGGAGTATCTAACAGCTTATATACGCTTAATAACGAGAATGAAGTATCTAACAGCTTAAATACGCTTAATAACGAGAACGGAGTATGTAACAGCTTATATACGCTTAATAACGAGAACGAAGTATCTAACAGCTTAAATGCGCTTAATAAAGAGAACGGAGTATCTAACAGCTTAAATACGCTTAATAACGAGAAAGAAGTATCTAACAGCTTAAATACGTTTAATAACGAAAACCAAGTATCTAACAGCTTAAATACGCTTAATAGCGATAATGAAGTATCTAACAGCTTAAATACGCTCAATAACGAGAGCGAAGTATCTAACAGCTTAGATACGTTTAATATCCGTCGTATAAAGAAAACACATCCACCCAACAAGTATTTCAAAATGAAGAAAACATGTTTTTATTTAGGTGGTCGAATGATAACTGTCCAGTTTTTCAGTTCTGTTGTAATAGTTTCTCACTTTACTTTCGGAAAGTCGATGGTCTCTTCCCAGGTACATTGTATCTGGGTTTTCTCTTCCACCAACAAAAAACTGGGCGTCACCATATATCTGAAAAATTGTTGAGTGTGGCAGAAAACATCAAAAACAAAACAAAAAATATAAAAGAGCCAAAAGAATATCACACATCATAAAGGGGCGAGGGGGGGGGCTATCAAGAAGCAAAGCTCGCACACTGATGTTTTATGCCCTGAACCACTCGATTGTTCCCCTCTGCCCCTACTAAAGTACTAAATGGAGGGTCAGAGTTAGGATTAGAGTGTACTTCCCTTGTATAGATCTGATATAGTACAATAAACTACAGTACTACTAGTACTTACCAGTCAGAGAGTACCCCCTATGTATACATCCGATATAGTACAATAAACTACAGTGCTACTAGTACTTACCAGTCAGAGAGTACCTCCTCTGTATAGAACTGATATAGTACAATAAACTACAGTACTACTTGTACTTACCAGTCAGAGAGCACCTCGTCTGTAGATATCTGATATAGTACAATAAACTACAGTACTACTTGTACTTACCAGTCAGAGAGCACCTCGTCTGTAGATATCTGATATAGTACAATAAACTACAGTACTACTAGTACTTACCAGTCAGAGAGTTCCTCCTTTGTATAGAATTGTTATAGTATAATAAACTACAGTGCTACTAGTACTTACCAGTCAGAGAGTACCTCCTCTGTATAGGCCTGTTATAGTACAATAAACTACAGTGTTACTAGTACTTACCAGTCAGAGAGTACCTCCTCTGTATATATCTGATACAGTACAATAAACTACAGTACTACTAGTACTTACCAGTTAGAGAGTTCCTCCTCTGTATAGATCTGATATAGTACAATAAATTACAGTACTACTAGTACTTACCAGTCAAAGAGTACCTCCTCTGTATATATCAAATATAATACAATAAACTACGGTAGTACTAGTGCTTACCAGTCAGATAGTACCTCCTCTGTATAGATCAGATGAAAGGTGAAGATAACGAACAGTGATCAATCTCATAATTCCTACAAGCAATACAAAATAGATAGTTGGGCAAACACGGACCCCTGGACACACCAGAGATGGGATCAGGTGCCTAGGAGGAGTAAGCATCCCCTGTTGACCGGTCACACCCGCCGTGAGCCCTATATCCTGATCAGGTAAACGGAGTTATCCGCAGTCAAAATCAGTGTGCCAAGAACGGCTTAACAATCGGTATGAAACACGCCAGACAGCATTTGACCCAATGCGAGGTTGTATTGACGAACTAGATCGTTATAACGACCATAAAATTTGCGAAATGCTGACTTCAATCGAGACTGTTGAAATCCCTGTACCATCAACTTGTTTGTCAGTAGCTTACCTCGATTTAAAAACTGACTATACCCAGAACAAGCTCTTGCATATCGAATCAGTTGAGATATATAAACACCATATGCAGGTGATAATGGAATATTGCTACATAAATGTGGGAAGTTAGCGATGGAGAAGCTGAAATCATCCCGTTTGTCATACAGTTGAGTTGTTAGTTTGCCGTTAATGTCTACTTTCAATAAAATATCTAAGTATGAAGCAGAAGTGGACGACTCTGTGGTGTCCTTTATTTCGAGCTCACAGGGATATATCAAATCGACATATGAATGAAAGCTATCATTGTTAATAGACAAAACGTCATCGATATATCTAAAAGTCGAATTGAAGGTCACAGCGAGAGATTTTTTCTTCTCACGTAGAAGTTTTTGAATAAATTCTGCTTCATATGAATATAAAAACAGGTCAGCTAACAAAGGAGCACAATTCGTGCCCATGGGAATTCCAACAGACTGTTGGAAGACCCGATCACCAAAGACCACGAAGATATTGTCAATGAGGAACTCTAGCATATTTTTTATTTCAACTTCAGAGTACTTGTGCGTGGAATCAGAGTGGTGTTTAAAAAAGTAAGTTTTTGAATGACTGATCACTAGGTATGAATATTTCCGTTTTCCGTTTTTGTTGAAGAAGCAACTGTCTATAATGTCAAAAAGTCTAGTCTTTAATTTATCGTGAGGAATGGTCGTGTATAGTGTTGAAAAGTCATAGGTTTTAATGCTATTGATTTGGGAAAAATTCTGTGATTTCAAGTTTACTAAAAGTTCTTTAGAATTTTTTAGAATCCACATTTGATTAACACCACTTCTGGCATATGTAGTCGCACAGTAAGTTTGAAGTTTCTCCTTCGCAGCTGTTAACATTTTCGTGAGGAGCAAAGATAGGGGCTTGGTAGAGCACTTACTGGATCCAGCAATGTATCTTTGTTTGTAAGGGTTTTTATGTAGTTTATGAATCCAGTTTAGGCACGGTAACTCATATTCATTCGACCCATTAACTGGAATATGAAATGTGTCTAAAACTGAAGCATGATTTTGAAGAATTTCGTCATTTGAAAGGGCAGTTGGAGTATAAGTATGATTACCAAACGTGGAGTTAATGCCAAGTTCTTTAAAATACAGTTGTAATAATGAGCCTTACAAACAAAAACAATGTTGTTACTAGCTTTGTCAGCTGGAACCAAAACATATTCCTCATGTAACCTATCTAATTCTTTTATCACTTCTGGTTTACTAAACACAGAAGGATAGATGGTACGTACTTTTGTTTTCATGTGTCTAATGCGGGATTTTAATATCCCTCTTATGCTTTTAACCCATTCTGACAATGTATCAAGTTTTTCTTTTTCATATTTAGCCCATCTATATAGTACAATAAACTACAGTACTACTAGTACTCACCAGTCAGAGAGTACCTCCTCTGTATAGATCTGATATAGTACAATAAACTACAGTACTACTAGTACTTACCAGTTAGAGAGTTCCTCCTCTGTATAGATCTGATATAGTACAATAAACTACAGTACTACTAGTACTTACCAGTCAGAGAATATCTCCTCTCTATATATATCTCATACACTTTTTTGGCACACTGTTTTTCCCTATAATAACTCTAAAACTTTATTGTTATTTCGGATTTTAAACATTTTGGTTGAGCTGAAGAGACATTATTTGTCGAAATGCGCATCTGGTGCATCAAAATTTGTACCGTATAAGTTTTACATAATACTTACCTGTCATATAGTACCGCCTTTATATGTGTCTGATACAGTACAATAAACTACAGAAAGAGAGTACCTCATTTTTATATATCTGACATAGTACAATAAACTACAGTACTACTAGCACTTACCAGTCAGTACAGCTATCGCGGTTCTCCTATTTACCCGCGTCACCGCGACGAGAAGTTAATCCTTTCCGCATTACACCGTCGTGATTTTTCATAGTGGGGCTTCGCGGGACCACGTTTATACCGCGGCGGGTGTGAGTTACAAATGTACCTGTATTTACACTGTTGATAGTTGATGACGCTTACTTCTTATTAATATATGTAGAATGAATTAAATAGTAGAATTTAAATCGTATATGTTTGCAAATTAATTTTCGCAATTTTTTAGAACATATATGTACGGTAGTTAACCGAATAATTGACAACTTAAGAAAACTTTTTTTTCCTGCGATGATCACGAATTGCGTGTGCTGAAATTTAATAAATCGGGAATCAGCAGTTTAAGTTAAAAGTTAACATTTCTGGAACCATTTTTTCCATAAGAAATTGATCAGAAATTTTGTACTTTTTATTTATGCCAATCATTATTTACAGTGACGAGTTTTCAAGTAAGCATGCTGCAGGGATCAAACATGCAAGTTCCACGTGTATGGACACCTGTCTTTCCTTCACATGTACATACATTTCATGAATTTCAAAATTGAATAAAATAATTAATTGTATGAGTTCTACGGGGGATGAAATCAAATGAACGATTTCACCAATAAGAAAAGAATAAAATCCTGATTTAAAAAGAAAAATTCATTTAATCCACCCGTATCTATTTGGATACGTTCATCATCTACATGTACTTCGTTGCCTGCTTTGTAAGACGCAGGTTTCTCTGGTAGTTTTAAACGTTGTGTTGTACTGTGATTGCGTAAATACACAGGTTTGACCATTTGACACAGTTGTCCCTTCGACTCTTTGTAAATTCTGTCCCAGAAACATGGCCAGCACAGATAAGATAATATATCTCTCCGGATCCAGGAATTGAAGGGGGGTTGTGGACAACTTCATGCGAACCTCCGGATTTTACAGCTGTAAAGTGTGGTAAGGGAGCGGGTTGGGGGAGATTACTTCATTTTACAATTGTCTAAGATTATTGACAAGCACAAGTGATATTTTAAAATTGTGCAGAGAGTGGGTGCAACTCATAAAACTTAAAAAGAACTTGTCAAAACATTGATTTCGTATTTGTATTAATACATTTTAGTTGTATAATTCATTCTTTCCGTTGACAAACGCAGATTTTGGTTATAAATGTATTTCAAGTCAATGTGAAGATCACCCTTGTTCCTTTATGGTTGCGTAATGCTTCCTATTAAGGCGCGCACCCCAGTTTTCAAATACACAGACTTGATTCGATAAAGTCAATAATGTTAAATACTCTCTCTCTCTCTCTCTCTCTCTCTCTCTCTCTCTCTCTCTCTCTCTCTCTCTCTCATTTTATAAAGAGTTTGCTAATGCAGATCTTTAATCCTTTTCCTGTTTTAACATTTGTTTTATACAGCCACCAATATGTGATAGATACTGCCAGGGATAATTAAGTTTTGCTGTTTTACGGGTAACGCGTGCGCCGATTGATGGTGGGCGTTGAAGCATACAGGAATTGTTATGTAACAAATATACACATACTTGTGACCGGTTTCCCCCAGTCAGTAATGTTAAAAAGCTCTCTCTCTCTCTCTCTCTCTCTCTCTCTCTCTCTCTCTCTCTCTCTCTCTCATTTTATAAAGAATTTTTGCTAATACAAATCTTTAATCCTTTTCCTACCTTTATATGTGTGTTATACATGTTTTCTTAAAACATGTGTACAAATACATGTATATAATTGAATTCCTTTAAAATTCGTGACAGAAGGACCACCCATCTATTAGATAATGTGAATATTACTCGGATTCTAGAAGATAAATATTACTTAGCCCATTGTAGTAATAATAACAATACATTGTATACATTATTTTTATTTTCCATAATTTAATAATAATAATAAAGCTGAGTATACATGTATGTGCATTTTTCTCTACTGTTCCACAAAAGGTGTGTATTTACATACATGCACCTGTGGTCAACGATATTCAAAGTTTACAGCATGATGTCTTAGTCTGTGAAATCGTACACGTCGTCAGGACAAGCTGGTTCGGCTGTCGGGATGGATAAATCCAACAGACTTGTATTTGCACTCTTCTTCCTGCTTCGTTTGTCATTTCTTCGGAGTGACTCGTTGACCCTCGTCACAATCCTCTCTCTTCAAACGTCCTCAGGTTTGAACTCCGGATAAAAATAGCAAACATAGTTTTGAGTGCAGTCTTCCTTATTTGGTCCAGTTCCTGCTTGTTATGTTTCCCTCCGCCATACCAGTTGTATGTCCAGCGTATATTTCCCTCCCCGAATAGTTCAATCAAGAGTTTTCGTGCAAGGTTTACAACAAAGTTGCCGGCATTTTTTGAATCCCGTTGTATTTCTCTGAGTCGCGATGCTGTTATCTGAACTCATCTGGAACATCTGCAAATACATCACACACGATATTGTGATCGCTGCTGGCAACGTGCTGGGTTGTTTTTTTTTTTGGTTTTTTTTTTATATTCCTGGCAATGTCGACAATGACGTTCGTGTTTCGAAGAACAGTCCCCAGCATCGATTCGCAAGCTGACGCTCGGCGATTTGCTACATCCATCTTCTTCTGTAACAGATCTATAGACTGCCGCATTTCCGCCATTATTAATATATCGTCATGTTTATCATTTTATGAGCTGAATGTCATTTACATAGAAATATTCTTTTTCAAACAGTTGAAATGGGAACTGAAACCCCAAATCAAGTTATCAATTTAACGCAATTAAACTCTCAAATCTGCGGCGGTTTTCAATAAAATAAAATTATCAATTGTATAAACCAGCTCTCAATTAAACAAACGGTCAATGTTTGAAAAAGGCGGCATCGTTATTTTTGCCTCTTGCTTTGCAATTGTAATTATGAGTATCTTGATCATGTAGTTGTACATGCAATTACGAGCAGCGACATGTTGTTATAACAATCACTTTGTTGATAATGAATTGGTGATGTCCAGATGAGATTAGTTTTGCCAAAGTTTCCAAAGTGGACAGATCGTAATCAGTGTCAATTTCAAGTTCGTCATCATGTCTAGAAAACTACTGTAGTACCTCCTCTGTATATATCTGACACAGTGCAATAAACTACAGTACTACTGGTACTTACCAGTCAGAGAGTACCTCCTCAGTAGATATCTATATACAGACACTGTGTTGGTGTTGAATGGTCCGACCCAGAGAAGGTGAGTTTGATCATCATAATTCAGGCTAAATGGTCTGTTTAAACTGAGTTGTGTCAATAGCAGAGACAGGAAGTGGCCGTCCTTGTCAATCATTTGTACTGAGCGGGTGTTATCATCACACACCAGGATGTGTGACAGTGCATCTGTACAAATTCCTCGTGGTGCTAGCGATGACCCTGATGGATGTCCTGTGTAGGAGAATCGATGTCTCCCCCCGCCCTCTGTTACCACTACATCACCACGAAGATAATTAATCTAGTCAGACACAATAATATCACCGTTCTTATTCTCTGTGATATAATAAGGGCCACTATACAGTGTGTGACTGTTGTTGTGTTGAATGGTCAGGATGTGTTGACCACCACTGTTGTACCGGGTTACCTTGCCTGTCTTTGTTTTATAGTTACACATCACGACCATCAGATCTCCAGTGGACGGGGAGCAGTACACACACCGTGGATACCACGGTGATGGTCTTTCTAACAGTGCGGTAAATATTTTATTGTTTACAGAGAGTTTCTTGACGTTATGTTTCCTATCTATATAAATCAGTTCACCAGAACAGTTCACTGTGTGTAGTCCTACTCTATACGATGTTGGTATATCTGTCACACGGTGTATAGTGTCTCCTGTTGTGTCTGTCAAGATGAGAGTGTTATAATCAGAGACCCAGACCTTGTCTGAGATCACGCGAGATATGTGTAACACACAACTACTACCTGTCACACAGACAGACGTGTGTAATACAGGTGTGGACATCAGTTTCACACACTCGTCTATTCCTACTTGTCGTTTTCCTGTTGTCATTTGGATTTCTGGGATTCCCCTCAATAACTGACTGACATCCTCCATGTTGAATCCCTCAGTCAGGGACAACAGCAGGTGTTGTTGAAGATTAGGGGTGTCCTTTATCTGGGGGACACGACTGGTCTTTATAAACAAGAGGAATTGTACCGCTCTGTTTACTGATTGTTCATTTCTGTTTTCATAGTTCTGTATGTGGGTGAGGTGTCTGTTCATTTTTCTCTTCTGTTGTTGTATTCTATCAATCAATAAACCTCTGTATCTTATTTTAACATCACATACCGCAGTGTCGATAAGACTTTTCAGTCTCTTGGCTTTTGTTGACATCTGTGATTGACGGTCACAAAGTTGTTGGGGACAAGTTTGGATATCAGTTTGGATTCCTGCCAGGAAAACACGACAGTTATAGAGAATCTCACTTCTGATGTTGTCTATGATTTCTCGGCGTTGTTGTCGCTTTGTTTGATAGACTGTTCTAAGGTCCACCAGCGCGTGTGTGCTATGACCTGTACAGCGCTTACATACGGAATAGTAACAGTGATCACAAAACATTCTGTATTTTCTGTTTGGATGTCGGACGCAGGTCTCTCGTAAAGGGACACATTTAAAGTTCTCACGGTAAATCACAACACCATGGTGTTTGGTATGTAGATCAATAACATGTTTCTCTTTACACTGTAAACACAGATCACGTTTACATGTGTTACAGTAAAACTCAGTGTCCCCCTGACATTGAGAACATTGTCGTAGTTTACACTGTGTGGTAAAACTCTTCTCAGTATAACGAGTTATATAGAACACTACATTGTGATATCTGGTGCTGTTTTCTGTAACATGTTTCTTTTACACTGTAAACACAGGTCACGTTTACATGTGTTACAGTAAAACTCAGTGTTCCCCTGACATTGAGAACATTGTCGTACTTTTAGCTGAGTGCTGAGTCCTAGTGTGTCCATGATGTGGAGGGTCTGGGTCTTTAGGAACACAATCTACAATAATTAAACTGACATGTAAATATCAACCTATTCTCAATATACATTTATTTCACACATTCAAGTGATCTACATATTTCACACACTGATAGCAATTAACCTGTTTTTGACTTGTACATTTCTTGAATGCTAAGGCCAAAAATAAAAATTATTGTGTTTCCACTAATATCCAAGTCAACACTAGGGTAATTTGTTCTGAAGTAAACAATATATTTCTTCTTAGGCCATTCCAATTTGGAAAATACTTCTTTGCATTTGCTAAGAAAAAAGAGAAACGAGAGGGCAAACTTTTCTATAAGTGTTATTTTTCATTTAGGAAATAAAAATGATGTGGCGAGCGAATAACAGGAAATGTGGATTTTCTTAATTGAACTAAGTATGATTTCAAAAAGAGAGCGGTTAAAAATAAAGATCTAAAATCATTAGTTATATAATTTGTTCAGCACATGAACTTAATATTACACTGTAGCTCTTCAAAAGTCTCATCGACTTCGATTTTGTCTGCATTATAAGGAAAACCTTCAAGACAATTATTTTGAAGCATCGTACATATAACGTTGGGCATCGTAAATGTTTGCACTTCTATCATTCGTAAGCCATGTGTATCAAAGAATTTTGTGCGCTTGATGTACGCGGATATTTTTAAACACACGGGTGGAGATCATTTTTGATGATATTATATTTTAGATTTATTACAAAGAGAAGCGGCGAATCTGATGAACTAGATAAGAAATTGACATGATGTTAAATTTCAAGATAAGGTCATGTTCTGAACTCTGATAACAATTTTTATTCAAATTGCAAATATTTTGACATACTGTAAACAAGGGTCTCATTTTTTATGATAGATAGTTGTTGAATATGTTTTGATATTATTAACTCATATACTATATCATTACCATAGTCATCTCCATTTCCCCAAAAAACTTCTTGGAGAAGATGAACCATGTCAATAAAATCAAGGGTAGGGGTATAATTTAGAGGTGTTCGTATTAGTAGAAACCAAGCAATGATTGCTCTTTCTAAATATTTATTTAGTTACAATTTAGTATCAATATTACTAAGGGATATGTTATTTAAGTGTTTTACACATAAACACCACATAGTAAGTTTGGCCCCACCCTG
Organism: Ostrea edulis; assembly: GCF_947568905.1. Taxonomy (NCBI): domain Eukaryota; kingdom Metazoa; phylum Mollusca; class Bivalvia; order Ostreida; family Ostreidae; genus Ostrea; species Ostrea edulis. Next base: position 2,310,118 of record NC_079171.1, on the reverse strand, counting down.
GGGTCAAAATCCCTACCCCGGGGATCATGAAATGTACATTTGTGGTAGATACCTTCCTGTTCTACATCACTATGCATTTAGATTTTCTTAAACTTTTGTGGTTCTTGAGAAAATTTTAAAAGAAAGGTAAAGATAACGACCAGTGATCAATTCCATAACTCCTGACATCAATACAAAATGCATAGTTCGGCAAACACGAACCCCTGGACACACACCAGACGAGGGGTCAGGTGCCTAGGAGGAGTAAGCATTCCCTGTCGACCGGCCACATCCACCCTGAGTCCTATATCTTGACCAGGTAAACGGAGTTATCCGCAGTCAAAATCAGTGTGCCAAGAACAGCCTAACAATGGGTATGAAACATGTCAGACAGCATTTGACCCAATAATAGGGATTAGGCCATTGTTAACACACTGATTCTGACTACGACACCTGATCCCACCTCTGGTGTGTCCAGGGGTCCGTGTTTGTCTGATCCCACCTCTGGTGTGTCCAGGGGTCAGTGTTTGTCTGATCCCACCTCTGGTGTGTCCAGGGGTCCATTTTTGTCTGATCCCACCTCTGGTGTGTCCAGGGGTCAGTGTTTGTCTGATCCCACCTCTGGTGTGTCCAGGGGTCCATGCTTGTCTGATCCCACCTCTGGTGTGTCCAGGGGTCCATGTTTGTCTGATCCCACCTCTGGTGTGTCCAGGGGTCCATGTTTGTCTGATCCCACCTCTGGTGTGTCCAGGGGTCCATATTTGCCCAACTATCTATTTTGTATTGCTTATAGGAGTTAGGAAATTAATCACTGTTCGTTATCTTAGCTTTTCATATTCGTAACAGAAGAAAACTGGACGCTACCATCAAATTCAGAATAAACTGACAACTTTAGAGGATGAAAGGAAAAAGTATAGAAGGTTACTCAAAGAAATGTTTCATAAATTATCTGAAGATAGACAACACAGAGACATATCGCTATAGATCAAAAGACAAAGACATACATTCCCATTACCTTCAAATTCCCAGAAGCAAAGCGAATGTTATCACTGCGGAAAAATGGACATTGCTCAAGGAACTGTTTTCAGTCAAGAACACAATTCCTACACTCACTTACATTAAAAAATCACGCTTTAACGTAGATCGCGGGTTTACCGACCTTTTGTCTCACTCGAAAAACTCCACTTGAAAATTTGACCGATTTATGTATATACTACTCTGCGAAAATTGTTTTTCATTCAACAGCACAGTTTTTAAGCAATAACGTCTTCAACACACCATTGTTTTAACAGTGGGAACACTGTTTTCCGTTAAATTATATACAAAATAATTGTTATTAACATTATTCATTGTATAATTTCAACTAAAAATATATAGATGTTGATGCTGTTCATCTTGATAATATTGACATCAAAGCGAAACAAAATTATTTTGAAAAATAATTTATCAAACAAAAAAGTATAGGACATTCGAGTTCGTTTTTTTTTTTAAGAAAAAGATGTCAAAGTTTAATAAAATCCACCAAAGCAGTTTTTTAACAGATAACGTTACAAATGTTTGCGACGTCATTCAACAACGTTATTAATTTACTTTTCATGCATCGCTTTAAAAAAAACCTCAAAAACGTTATAGACTCCTGATTTTGATGTGAAAATCAAATATGTATGGACATAATAATCAATTGTTTAAAAAATACATCGGTATATGGCAAAAATTCTTTATATATACAAACGTGTACATTTATTGCGCTATATATCTTAATTATGTTGCGCGGCTAATAATTGAGATTCTTTTCTTCTTTTGCTATCGCATTATCGCAGTAACAATGAATAAACTAATATAATAGTATGATTGTATTTCTGAATATCATTAAAGTTAAATTTTTAATTTATATAGTTTAATCATGTTTCAATATTCTAACCAGAAATACAACTTATGTTGTTTCTATTTCAGCATTTTACAACATATTTATGTTTATTGAACACCCCCCTCACAATGACATAGTAACATTCACGTTCCCAAGCCAAATAACCCCCTCAAAACACCATATCGGTTTAAAACTATAATCTATAATTATTTTTATCTTGTAATGCAGATTCACTTGAAACATCTACTTTTCTAATTTTCGATCAACTTCACTCTCTTCTTCTTTTTAGATTTAGATTTAGAGTCTTGAGCCCGTTGCAGTGTTTGAAATAACCGTGCCCCCCCCCCCGCCCGCCCGCCCGCCCGCCCGATACGTAAATTCTGTCGGAAGGGACGTCATAAAAGTTACGCTGAATAAAATATAGATGAATCAAATTAATTAAATATTGTACCTGTAGTGTACAGATGTTGTCAATTTAGGACATTTTACTGCACATTCTACCGTAATTCAATCAAATATAAAGTACTACAAACGAATTAGGTCGATCGTGCTTCATTAGAAGATAGATAATCTAGTAATACATGTAAAAGTAAGGTTTAAATATGCAGTTATTTTCTCAGGGCCAGTAGGTCTTTGGCAGGGCTAACAACTTTTGCAAGCAGTCAGTCCTGCATGTCTTAGTAATTTTACACCGAATTTCAAACACTCCTTGAAGAGGGCAGTTGTAAGTTGCAACTTTACTAGAATATATGCATTATTTACTTACTGTTCCCCAATACCCGCATTCATCTGTAAATATTATCGATTATCTCTCCCCCCCCCCCTCCACCAAATTTGGAGGGAGTAACCCTTAAAGTATAGGCATCTCTCATTCATTTCCCCAGGGGGTTCTGGAAGCAGGACACATTGAAACTTTTCTTTATATGATCTTCCTGCCCAACGCTTTCAATTATTCAAAGTTATCCAATCTTCATAAAATTTGTATGATGGGGTAGGAATAAAATTGTGAACTCGCCATTTTCCAATGTCTGCTATAAACGCGTCAAATCTCTGAATAAAACTTTCATGAACTGGGGAACCCACGTTCATTTGTTCCCAGGTTGTTCTGAAAACATTTATACCGGCATCCCCAACATCGCCAGCTGTCTCGCCTCCCCAAGTTGCCCGCTGCCAAACTTTATACAGTAACAGAATAAAACATATTACTAGCCGAAATTTTGCACCGGAAACGAAAAGATTTAACAAAATTAAACTAAGCATGTTTTACTTTGATAATATTAGTTGGTAATATTTATATAATATCGGTAAAATATTACGTTCTTTATATTCAGTCAATGACCCATATATAGTTTATTCAGACAACTGTTACGTCACAATTGTATGTGCACGTAAAAGGACGTTGAATCGTAAGATTTGAGTACCCTATAACGATGACGTAAGCAAACCCGCGACCTACGTTTAACTCACATCTACTCTATCATATCAAATCGAATCCATACAAAAGCGTGCTCTCAAGATCATACGACCATTGAACTCCTACCAAAAAGCTTTGGAATATACCGACTTGAAAAGATATCTGATAGACGCAAAAAAATATATGTTTAAAACTTTTCAAGGATATAGAAGACCCATCCCATCGATTCCACTGCCTCCTTCCTTGCATTCGCGAAAACCTATATAATCTAAAAAAAAAAAAAAAAAAAAAAAAAAAAATCCTTAAAGTATTATTTAACAAAATTTAAAACAAACCGTTACAAGAACAGTTTTATAACCTGGTGTATACTAAACCAAAGGCATATATATATAACCATACATTGTATTATGACAGCTAGTCAGCAAACTTTTAATCCTTATTTCAGACTCATTAATTCATTTGTTTTGTTTTACTTTATATACGTCCGTTTATCTATAGTTTCTCCAAATATTTCTATTGTATGTAAATGCTTTTAAAATCATTCTTCGTCTTTTCGTGTACATTCTTATCACGTTTATATTTTGCTAATATTCTTATGCGTTTTCTAACTAATGTGGTGCTGGTGGACTGTTAATCCCCGAGGGTCTCTACAGCCCAGTAGCTAAGTACTTCGTTATTAGCTTGAACATACGGAGGAATATTTAATTGCTGTGATAAGATGTAGAAATTCATTTCAAAATTAAGGATTATCTCCCTCATGCATAGCTCTTATCCTTGGACGAATTTGGCTCCATTTTGTGGGACTCTAGTTTTCCTTTTAGCTCTTTTAAGTTTTTTGAATTTCCAAATTTTGGGATTGAGCATCACTGAAAAGACATTATTTGTCGAAATGCGCATTTGGTGCATCAAAATTTGCACCGTATAAGTTTTATATGAGAAAGATAACTCACCACCCACGGTATCTGTCTGTTTCAATAAAGACAAATATTAATAATAAACAATGATAATAACATATTTATATAGCACCCTGTCCATACTATATACGCTCAAAGGTGCTTTAGAATGCATATATACCTTACTACAGAATGTTATACACATAATACATAGAAACTGAATAAAACATTAAAAAGCAATGATATAAAAGGCGTTATCACATTAAACAGTCCGTAGCTGCACCTATCCTGATTGTACATATAACACATGACAATAAAAGATACTTATTGCTAAATTGTTTTAAGTTGTAAGCTTTAAGAGCGTCGATTTGAGCTGACAACGCCATCGTACCTAAACATAGCTTGGTTCAACACTCAGAAAAAAATAAGAGTAAAGGATACTTTATGGCATATCAGGTAATCATTGAAAATTTTAGACTGTCCTGAAATGTAACATTAAAAACCGAATAACCATTAAATCAATCTGTTTTAATGTAACCATGAACATAAATTTTAACCGTTGTATTATTCAATTATTTTGTACAAAGCGACATTAGTAAATATTATTCGTCTATTTGAAGTACTGTTTATGCTTTTTCAGATATTTTGAGCAGACTTATTTAGTTTTCACAGCATGTTATTCTTTTTGTTTTGAGAAACTTTGAATGGGAGGACTGGGGTGGTTATTAAAATAATATTAAATTATCTTGATAAAGATTACTCCATTCGAGACAATAGCATATTTCGAATATTTATTTGAGATCTATCTTTGATATTTAGCTATACAGGGATGAGTTGTTTTATTCATGATGTAAATTAAACATATTACTTTAGGGGAACTTTTCACTTCTATCGATTCAAGTTATATGTTGTACACACTTGTAGGATGTTGTACACATTCGGCTTGTCTGATTGTTTACAGCAGTTGTAATTATTGTGTGTCGTTACTTACTTTTAACAATGTTCTTAAAACACAAAACAGTTTAAGAAGTATTAGTGTTGCGATAAGTTTAAATAAAATGGGGAGGAATGAAGTGGAAAACAATGCTATTTTAGATCGGGTTTGGACGTCTGCAACTTTTAACCATTTAGTTGTAAACTTTAATCAGTTGCTGTCTTGACTTCCCCAAGAGCTGATGTGTGTTTTATACCGCCGAACTTTTGAAGCCCAGACCTTGCAGAAATTCTAGCAGCTCATTGATCTAAAAATATCAAGCATTACAGAATTGTTTCAATAGCAAAAATATTAACTTACGATAGTTGAATAATAAATTCAACGCACAAAAATAATAATCTAAATTAAAAATCGTAGTTCCCAGTATAAAATCCAAAAATGTATAGGAAGTATCTAACCAGTGATTTTTTAATCAGGAGAATTTCAGTGTATACATAATAGAAATGAATTTTCTAGTTGAAAGATAATGATACTATTACGTAATCCCTTTATTAAAATTAACATGCACCTAGAACAACCTCGGTTACAGGTGTCAATGGTAAGTAAAACTAACATGTACCTAGAACCTCGGTTACAGGTGTCAATGGTAAGTAAAACTAACATGTACCTAGAAGAACCTCGGTTACAGGTGTCAATGGCAAGTAAAATTAACATGTACCTAGAACAACCTCGGTTACAGGTGTCAATGACAAGTAAAATTAACATGTACCTAGAACAACCTCGGTTACAGGTGTCAATGACAAGTAAAATTAACATGTACCTAGAACAACCTCGGTCACAGGTGTCAATGGCAAGTAAAATTAACATGTACCTAGAACAACCTCGGTTACAGGTGTCAATAGCAAGTAAACATAACTTTCCAGAAGCATCCAGGTTAACTGAATACAGCATGTATTATTGATGTACATAACACCCCCCCCCCCTTAAAAGTTTGAATGACAATGAAAACTCCAATACACAATGCACATCAACCAAAGCAAGAAAACATACTCAAGACACTCTTTACAAGACCTCTGCTATAATACTGTCTCTGTCTTCTCTTTACAAGACACTCTTTACAAGACCTCTGCTATAACACTGTCTCTGTCTTCGGTGTGTTTGATATCAATATCATACTCTTGCAATAATAAACTCTAGTTTGTGATTCTTTGATTACTGTTTGACATTTTATACAAAAATGAGATGGTTGTGATCCGTAAAAACAAGAAATGGATGTACAGTAACATTCAAATAAACATCAAAATGTCGCAAAGCTAATAACAAAGCAGGACACCCGTGTATATATAATAGAAATGAATTTTCTAGTACAATCGTGAAAGACAATGATGCAACTATTCCGTAATCCCTAAACCACAATACAGCATGTTTCTATAACAATCTCCGTAACAGGTGTCAATGACAAGTAAAGATGTCTATCCAGAACCACCCAGGTCAATTGAGTCCAAATAGTATTATACATGTACACTACAAACGATTTAAATGAATTTAGTTCTTACAAGTTATCTATCTATCTATCTATCTATCTATCTGTCTGTCTGTCTGTCTGTCTGTCTGTTTGTCTATCTATCTATCTATCTGTCTATCTGTCTGTCTATCGAGTCTATCGAACTATTTGTCAGTATAAAAATGCTTAAAACGTTGTATCTCTATATATACTCCTATTGTTAGACTTGCGATGCTAATAATTATTAGTATCGTGATGCCAATAACATGAGTATATGTAGCATCTGTATATATATCTGACAAAACAGGCCAACTTATTCCCATCGTTTTTAATTGTAAAGGTTAGAAAAGATCGACTACAAAGAAAGAAATAAAGCATGATAAGTACTTGATATAATACTGTGATGGACAGTGTATTTGATAATTTACTGTAGAGAAAGTTTAATACTGCGATGCATTTTTTTTTACCGGAACTCGTTTCCATACTATGGCACGCACAGATAAGCAAACGTGTGAATATACAAATAGACAACTTTTAAAAAATTAATTTAAAGTATGTGGCAGAATAAATGCAAACATATGACAACTAAATGTAATATTTACCGTGATTATGTGTTTGGTATATTCTAATATGAATTGTTACAGCTGTTACGTCTGTTCAGTGTTGCACGGTCAAAACAGACCATCGTGATTTCCGTTTCGAGGCCTCTGCTGGTGGACTGTTAGTCCCCGAGGGTCTCTACAGCCCAGTAGCTACGTACTTCGTTACTAGCTTGAAAATGCGGATGTATATTTAATTGCTGTTATACAATTTAGAAATTCATTTCAAAATTAAGGATTATCTCCCTCATGCATAGCTCTTATCCTTGGACGAATTTGGCTCCACTTGTTTGGCACGCTGTTTTTTTTTGGCTATATTTAGATCTAAAACTTCATAGTTATTTCGGATTTCAAACATTTCGGTTGAGCATCACTGAAGAGACATTATTTGTAGAAATACGCATCTGGTGCATCAAAATTGGTACCGTATAAGTTTTAGATATAGAACACTTACGTACAGCCGGTAAGTTTCCGGAATGTCCATTAGACACGACGTTTCAAAATGCGCGTATATAAACTCCACAGAGGAAGTATTCCCGGGAAAAGGGTTTCTTTGAAAAGTCTATATGAAAATATTATTTTAAAAGAATACAGAATGGTCAAAACTTATTAGCATAGCGATGCCAATAACAGGAGTATATATAGAGAGACGAGGTTTCAAAATTCATGAATATAAACTCCACAAAGGAAAGTATTCGCGGGAAAAGGGTTTCTTTGGGGGATCGATAATAAATAGTGCTTGTATTTTTGGGGGGTGTCATTATGAAAGTATCATTTTTAAAGATAGAGAATTGTCAAAAATTATTAACATTGCGATGTCAATGTCATTAACAGGAGTGTATATATGATTGATTGATTGATGTTTTCCCTTCACACTCAACAATTTTTCAATTATCTGGTGGCGCCCAGTTTTTATTGGTGGAAGAGAGATCCCAGATACAATGTACATGGGGATAGACCACCAACCTTCCGAAATTAAACTGGGGAACTTTCTCACTTACCGGCGCGAGCAGGATTTGAACCCAAACCGACAGAGGTGAGAGGCCGTTTGATTTTGAGCGCGATGATCTAACCACTCGGCCACGGATGCCCCCGGGAGTATATATAGAAATCAAGTAAACAAACTTTCACGATGGGAGTTTACCTGTAAACCCACTCACGCTGACTCGCCAGTATTTGTAAAACATTTGACGTCCGTGCATGAAACACCTTTTTGTACATTATTTGTAAAGTTCTATCCATCGACCGTTGTTCTTTTACGGAATAGATGACATTGATTGCAAGAGAAATTATTTACCTAAAGCACAGTACACGTATGTTTACCTTTATTCCGTAATATATTGTATTACCTAAAGCACAGTACACGTATGCTTACCTTTATTCCGTAATATATTGTATTACCTAAAGCACAGTACACGTATGCTTACCTTTATTCCGTAATATATTGTATTACCTAAAGCACAGTGCACGTATGTTTACCTTTATTCCGTAATATATTGTATTACCTAAAGCACAGTACACGTATGTTTACCTTTATTCCGTAATATATTGTATTACCTAAAGCACAGTACACGTATCTTTACCTTTATTCCGTAATATATTGCATAACAAATATCAAATATAATTTATTTTAAAAGAGCAATTTATAAAGCAGGGGAATTGCAGAAACTAATTAGCATCGCGTTGCCAATAACAGGAGTATATAGAAAGACACGACGTTTTAAACCGACTAAACAAACTTCACGAGAGGAATATTCCCATTAAACTCTACCTGGGAACGGATTCGTCAGTATTCATAAGACACTCGGAGTCCATGGCTCTTTGTGAATTTGTTGTACAGTGATATCAATCGATCGCTGTTCTTTTACGGAATAAATGACACTGATTGTAATAGAAATGATTTACCTAAAGCATAGTATATTTACCGTTATTCCTTAATACACTCTATTACAAATATTAAAAACCGTCCATTTAAAAGGTGTCACTTGTAAAACAGAGGCAGGACCAAAACTAATTAGCATCGTGATGCCAATAACAGGGACACAGGGCCTCGTGATGCTAATATCAGGGACACAGGGCACATGTAAAGTAATGAAGTTTCAGATATCATATATGTTATACAGAGAGTGGTATTATAGTAGTACTGTATAGACAGACCGTAGTTATTCACCATGTTATACAGAGAGTGACATTATAGTAGTACTGTATAGAAAGACCGTAGTTATTCACCATGTTATACAGAGAGTGGCACTATAGTAGTACTGTATAGACAGACTGTAGTTATTCACCATGTTATACAGAGAGTGGTATTATAGTAGTATTGTATAGACAGACCGTAGTTATTCACCATGTTATACAGAGAGTGGTATTATAGTAGTACTGTATAGACAGACCGTAGTTATTCACCATGTTATACAGAGAGTGACACTATAGTAGTACTGTATAGACAGACCGTAGTTATTCACCATGTTATACAGAGAGTGACACTATAGTAGTACTGTATAGACAGACCGTAGTTATTCACCATGTTATACAGAGAGTGGTATTATAGTAGTACTGTATAGACAGACTGTAGTTATTCACCATGTTATACAGAGAGTGGTAATATAGTAGTACTGTATAGACAGACCGTAGTTATTCACCATGTTATACAGAGAGTGGTATTATAGTAGTACTGTATAGACAGACTGTAGTTATTCACCATGTTATACAGAGAGTGGTAATATAGTAGTACTGTATAGACAGACCGTAGTTATTCACCATGTTATACAGAGAGTGGTATTATAGTAGTACTGTATAGACAGACTGTAGTTATTCACCATGTTATACAGAGAGTGGTAATATAGTAGTACTGTATAGACAGACCGTAGTTATTCACCATGTTATACAGAGAGTAGTATTATAGTAGTACTGTATAGACAGACCGTAGTTATTCACCATGTTATACAGAGAGTGGTATTCTAGTAGTACTGTATAGACAGACCGTAGTTATTCACCATGTTATACAGAGAGTGATATTATCGTAGTACTGTATAGACAGACCGTAGTTATTCACCATGTTATACAGAGAGTGGTATTATAGTAGTACTGTATAGAGAGACCGTAGTTATTCACCATGTTATACAGAGAGTTGTATTATAGTAGTACTGTATAGACAGACCGTAGTTATTCACCATGTTATACAGAGAGTGGTAATATAGTAGTACTGTATAGACAGACCGTAGTTATTCACCATGTTATACAGAGAGTGGCACTATAGTAGTACTGTATAGACAGACTGTAGTTATTCACCATGTTATACAGAGAGTGGTATTATAGTAGTATTGTATAGACAGACCGTAGTTATTCACCATGTTATACAGAGAGTGGTATTATAGTAGTACTGTATAGACAGACCGTAGTTATTCACCATGTTATACAGAGAGTGACACTATAGTAGTACTGTATAGACAGACCGTAGTTATTCACCATGTTATACAGAGAGTGACACTATAGTAGTACTGTATAGACAGACCGTAGTTATTCACCATGTTATACAGAGAGTGGTATTATAGTAGTACTGTATAGACAGACTGTAGTTATTCACCATGTTATACAGAGAGTGGTAATATAGTAGTACTGTATAGACAGACCGTAGTTATTCACCATGTTATACAGAGAGTGGTATTATAGTAGTACTGTATAGACAGACTGTAGTTATTCACCATGTTATACAGAGAGTGGTAATATAGTAGTACTGTATAGACAGACCGTAGTTATTCACCATGTTATACAGAGAGTGGTATTATAGTAGTACTGTATAGACAGACTGTAGTTATTCACCATGTTATACAGAGAGTGGTAATATAGTAGTACTGTATAGACAGACCGTAGTTATTCACCATGTTATACAGAGAGTAGTATTATAGTAGTACTGTATAGACAGACCGTAGTTATTCACCATGTTATACAGAGAGTGGTATTCTAGTAGTACTGTATAGACAGACCGTAGTTATTCACCATGTTATACAGAGAGTGATATTATCGTAGTACTGTATAGAGAGACCGTAGTTATTCACCATGTTATACAGAGAGTTGTATTATAGTAGTACTGTATAGACAGACCGTAGTTATTCACCATGTTATACAGAGAGTGGCATTATCGTAGTACTGTATAGACAGACCGTAGTTATTCACCATGTTATACAGAGAGTGACACTATAGTAGTACTGTATAGACAGACCGTAGTTATTCACCATGTTATACAGAGAGTGGTACTATAGTAGTACTGTATAGACAGACCGTAGTTATTCACCATGTTATACAGAGAGTTGTATTATAATAGTACTGTATAGACAGACCGTAGTTATTCACCATGTTATACAGAGAGTGACACTATAGTAGTACTGTATAGACAGACCGTAGTTATTCACCATGTTATACAGAGAGTTGTATTATAGTAGTACTGTATAGACAGACCGTAGTTATTCACCATGTTATACAGAGAGTGACACTATAGTAGTACTGTATAGACAGACCGTAGTTATTCACCATGTTATACAGAGAGTGGTACTATAGTAGTACTGTATAGACAGACCGTAGTTATTCACCATGTTATACAGAGAGTTGTATTATAATAGTACTGTATAGACAGACCGTAGTTATTCACCATGTTATACAGAGAGTGACACTATAGTAGTACTGTATAGACAGACCGTAGTTATTCACCATGTTATACAGAGAGTTGTATTATAGTAGTACTGTATAGACAGACCGTAGTTATTCACCATGTTATACAGAGAGTGACACTATAGTAGTACTGTATAGACAGACCGTAGTTATTCACCATGTTATACAGAGAGTGGTACTATAGTAGTACTGTATAGACAGACCGTAGTTATTCACCATGTTATACAGAGAGTGGTATTATAATAGTACTGTATAGACAGACCGTAGTTATTCACCATGTTATACAGAGAGTGACACTATAGTAGTACTGTATAGACAGACCGTAGTTATTCACCATGTTATACAGAGAGTGACACTATAGTAGTACTGTATAGACAGACCGTAGTTATTCACCATGTTATACAGAGAGTTGTATTATAGTAGTACTGTATAGACAGACCGTAGTTATTCACCATGTTATACAGAGAGTGACACTATAGTAGTACTGTATAGACAGACCGTAGTTATTCACCATGTTATACAGAGAGTTGTACTATAGTAGTACTGTATAGACAGACCGTAGTTATTCACCATGTTATACAGAGAGTGGTATTATAATAGTACTGTATAGACAGACCGTAGTTATTCACCATGTTATACAGAGAGTGACACTATAGTAGTACTGTATAGACAGACCGTAGTTATTCACCATGTTATACAGAGAGTAGTATTATAGTAGTACTGTATAGACAGACCGTAGTTATTCACCATGTTATACAGAGAGTGGTATTCTAGTAGTACTGTACAGACAGACCGTAGTTATTCACCATGTTATACAGAGAGTGATATTATCGTAGTACTGTATAGACAGACCGTAGTTATTCACCATGTTATACAGAGAGTGGTATTATAGTAGTACTGTATAGAGAGACCGTAGTTATTCACCATGTTATACAGAGAGTTGTATTATAGTAGTACTGTATAGACAGACCGTAGTTATTCACCATGTTATACAGAGAGTGGTAATATAGTAGTACTGTATAGACATACCGTAGTTATTCACCATGTTATACAGAGAGTGGCACTATAGTAGTACTGTATAGACAGACCGTAGTTATTCACCATGTTATACAGAGAGTGGTATTATAGTAGTACTGTATAGACATACCGTAGTTATTCACCATGTTATACAGAGAGTGACATTATAGTAGTACTGTATAGACATACCGTAGTTATTCACCATGTTATACAGAGAGTGACATTATAGTAGTACTGTATAGACAGACCGTAGTTATTCACCATGTTATACAGAGAGTGGTATTATAGTAGTACTGTATAGACAGACTGTAGTTATTCACCATGTTATACAGAGAGTGGTATTATAGTAGTATTGTATAGACAGACCGTAGTTATTCACCATGTTATACAGAGAGTGGTATTATAGTAGTACTGTATAGACAGACCGTAGTTATTCACCATGTTATACAGAGAGTGACACTATAGTAGTACTGTATAGACAGACCGTAGTTATTCACCATGTTATACAGAGAGTGACACTATAGTAGTACTGTATAGACAGACCGTAGTTATTCACCATGTTATACAGAGAGTGGTATTATAGTAGTACTGTATAGACAGACTGTAGTTATTCACCATGTTATACAGAGAGTGGTAATATAGTAGTACTGTATAGACAGACCGTAGTTATTCACCATGTTATACAGAGAGTGGTATTATAGTAGTACTGTATAGACAGACCGTAGTTATTCACCATGTTATACAGAGAGTGGTAATATAGTAGTGCTGTATAGACAGACCGTAGTTATTCACCATGTTATACAGAGAGTGGTATTATAGTAGTACTGTATAGACAGACTGTAGTTATTCACCATGTTATACAGAGAGTGGTAATATAGTAGTACTGTATAGACAGACCGTAGTTATTCACCATGTTATACAGAGAGTAGTATTATAGTAGTACTGTATAGAGAGACCGTAGTTATTCACCATGTTATACAGAGAGTGGTATTCTAGTAGTACTGTATAGACAGACCGTAGTTATTCACCATGTTATACAGAGAGTGATATTATCGTAGTACTGTATAGACAGACCGTAGTTATTCACCATGTTATACAGAGAGTGGTATTATAGTAGTACTGTATAGACAGGCCGTAGTTATTCACCATGTTATACAGAGAGTGACACTATAGTAGTACTGTATAGACAGACCGTAGTTATTCACCATGTTATACAGAGAGTTGTATTATAGTAGTACTGTATAGACAGACCGTAGTTATTCACCATGTTATACAGAGAGTGGCATTATCGTAGTACTGTATAGACAGACCGTAGTTATTCACCATGTTATACAGAGAGTGACACTATAGTAGTACTGTATAGACAGACCGTAGTTATTCACCATGTTATACAGAGAGTGGTACTATAGTAGTACTGTATAGACAGACCGTAGTTATTCACCATGTTATACAGAGAGTTGTATTATAATAGTACTGTATAGACAGACCGTAGTTATTCACCATGTTATACAGAGAGTGACACTATAGTAGTACTGTATAGACAGACCGTAGTTATTCACCATGTTATACAGAGAGTTGTATTATAGTAGTACTGTATAGACAGACCGTAGTTATTCACCATGTTATACAGAGAGTGACACTATAGTAGTACTGTATAGACAGACCGTAGTTATTCACCATGTTATACAGAGAGTGGTACTATAGTAGTACTGTATAGACAGACCGTATTTATTCACCATGTTATACAGAGAGTTGTATTATAATAGTACTGTATAGACAGACCGTAGTTATTCACCATGTTATACAGAGAGTGACACTATAGTAGTACTGTATAGACAGACCGTAGTTATTCACCATGTTATACAGAGAGTTGTATTATAGTAGTACTGTATAGACAGACCGTAGTTATTCACCATGTTATACAGAGAGTGACACTATAGTAGTACTGTATAGACAGACCGTAGTTATTCACCATGTTATACAGAGAGTGGTACTATAGTAGTACTGTATAGACAGACCGTAGTTATTCACCATGTTATACAGAGAGTGGTATTATAATAGTACTGTATAGACAGACCGTAGTTATTCACCATGTTATACAGAGAGTGACACTATAGTAGTACTGTATAGACAGACCGTAGTTATTCACCATGTTATACAGAGAGTGGCACTATAGTAGTACTGTATAGACAGACCGTAGTTATTCACCATGTTATACAGAGAGTGACACTATAGTAGTACTGTATAGACAGACCGTAGTTATTCACCATGTTATACAGAGAGTGACACTATAGTAGTACTGTATAGACAGACCGTAGTTATTCACCATGTTATACAGAGAGTGGTATTATAGTAGTACTGTATAGACAGACCGTAGTTATTCACCATGTTATACAGAGAGTGACACTATAGTAGTACTGTATAGACAGACCGTAGTTATTCACCATGTTATACAGAGAGTGGTATTATAATAGTACTGTATAGACAGACCGTAGTTATTCACCATGTTATACAGAGAGTGACACTATAGTAGTACTGTATAGACAGACCGTAGTTATTCACCATGTTATACAGAGAGTTGTATTATAGTAGTACTGTATAGACAGACTGTAGTTATTCATCATGTTATACAGAGAGTGGCACTATAGTAGTACTGTATAGACAGACCGTAGTTATTCACCATGTTATACAAAGAGTGATATTATCGTAGTACTGTATAGACAGACCGTAGTTATTCACCATACAAGGTGAAAATAACGAACAGTGATCAATCTCATAACTCCTACAAGCAATACAAAATAGATAGTTGGGCAAACACGGACCCCTGGACACACCAGAGATGGGATCGGGTGCCTAGAAGGAGTAAGCATCCCCTGTTGACCGGTCACACCCGCCGTGAGCCACATATCCTGATCAGGTAAACGGAGTTATCCGCAGTCAAAATCAGTGTGCCAAGAATGGCTTAACAATCGGTATGAAACACGTCAGACAGTATTTGACCCAATGCGAGGTTGTATTGACGAACTAGATCGTTATAACGACCATAGAATTTGCGAAATGCTGACTTCAATCGAGACTGTTGAAATCCCTGTACCATCAACTTGTTTGTCAGTAGCTTACCTCGATTTAAAAACTGACTATACCCAGAATAAGCTCTTGCATATCGAATCAGTTGAGATATATAAACACCATATGCAGGTGATAATGGAATATTGCTACATAAATGTGGGAAGTTGACGATGGAGAAGCTGAAATCATCCTGTTTGTCATACAGTTGAGTTGTTAGTTTGCCGTTAATGTCTACTTTCAATAAAATATCTAAGTATGAAGCAGAAGTGGACGACTCTGTGGTGTCCTTTATTTCGAGCTCACAGGGATATATCAAATCGACATATGAATGAAAGCTATCATTGTTAATAGACAAAACGTCATCGATATATCTAAAAGTCGAATTGAAGGTCACAGCGAGAGATTTTTTCTTCTCACGTAGAAGTTTTTGAATAAATTCTGCTTCGTATGAATATAAAAACAGGTCAGCTAACAAAGGAGCACAATTCGTGCCCATGGGAATTCCAACAGACTGTTGGAAGACCTGATCACCAAAGACCACGAAGATATTGTCAATGAGGAACTCTAACATATTTTTTATGTCAACTTCAGAGTACTTGTGTGTGGAATCAGAGTGGTGTTTAACAAAGTAAGTTTTTGAATGACTGATCACTAGATATGAATATTTCCGTTTTCCGATTTTGTTGAAGAAGCAACTGTCTATGATGTCAAAAAGTCTAGTCTTTAATTTATCGTGAGGAATGGTCGTGTATAGTGTTGAAAAGTCATAGGTTTTAATGCTATTGATTTGGGAAAAATTCTGTGATTTCAAGTTTACTAAAAGTTCTTTAGAATTTTTTAGAATCCACATTTGATTAACACCACTTCTGGCATATGTAGTCGCACAGTAAGTTTGAAGTTTCTCCTTCACAGCTGTTAACATTTTCGTGAGGAGCAAAGATAGGGGCTTGGTAGAGCACTTACTGGATCCAGCAATGTATCTTTGTTTGTAAGGGTTTTTATGTAGTTTAGGAATCCAGTATAGGTACGGTAACTCATATTCATTCGACCCATTGACTGGAATATTAAATGTGTCTAAAACTGAAGCATGGTTTTGAAGAATTTCGTCTTTTGAAAGGGCAGTTGGAGTATAAGTATGATTACCAAAAGTGGAATTAATGCCAAGTTCGTTTAAAATACAGTTGTAATAATGAGCCTTACAAACAAAGACAATGTTGTTACTAGCTTTGTCAGCTGGAACCAAAACATATTCCTCATGTAACCTATCTAATTCTTTTATCACTTCTGGTTTACTAAACACAGAAGGATAGATGGTACGTACTTTTGTTTTCATGTGTCTAATGCGGGATTTTAATATCCCTCTTATGCTTTTAACCCATTCTGACAATGTATCAAGTTCTTCTTTTTCATATTTAGCCCATCGTCTGGCATAATCTTCGACAGAACTCATAATAGAGATGAAGTTCTGTCGCCAATTAAAAGACCGAGGTTCTCTGTATTTAGAACCTTTAAGAATAAGTGATTTGAGGTCCTCATTTTCAACTACATCAACATCACCAGTAATGACATGTCCAACTGGACTGTAGTTGAAAGAAGATGAAGAACAAGAACATGTTGGTGGATTACGTATAAGATGGTCTATATCTAAGCACTGCAAAGTTTGTTTATAATTAAAAAGTTTGGATGCAATAGTAGAAGTATAGCTGTAGAAAATACAGGGTGTAGACTTGAACTTGAAATAAGTTGGAATATGTTATACAGAGAGTGGTATTATAGTAGTACTGTATAGACAGACCGAAGTTATTCACCAGTGTGACTGTCACTCACAAATATCACGGGTATAAAATCAACATTACATTCGGAGTCCGTGATGAAATACATTTACATGTATGTCTCTTCAGTACATGTGTTTGTTCACAATAACGGAATGAATGACATCGATTTTAAGAGAAATTATCCACGCAAAGCATAGTACTTTTACCTTTATTCCTTAATGAATTATACCACAAAGATTAAAAACCATTTGATATTTTACGGAATACATGTCATCGATGGAATTAATGACTTTCATCGTTACTAAGAAATATTTTAAGGAATAAAGTGTATCGATTACGGAAATTATAGTGTCATTACCTGTATTCCGTAACAAATTTAGAAATGACATTAAGTGTAAACAAAGCATATTATTGTGACCTTTATTTGGTAATAAATTAGATTGCAATGTTAAAAACCGTCTGATATTTTAGGGAAATTCTTATGTAAAAGCATTGTATTATTACCTGTATTCCACTATGAATTTTATTACAACATGAAAACCGTCTGATGTTTACAGCGCAAATGACATCAATTTTAAGGGGGAGAATTTCCTTTGAGAATAAGGAAATTTTTAAGAATACCACTAAAATACCTTAATGAATGGACAGATGGTTTACAGTAAATTTATATCATTAACGCCAATAACGTCAATAAGGTCAAAAATAATTAGCATCGCGATGCTGATAACAGGCTAATACAGTAGTGTACATATAAAGTTTAAAAATGTAAAGTTAATATTGTTTTCATTTTCATTATTCTAGAGAGTGAAAATATAAAGGCGGCAACCATTTGCCCCTTTGTCGATGCCCTTGACATGTTTTGAGATATCTAAGATTATCTGTTGAATAAGGTCATGAGCGGGTCTTATTGATTTGAATATATATATCTGACTTTTATCTTAAGGAGGGATGCTTCACCAGGGATATTTGATAATGATGAAAAGTGGAGGATATGTGCAACGATATTTTAAATCGAAAACTTTCGAAATTACTTTTCTTAGCAAAAAATGCAGTTTTAGTAGAAAGGAATCTGAACAAAAAATAAATAAATAAAATAAAACACACGATCTATATTTGGGCAGTCAGCGTCCTAGCCTTCTGAGTTACTCAGCTAGATGGTGCTATTTGAAATTAATAGATAAATATTGCTGATATTTATATTTTCATCCTTGTTTTATAAAGGAAGTCAGCAATTTTGACGATGTAGATTACATCCTTAACATCATATGCCAATTTTACATCCCATCCTCTAAACTGTCAAATATAAATTTGTAAATATGTCAACAAAAATGGGGAGGGGATTAAACCGTATTATGCATTTTATTAAAGAAAAACGATTTCCCCTTACAACTCTTTACATTATGTAATCTCGTAAAATATAGTAAAAAGGGTTCACACACTGTTCACTAGCACATATTTCCGCGCCAATCCCCCCCCCAAGAACTGCTCAAATTTACTGACTAGTTTCAATTCCATGGCACGTCTGATAAGGTAATCCACGATGATGCCCCCCCCCTACGGCAATCAACGATGCCACTAACTATTCGAAACTGAAAATCCATTAATTAATTCGAAGCTTTGGAATAAGTTTCCGTGCATCCTAACTGAAATCGCGTGGGGATCCGGGTTAGAATAGGTCTTCAGTACCCCTTGCCTGTCGTAAGAGGTGACTAAATGGGCGGTCCTTCGGGTGAGACCGCAAAAACCGAGGTCCCGTGTCACAGCAGGTGTGACAAGATAAAGATCCCTCCCTGCTCAATGGCCATAAGCGCCGAACAAAGGCCTAAATTCTGCAGCCCTTCACCGGCAGTAGTGATGTCTCCATATGAGTGAAATATTCTCGTGAGGGACGTAAAACAATATTCAATCAATCAATCCTAGCTTAAAACAACCAGACGACCAGGAAAATGGGGCTCAAATATGACGCAATGAAATGTGAATGCTGGATCTGTACAACATTATACATTTTGTTTTAGTTTCCTCTTTTTAAACATGCCATTGCTACAAAGGAATGATTATATGAATTTGATATATATTTTTTGATTACTTGTAGATATGTGCGCATAAAGAGAAGGAGGGATGGACAGAGAAAAAAATCTGGAATCGCGCATGTGTGTGCAATAGTTTTGAATTCATCGATTTACTTAAAATCATATCACAATGCATTTTATATCCACAGGCAGTGTTGTTCACACAGTTTTACAAACGATTGTTTTACTATTATCACCCTCGTAGATATCACAAAAAACATTTTAGTGTTGTAGAAAAGATTTTTAAAAAATACTTTTACTATACACATGCCGATTTGAGTACTAGTAGATTGAAATGTAAATTGCCAATCAGTATAATGAATTACACAGGTTATCAATATTTGTTAATAGATACATATTAATAGTGTAGTTGTACGAAGATGCTGACTTTTACAAACAACTGCCGACTTTTACAATCTAAAGGGGCTAACTCCAATATGAAACATTGGGAGTGGTATTGGTAAAATTCAATCTGACTAAAGTTCAAGTAAAGACTTTGCAACATTCAGGTGTATATTGTTTAACATCCTACTAAAGTACAAATATAACCTTTACGACATTCAGTTGTATATTCTTTAACATCCCACTCGAGAATGTCTCACTCACATCGTGGGGGCCATTGCTGATGAAGGACTTCAAAATTTAGGCCTATGCTAGGCGCCTATGGCATTTAAGCAGGGTATTTAGTCGCTTCAAGTGCTTATATTGGTAATGTACAGTAAATATATATTGTATTCCTTTTGTGAGTGATAAGATTGATCATTGTTCATTTTCTTCACCTTCCATGCGTTTTGAAAGGACATTTTTGAAAATAGTTCTATGGACTTTGTTCACTGATACGTGACTTTACCGCGACTTCTAATCGTACGATTTGACTTTCTTCTGTCTCAGATTGGATTGATAGGTCATCCTGAGAATTTTTCTCACCAAAGATGCATAGGCGTCGTACGATTTGCCTTTCTTTTGTCTCAAACTGTATAAATAGGTCTTCCAATAAAGTTCACTCTAGGTCAAGATATTAAATAGTCGTACGATGTGTTTTGTCAAATCAATCGACCTGCCTCTGATAGGTCTTACGAAAAATTCTCGTTTTAGAAGAGGAACGGTTTCACCATCTTTTCAACTGTCTTTTGGAAATACCATTATTTCCAACTCGGACTGTGTTCGAAACCTTGGCGTTTTCTTCGACAGTGTACTTTCTTTTAAAACCATATTAGTTCCATCTCTCGTTCTTGTTATCAAATACGGAATATTGCACGGATTCGTTCTTTCATCAATGATGACGCCTGCAAGACACTTGATTGTTCTCTTGTGTTATCACGCTTAGACTATGGAAATGCACTATTTAAAGGGCTACCCCAAACAGATCTGAGCAGGCTACAGACAACCCAAACCTCAGCAGTTCGACTTGTTGCCCGGGTCAGGAAGCATGACCATATATTACCGGTGCTTGTGTCCTTGCACTGGCTTCCAGTTGATTCCCGTGTTGAATACAAGATTTTACTACACACATACAAGGCACTAAATGGATTGGCACCGGCCTATATCAGCGACCTTATCACTATGTACGAAACAAAACGATCACTGCGTTCATGCAATTCACGATTGCTAGAAAAACCCCGCGTTCGTACAAAGACCTATGGAGATCGAAGATTTGATGTAACAGTTGCCACAATATGGAACAGTTTACCGATAGACATCCGTTCGTGTGGCACTGTCAAAAGGTTTAAGACAAACATCAAAACATATCTTTTTAGGAAATCTTATGACCATATTTTGTAATATTCTTTTTTTTAAAGTAAAGGCTGGTTTGTCGCATGAACTCGTAATGTTTAAATTGTTTTATTTTATTTGGATGTTATATGTTATGCTCTGATTAATCTTATCATGTTTTACATTTTATATTGTTAAAGCACTTAGAGTAATTACAAATTATATAATGTGTTATATAAATGCCGCACATTATTATTATTATTATTATATGTAATTCAAACGTGGGGTGTCATGCATTTATTGGAAAAGAGGAATAAATAATCAAGCAAGGAAAAACGTGTCACCACACATACCGTTGATTTACTGTGTACACTGATAGACATATATCCAGTATACACACCACGTATTGATTGTTTTCACATTTAGACCCAGAGGTTCAACACGAAAGGGAGAGGTAGAAGGGCGTAGCATTGGGAGAACGATAACAAAATATATCTCGACCCCTAATATATAGCTGCTGTTCTAAGGTATGCATATGTGGGCGGGATGTAATATATAGATAACTTTTAAATTGTCAGGGTTAATGACACATTATCTAGAAATGTCAGTATAACTTGAGTTCGTCTACTTACACTGAGCACAGTACACTCTTGACATACAGTAAAGCTTAAAGCCACTTTCATTTTTATGGCAATTATCTGGGCCCCTTTATGCATTACTCAGCTTGTCATTTTAATCAAACATAAAAACGAGTAGTGTATTGCGAAAGCATCAAATATATACTACTCAAAATTTGATAAGGATCATAGATAGTTTTATGTTTAAAAAATTGATAACTGCATAACTGGCAATATTGTGTCCAAGTGAAATCAAAAACGTCTTCAACAAACTTGCACGTGCATTTCATGCCATGGGAAATGCGTTTCTCATCACAGTTTATGCTTTTGCTACCATTGCACGATTTTCACTCAGGCATCGGTGTCTGATTCTTTCTAACATTTCAAACTCACTTGAGTGTTTACACTACGTTTATCAACACAATGCCCCCACAACGTGTAAGGCGTCGCCTGACGACAGAACAACTGGGCAGATGTATTGGAATGCTTGACGCTGGCTATTCACAACGTGACGTTGCAAATGCACTAAACGTCAGCCAGAGCGTTGTAAACAGGGCCTGAAACCGACAGCAAACTTTTGGTACAACAGCACACTGACATGGGGGTTGTCATCAGAGGTCGACAACCCAACGACAAGACCATTTTGTGGCTCTTCAGGCACGACGCCATCCCTTCTGGACAGCAACCAGCCTACGTAACGACCTCCTGAACGCCTCAGGGGTGAATGTGTCCACTCAGACGATACGGAATCGGCTTCACAATGCAGGTCTCAACCCGAGAAAGGCATGTGTTCGAGTCCCTCTGACTGTTCGACACCGGCGGGAGCGATTGGACTGGGCTGAAGATCATGTCACTTGGACACAGAACGATTGGGTTCAAGTTCTGTTCACCGATGAGCCCAGGTATTGTTTGGACTTTACAGACAGGAGGCACTGAGTGTGGCGACGACAACGTGAACGTTTCCATGATGCCAACATCAGTGAACATGACCGTTATGGTGGTGGTTCCATCGTGGTCTGGGGTGGAATCAGCAGGGATGGAAGAACAGATCTTCATGTCCTGGAGAGAGGAACAATGACGGGGGTGCGGTACCGGGATGAGATCCTCGATGTTTACGTCAGACCCTACGCTGGTGCTGTTGGCCCTGAGTTCATCCTGATAGATGATAACGCCCGTCCTCATCGCGCCAGGGTGGTGGAGCAGTACCTTTAACATGAGACAATTGTCCGTATGCACTGGCCAGCGCGCTCGCCGGACTTGAACCCGATTGAGCATGTATGGAACATGCTGTAGGTTGCCCTTTCACGCCGTAGAGCACAACCCACGACTTTGGCAGAGCTCGGAAACGCCCTCACGTAAGAGTGGAACAACCTTCCCATTGGAAACATCCGGGTGCTTATTGACAGCATGGCTCGACGTTGTCAAGCCGTCATTGATGCAAGAGGAGGCCATACCCGGTATTGACACTTCATCGACTAAGTGTAATGATGGACTATCCCTAAAAACTGTATAATTCTTTCTCTGGTTTGCTGTTAACTTTTTGCAATGAAATGCCTTTTGGTGTTGTTATCAGATTTCAAGCATTCCGTATTGATAAAAGTTCATGCCGTTCATGAATTTTCATTCATAACCTGAGTAAACACGTTTCTGAGTCAATTTTGTCTTTTGTTATGTTAATGGTAAATTACACACATATAACCTAGTGATCCTTATAAAATTTTGAGTAATATATGTAGAAAAAAACAATACGTCTATGAGAATTTTTCACTCATATGGAGACGTCACCAAGACCTGTACAGGGATTACAATTTAGGCCTTTGCTCTGCGCTTACGACCATTGAGCAGTGATGGTTCTTTAACGTGTCGCACCTACTGTGACACGGGACATCCGTTTTGAGAGTGATTTCCGAGGACCCGTGATATTCACACGTGATGACGAGCTTTTGCCAGTGGAACTGTCACTACCCATTTTAACGTTTTAACGACTTAGGTCTGTCGCGGCCGGGATTCGGGGAACGCTCTAACCTCTCGGCCATCGCGGTGATTATACGATTTGCGAAAGAGTTTACAATAATCTATTACTCAACATAATTGTCGGTTTTTTATGTTTTACTGAAGCAGTCTCTAAATCTATTTTGGTCCAATTTCTGTAGTTTGAGTTGATCCTTTTAAATTGTAAAAGTCAGCCGTTGATTGTAAAAGTAAGCATCTTCGTAAAACTCCACTACTAGTACTAGCACTTCAACATCAGGGGAATCTCCAAGGTGAAACACCATCTCACCCAAGAAACGTGTGCGAAGGTCATCAATGCAACAGTCATATCCCACCTTAACTATCAGTTATATCCTTGATTATCACAATGCCCTTCTGCTTGACATGACAGATCACCCCATGCTCCGACTACACGTGGCTCAGAACAACGCTACACGTTTTCTCACAAGAACATGTTACAGACAACACATTTCTCCGGTACTTCAACAACTACACTCGCTGTCTGTAAAGCAACGTGTTATGTTTAAAGTGCTGACAACCATACATAAGTCACTACACTCTTTCTCGGCACCAGCATACATGAAAGAGCTATGTTCTGTTTACCAGCCACGTGTGACTTTGGAATCACGATCCGACCAATGAAAAAACTGGTAGTAAAAAAATCATGAAACAAATACGGTGCATGATCCTTAAAACACTAGGTGGACACTTGTGGAATAAACTGACATTGGAACTTTGAGAGTTTGAAGAACATGGATTATTCCTCTAGAACCTAAAACATACTTGTTCAAGCGTGAATATGCCATGTGAATGTAAAATTCAGTGTGATATCAAGGATTCCATGTGCAATCTCTTGCACACTGAATGATGATCCAGCATACGAATACCTGTGTGCCAATTGTATCTTGTCTAATTTGTCAACCACTTTGTCATCTCACTACCATGTTTTATTTAATTTCTTTCTATTGTTTTATCATTTTCTGTATAGCTCTTGCAGGTCTTTTATTGGTATATTATCATTTATTATCATCACAAACATTGTACAGCACATAGAAACTATATATAGTTTTGCGCTTTATAAATGAATAAAATAATACTAATACATATAATGAGTTCACGACATCATGCATGTAGACTGTACAAACAGGTATACAACTAATCATATATCTTTACACGATACCAGACCAGCACTTAACCAATCAACACATCAGATACACGATACCAGACCAGCACTTAACCAATCAGCACATCAGATACACGATACCAGACCAGCACTTAACCGATCAACACATCAGATACACGATACCAGACCAGCACTTAACCAATCAGCACACAATACCAGACCAGCACTTAACCAATCAGCACACGATACCAGACCAGCACTTAACCAATCAACACATCATATACACGATACCAGACCAGCACTTAACCAATCAACACATCAGATACACGATACCAGACCAGCACTTAACCAATCAGCACATCAGATACACGGTACCAGACCAGCACTTAACCAATCAGCACACGATACCAGACCAGCACTTAACCAATCAACACATCAGATACACGATACCAGACCAGCACTTAACCAATCAACACATCAGATACACGATACCAGACCAGCACTTAACCAATCAGCACATCAGATACACGGTACCAGACCAGCACTTAACCAAGCAACACATCAGCTATAACTGTTTGTAAGAAATAATATTTACCAGACCAACACTTAACTAATCAGCACATCAGTTATAACTGTTTGTAAGAAATAATATTTACCAGACCAGCACTTAACCAATCAGCACATCAGCTATAACTGTTTGTAAGAAATAATATTTGACTAATCATCATGTCAGGTATAACTTTATGCTATGAATAACATTTACCAGACCAGTGTTAGACCAATCAACACGTGACGTATAACTTTATGTAATAAGTAACAGTTACCAGACCATTACTTGACCAATGCAAGGTGAAAATAACAAACAGTGATCAATCTCATAACTCCTATAAGCAACACAAAATAGATAATTCGGCAAACACAGACCCCTGGACACACCAGAGATCAGGTACCTAGGAGGAGTAAGCATCCCCTGTTGTATACATGTCTGTTGAAAGATTGAAAGTAGAAATAAGGAAAGTAGAAACAGTCAAGAGCATACAGCTCAGTACAAGGTGACAAAGATTAAACAAGTCACTGTGAAGGCAGCATTTATATAATAAATGCAGTATATATGTCTATGTATATATTTTCCTAATTTCAAGTATTTACATGGATGTTGGGTATTCTGCAGTGATCTGAATTCAAAATGTGACAATAACCGCATATACATAGTTGGAAATGTAATGGGATGAACATTATCACCTGCATATGGTGTCTATATATCTCAACTGATTCGATATGCAAGAGTTTGTTCTGCGTATAGTCAGTGTTTAAATCGAGGTAAGCTACTGACAAACAAGTTGATGGTACAGGGATTTCAACAGTCTCGATTGGAGTCAACATTTTGCAAATTTTATGGTCGTTATAACGATCTAGTTCGTCAATACAACCTCGCATTGGGTCAAATACTGTCTGACGTGTTTCATACCGATTGTTAAGTCGTTCGTGGCACACTGATTTTGACTGCGGCTAACTCCGTTTACCTGATCAGGATACGGGGCTCACGGCGGGTGTGACCGGTCAACAGGGGATGCTTACTCCTCCTAAGCACCTGATCCCACCTCTGGTGTGTCCAGGGGTCCGTGTTTGCCCAACTATCTATTTTATTTTGTTTATAGGAGTTATGAGATTGATCACTGTTCGTTATCTTCACTTTGCATGACAGGATAACCCCCGGAATATTTGTGGAATAGAATGAAACAATTACACGTGATGTCGTAGAATGGAATGAAATAATAACCCGTGATTTTGTGGAATGAAATGAAACAATAACCTGTGATTTTGTTGATTGAAAGGTGAAGATAACGAAGTGATCAATCCTATAACTTCTAAAAGCATTGCAAATTGGAGATTTGGACAAACACGGACCTCTGGATACACGAGAGGTGAGATCATGAGCATAGGAGGAATAAGCATCCCCTGTCAACCCGTGATAACCGCCATGAGCCTCACATCTTGATTAGGTAAACATAATCATTCGTAGTCAAAACGAATGTTAACAATAAGTATGAAACACGTAGACAACATTTGACCCAAATGATATGTTTTATTGGTAAACTAGATTATTATAGCGACACTAGAATTTGCGAAATGCTGACTTTAAACGAGATTGTTGAAACCCCTGTAACATTAATTCGTTTGTCAGTTGGCTGTCTCGATCTCAAGATGCTTTTGCGTATGAGTCAGTTGAAAGATAAAAAAATCATATGCAGGTGATATTGTAATATTAAAATCATTAAAACTGATTCAGACTGTGCTTGTAGGAAAGGTCCACATCATACTGATAAATGATTTAAAATACAATAGTTAAAATGAATACTTTAGACATAAGAAGTCTTCTAAAAATGTTCATGAAACCAGAGAAAAATAATCACCGACATATTAATGAGAAGATATTCTAAACTAAATCCACCCGACTATTATATCAAATGTCACGTGGGTATCATCATACTGTACCTACACAACATCGGGGCGACATCAGACACTACATCAAACGTCACGTGGGTATCATCATACTGTACCTTCACAACACCGGAACAACATCAGGCTACTACATCAAACGTCACGTGGGTATCATCATACTGTACCTACACAACACCGGGGAGACATCAGACTACTACATTAAACGTCACGTGGATATCATCATACTGTACCTACACAACATCGGGGCGACAACAGACTACTACATCAAACGTCACGTGAGTATCATCATACTGTACCTACACAACACCGGGCGACATCAGACTACTACATCAAACGTCACGTGGGTATCGTCATACTGTACCTACACAACATCGGGGGACATCAGACTACTACATCAAACGTCACGTGGGTATCATCATTCTGTACCTACACAACACCGGGACGACAGCAGACTACTACATCAAACGTCACGTGGGTATCATCATACTGTACCTACACAACACCGGGGCGAAATCAGGTTACACATTCCTAAGCTAAACATCATGGAATGAATTACGTACTAACAGCAGATAATAGCCTTCTAAAATTGTTAGAAGTCACAATTAAACATACAACATATGAAAGGACAGACAACTTTACAAATTGGCATATTGCCAATTTCTCACAAAAGAAGAAAAATGAAATATTTGAAGGGTCAAATCTTCCAAGAGCAGGCTACGAAATATTTTTTCACACTTATGTCAAAATAGACAAATCAGATTATCTAAATAAAGACGGAATCGGGTCGCTGGATACGCATTTTGTCTCAATAGTGTCACTGAGTACACGGTATATCTCAATAAAGACTTTCATCTTTTTACTTATTTTCAGATTATATAATAAAGACTGAATCATAGCCTCGACAAATACGCGGGTTTAAAAGTCTATTTCAAACATTTTATGTTTGTTATGACGATCTGGTTCACAAATACAAAGTAACACGGACTTAAATGTTGTCTTTAACATGGATTGAATCACAAACACATTCCGCCGGCTAGGTGTACGGTTATAGCAATAGTCATTGGCAGTCATGAGAGATTGAATGGTACATGAGTTGCAACAGTCTCGTTCAAAGTCAGCATTTCTCAAATGATATGGCAACACCCCCAATGAGCCCGATATTTTAATTGACAGTTTTAGTTCGTCTCTATCACACTTCCATTTAGAAATGTGTAGAGATGTAAATATTTACCTTAAATTGCCCACTTCACTATCACTGAACTGTCCTCTGTAGAGTTGAATGTAGCTATTCAAGAACTACATTGATGTACAATTCGACAGGCTAGGTGTAAGATTACGTCCGTGAAGCTTGGAGATCTGGTGAGTGAAGCTGAACACCCCACCATGTATACCGTCCTCATTTATAACACCTCACGTGTCATCATTCTGTGTCAACAAAAATCCGGTCTTTGAATCTCAAGTGAAGTGTCACAGTGGGGTTGGACAAGACAAAGAATCTGTAAACACGACGTATAGATCAACAGTTGTGTGTACAGAAACCCGCCCTCTAGAACTCAAGTGAAGTGTCACTGTAGGGGTTGACAAGGACTGATTTCCTGCCACTGTAAATACCACTCACAAAACACATTTTGAAGCATTCAACTTGAAGCTTGTGACTGACGTCTCTACATTAGGGGGACATTTTGAAACGTAACTAACAATATACAAACAGGGGAACAGTTATCACTATTGTACAGAATGTGTGTATACACAAACAGTTAATTCAATATCAATGTTTTGAATAGTGCTTATATATACCAGCAAAATGATAGCAAACCTTTTACGGTGTTTATATACACAAACAATCAATAACTAATATTTTATACAGTCCTTATATACAAAAACAATCAATAACTAATATTTTATACAGTCCTTATATACACAAAAAACAATTGCTAATATTTTATACAGTGTTTAAATACACAAACAATTACTAATATTTTATACAGTGCTTAAATACACAAACAAATACCAATATTTTGTACAGTGCTTAGGTAAACAAACAAACAATCACTAATATTTTATACAGTGCTTATCTATACAAACAAGAATGCAGATAATAATGATTTAAATCGTGCTTAACGTCACAATTTGGGATAATGGCATGGAAATAACCCCTCGCTGCAAACCGTTCTTTGAAGAAGATCAAGAGTATGTGCAAATAAGTTTATTATCGTGCTCACATATAGCAAGTAACATCTACACTCATACAAACAAAAACAAAACAAAAATATAACAAAACAAAAAATATGAATTAACAGACGATTACACGTGTACCCGACTAAAGCTAAATGTTACGTTATGTTGCCTTATGTAAGAAAACCAGGAGACTTGTCTCTTGAATTCGAAATAGGTTACACAGGATGGCGAAACAAAATACGTTGACTAAAGAGTTACCACACTTTACACATCAGTAGTTGGTTGTCTTCAGACACGTGGTGACACTTTGTACATCACTCGCTCAACGTTTCTATAGCCATAAACGTTTTTCTATAGGTCGTTCTCCAACGCTGTTCATCAAATATCTTAGAACGCCATGATATACATGTTGCGAGCACCTGCTCGAGCCATACAATAACACACACAGCTGGTCACCTATAATTACACAGTAACAGTCGGGTTTTTACATATACATTATATACTGAAAACTTGCATATGTCGGGTATATTGTGTAATAAAAATAAACTGGTTACATAAATTTCAAAAAAGTAACAGAATTGCCTAACGCAAACAAAAATAAACAGTTCACACTCACCGCTGTCGAAATGCTCAAAATTGTGTTCTCACTTTCCACACAGGAACATCATTCGAACACTCGTACTAAATGTACATATAATGCAGGCCCAGTAAACGACACAGGTAAAACTCGAGACCACACAGGTCTATCATTTTCACACATTGGGCGGACACACCTTCCTACTTCCACGGCCTGGTCAGAACTAACACGTAAGCATTTACAAACCGGTCTGACAGCCGTGACCAGCTATTCGTAACGACTATATGATGAGAACAAACTATGGAACAGCATAAGAGGCATAGTAAAACAAACTCAAATTGTGACACTTAAAATGTACAACATTGTGGGTGCAAATATATATCAATGATTTATATGGTGGTTTCAGCTTCTCCGTCGTCAGCTTCTTGTGTTTGTGTGACAAAGTTCCATTGTGGTGTTTTGTATCTCAGTTGATTCGATATGTGGGCGCTTGTTCTGCTTATGATCGGTCTTTGGATATCTACGGGCTGTCGGCAGGCGGGTTGATGGTCTCGTTTGGGATCGGCGGTTCGCGTTTATGACAATGACTAACAGTACTATATTTGTACAATGACTAACAATACTATACCTGTATGTTTTAACACAATGACTAACAGTACTATATGTGTAGATTTTAACACAATGACTACCAGTAATATATTTGTAGATTTTAACACAATGACTAACAGTACTATATTTGTAGATTTTAACACAATGACTGACAGTGCTATATTTGTAGATTTTAACACAATGACTAACAGTAATATATTTGTAGGTTTTAACGCAATGACTCACAATAATATACTTTACGTTTTAACAAAACGACTAACAGTACTATATTTGTAGATTTTAACACAATGACTAACAGTAATATATTTGTAGATTTTAACACAACGACTAACAGTACTATATTTGCAAATTTTAATACATTGACTGATAGCACTGTATTTGTAAATTTTAAGACATTGATTGACAGCACTGTATTTGTAAATTTTAAGACATTGACTAACAGTACTATATTTATAAATTTTACTACATTGATTGACAGTACTATATTTGTAAATTTTAAGACATTGACTGACAGTACTATATTTGTAAATTTTAAGACATTGACTGACAGAACTATATTTGTAAATTTTAAGACATTGACTGACAGTACTAACAATTTTCTCCAGAAGGATCATGATGGGCAGTAAAGGATTAGAACAAGCAAGACCTGAATAATGAACTAATTATCACGTGACATCCTCTTTATCTCAGTAAATATATCCCTATCTCTGATCACTATTCCACAGGGCGATCCATTACAATCATTTTTCTCGAAGTGCTAAAAATAGTTTTACCATATCTTAAGGCCCTACATAAAAAATTAAAGACATACCCACAATATCTTTGTAAGTTTTTTGAATAGATGGGTGAAATGAAGGTGAAAGATTTGTATAAAAAAAGGAAAAGACAGAAAAATCAATGTTAAAATGAAAATAATGATAATGAATCACTTTTTTCTCAAATGAACTTGATTACTTGACATCTCATTTCACGTGATAGAAATGTAGGGAAGAGAATATATCTCCTAAATACCTGTATGTCTACATAGATTAGCATTACGCAGTGACGGTAATTCCCCTTTAGACCCGCCACTGGTATGTATAACAAGATCTGCAATTGGTATGTATAACAAATATACCACACGGTTAATATTAAGTGGTTTACTTCGCCCTGACGGAGTACACTCGATTTTACATTACTATGAACTGGTGTTGAAAACCGGGGCACTTCAACCTGCATAGTTATTCACTAAAGCGTATCATATTGACAGCACACATGCCTTTTCTAACTTTAGAGTGCATGAATACAGTCGGGGAAGGGGTAAATATTCTGTGTTTTATCAAATGTCTTCAAATCACATTAAACTGATTAATGGTAAAAAAAAAAATCGTCCTATTGCTAAACACACCAGCTACATGACATTTGCATATCTACGCTGTATTGTTTTTCACTACACGATTGTAACCCACTTGTATCAAATATGATATGAGATAAAATACAAACTACATGCTACAACATATCTCTAGAGAGAATTAAATATTCCGTTAATAAATAGACGTTGATGAGAAGACGAGAGCGGCGGATCCTATACCTCATGAACAAAGAGCAGATTTAAGTATCACAAACGTGTAACACTATGAAATACACACCCGTCTGTGTCCCTAGATTGAGGAGCTTTAACGGTTATTATAAGGTCATAATGTATGTTTAAATCAACAATGTATGGGGTTATTATGTTGACAGATTCAATTGGTTATCAAAATTATATGATTATCTATACAGACTGACCAGACGTCTCTGACAAGATGTAGCTCAATTGTTCCCCCTAACAACCTCACAAACATTGGACATTCGCCAGAATATATGTCTACTACTTTCGTAATACATGACAGACACTGGACACTCGCCAGAGTACATCTCTAGTTGTTTCGTAATGTGACAGACTCATATTATACATGTATATTGTATAATATGATGGGTATATGTATGAAGAATCGGTTCATTGAATAAAATGCTTAGGCAAGGTAATGTAATTTAAACATGCAGTCAAGCATATAAATTTGGTCACTTTCCCAGTGTAATGGCCTGGGGTATATAATTATATTTTGGCCAAATGTCCCTTGTGTCTTTTAATTTCATTGGTGTTTTAGTTTGTCTTATGTCATTGGATTGGTCTTGGAGATTTCCCCTCCAAGAGTTCTGTTCTTTGTGGTCAGTCTTTATTCAGTTTTTGAAGAAGAGAGTTGATTTCAGTAGATCTGACATATTTTGACAATTAGACATAGACCGACATTTTTCCTCTTGAATGGTAAGTTAATAATTTATTACTAATGCTAATCTATTCTATAATTCCTTTACTAAATGTTAAATCTGTAATTTTGCATAAAATTCCTTTTGTTGCCACATTCCTGGAATAAATGATCAGTGAGAGTGAGACTTATATAATGTAAATATCTGTGATAGTAATGTATATGATTCGTCTCACTGTGATATTATTTTAAAGTAAAAGTATGTTTTATGACTTACAAGATATTGTAGATTAGCATTAGTAATAAATTATACATCTAAGTAGTATATATGTAAGCGGATTATTGTCTGTGTACACCGAGAAAGTTTGACCCATGAGGTAATCAGAAAACTTCTCAGTGACGGCCCATTTTAGAGCTAGAAACTCCAGCTTGTGTGTAGGGTAGTTTCTCTCAGACTTGGATAACCCTCTACTTGCATAGGCTATCACTCGGTTATACCCATCTTGTTTCTGATATAAAACAGCTCCAAGCCCAGTACCACAAGCATCGGTATGCAATTCAAAGGGCTTCGTGAAATCAGGGTATCCTAATATTGGTGGCGTAATCAATCTCTCTTTCAGGATCTCGAAGGCCTTTTCCTGGGCTGTGCCCCATTTCCACTTTGGAGACTGTTGTTTACTCTTTGATTTCTTTCCTGTCGCCATCACATCAATCAAAGGACGGGCGATCTTAGCAAAATTCTGAACGAATTTCCTATAATAGCCCACAAAGCCAAGAAATGATCTTACTTGCTCTGGATTAGTGGGTGTAGGCCATTGTTTAACTTTGTCTATCTTGTCCGGGTCAGCCTGAACTCCTTCCTCAGACACTATATGGCCAATATATTTTACCTTGTTCATCAAAAATGAACATTTCTTTGGCGAGAGTTTAAGTCCATAACTTCGAATTCTGTCAAAGACCTGCTTGAGTCTATCTAAATGCTCATCAAAGGTTTTGGAAAAAATAATCAAATCATCCAAGTAGATGAAACAAATCTTCAAATGCAAATCACCAAGGCACCGTTCCTGTAATCGCTGATACGTTGCTGGCGCATTGGCTAATCCAAAGCTCATCTTATTGAACTCGAAGAATCCCAATGGCCCTACAGTAAAAGCAGTTCTCTCCTTGTGATTTTCCTTGATTTCTATCTGGTGGTAACCTGACTTCATATCCAGCACCGTGAAGAATTTGTTTCCTGATAGCGAGTCCAAAATCTCATCAATACGTGGCAAGGCATAATTATCCTTTATTGTTCTAGAATTGAGTTGACGGTAGTCTATACAAAGTCTCAGTGAGCCGTCTTGCTTCTTTACTAAAACCACGTTCGACGAAAATGGAGAATGTGAAGGCCGTATAACACCACTAGCTATCAACTCCTGTATATGGACTCTCACTTCTTCAATCATCACAGGAGGAATCCTTCTGTATTTCTGTTTGAATGATGTTTCGTCATGCAAGTGTATTCGATGCTTGACCTTGTCTGTTGTACCTATATCAGTGGAACTCTTGGAAAAGATGTCTGAAAATTCACTGATCAGATCTTTGCAGCCTTTCTGTTCCTCTGATGTAACATCATTCGAGATATTGACTTTGTCCAGTATATGTTGTACGTCCGGGGAAATAGTTGCAGACTCTGGCAGCACCGTAGCCAGTACGGTGACAGGTTGCAACTCGCAAAGTATGGCTTTCGGTGAAATTGACACAGTTCTAGTAGTTATGTTGCTGATTTCTACCGGTAAAATGTAACCGTTGTCATAATTGTAAAGGTGTAAGGATGGTGTGATGTCTAAATCAGATGGAATGCTGGACCGCTTCGTTGCTTGTAACATGGCAAGAACCTGATGGTATGGCAGCTTCCTATCTATGTATCCATTGATCACTACACATCCGTTAGGTGGTATAATGACTCTATGTGTTTCTGCTGACTTCAGAATGCCTAGCCTGTTCTCGTTCCTCTGCAATTCTCTTTCTCTTAAGGTGATACATCTGAATGCCAAGTACCACGAGGTATGAAGATCTGCATCTTGAAGATACCTCGCGCCAAATTCCTCTCGTGTTATTTCCAAAAGGCGATTAATTATATTGGTTCCAATGAGAACAGGTACACGGGAATTGTAGTTGCTACTTGGAACAATCAGAAACAGGCAATCATTTAATGTAGTAAGTGGCATTCCGTATGGTTCTATACTAGTACAGATATATCCAAGGTAAGGCATCTGCTCGCCGTCTGCACATTCTACATGTAAAGTT
The DNA here is from genome assembly GCF_947568905.1 of Ostrea edulis. Classification (NCBI taxonomy): domain Eukaryota; kingdom Metazoa; phylum Mollusca; class Bivalvia; order Ostreida; family Ostreidae; genus Ostrea; species Ostrea edulis. The sequence goes on along the minus strand of NC_079171.1, from coordinate 2,274,541 downwards.
TCCTGAACGGGATACATCTCAATATGAGATAAATGTTTAATATAAAAATCCTCACTTATAGTGGAGACAGTAGCACCAGTATCTATCAAAGCTGTACATCCAACCTTATTGATGGAAAGATTCACTTCATTTGGAATACCAACTAGCTGCTTTGTGTTGTTGGACCTTACTTTGGCATGACCAGACCCTTGGCCCCAGGATTTGGTCTGCTGGAGTTTAAATCTGCTCTCTGATGATCCAATCTAACACGGCATCCAATAGCGATGTGGCCTTTCTGGTGGCACTTGAAGCATATAACCTCAACCTGTTGAACTGCAGGTGAAGATGCCATCTCAGCTGCTGACAGTAACTCTGGATTAGGCATCCTATTAAACTGTTGCTTCCCATATCCTTTTTTCTTGTCTTTCCCTTTCTGAAAAGGTTGTCTCGGCTGAGATCCATAATGTGGATTCTGAGGATATGGTTGTCTCAACTGCATCACATGGGCAGATAGCTGATTGAGCTGTGCTTGCAACTGATCAAAACGATCATCGCTAGTTGTAGTTGCAGACTTAACAGTTGCATGTTTTGGTCTTACTGCTGGCTGATGCTCGGTCTCAACTTTTCTTATCGCCACCCTAAGTTTGTCAAAATCATAAGTCGTGTGAAAAATATGACCCGTTATGTCTCTCAGATCCTGACGTAGTCCTTTGTAAAACATGGTTCTGAGCATTGCATTGGCGGCAACTGGAGACACCTTTCCTTTCTTGATCGCTTTATTAATAAGATCTTCCAGCCTGACACTCCATGTGGCACAATCTTCATTATCCTTTTGTCGTGCGCTATAGAATTCTGCTAAGATATCCTCAGTTTCTAGTACACTACCATATATACTGTCAAACTTCAATAGTATTTCCTCTACAATCTCAACAGATCCTAATCGCATCAATGCATTGGCAGGCTCTCCCTTCAATGACCTTCTGATTGCCATCATGATCGCTTCCTTAGAGTGTCCTTCCTTCATTAAACATGTGACCTCATAACGCCAAAGCTCGTAAGATGTCTCACCCTTCCCATGACCAGAAAATGTTGAGATGCGTATGGGCTGTTTATAAGGCAAATGGTACTCTCCTATCTCCTTATGTGTATGAACTGAATGCTCTGTCTTAACTGCACTCGATTCGGCTACTGGTACCTCTGCACCTACCAAGGATGACATCCATTGTATTAGATCCTCAGGTGTATCTGCCTTGGGTTTCACTTTCATAGCTGAGAGAGTCTTAACTAGTTGCTCAATCTCTTCTTTGGACATAGTGTTTGCTGGGGCTTCTGCTGTTGGGTCCTTATCCGTAGACATGGTTCGAATATGGTTTGGTAAACAACAAAGTAAAACAATTGCACAAAATAATATGTACATACAAATAAATGAAAAAGGACTGAAGGGGGGTAGTCATTGATTGGACTATGATAAACACAGGGCAATAAATTTGGATAATTTTCTTAGGAGGGTAGTTCTTATGAACAAAAGAAATTCAGGGGAAAAGCTAATCTACACTAAACAATTAATTTCAGAATATAAACTTCTTACAAAACTTGAATACCTAAGGTCAAAGTGAAAGTAGATGTGCACTTCCGGTATAGTAATATATTCTGTAGGTTTAAACGCAATAATATGCAATAATTATCAACAAAATTTACAACTCAAGTCAGCGAAATACACAAATAATATTTTTGTTTAAATTCTGAATATATGATAGAATGCGGAGACCCTGCAAGAAAGCGACTATCCCACTCACTGTAATGTTCAAATGTTTACATCTATAAAATGAAGACAAACAACTTCGATAAATTAACTCGAGATATCAGCTGATAGCTGCTTACCTGTTTCAACACTTTTATTTAAGAATTTACCTGTAAATCCGTGATATATGTAAGCTGGATTGAGATCAGAAAATATACTGATAAATTACTTTTTAATAAATAAAGAACACACAAACACAACGACTAAATAAAGCTGAAATGTAAATGAAATTAGAAAAATTGAACAAACGCGTGTTTACAATTGAAACTTCCGGTATTCGCAATGATCGGAATATCGAGCTCGATCGGAAATCGAAAATGACTGAAAGAAACCGAACACGATGAATTTAACGGGGAAAAAATCCGGAAACCTATCGATTTCGTGAAAACGAGAAAAGGGAATATAAATATGTAATGAGCAAATCTGAAATGAAATCAAATGATGATACTGAGATAGACTTCAGGGGATTTTAAATGTGCTACTTAATTAAAATAACAAATTAAACCAATGAAACAACCAAGAATAATTTTCTGGACAACAACTTCAACCAACCAACTTTAAATACACACTAATACTGTAATATAAATCACTGTCTGGTCTGTCTTACTGTCCTGTATCAGTCAAAAGAGTTTAGTTACTATTCACAATGTTATATGTATTAGTATAATATATAAACCTGCAATAGGGACGGGTAGAGATATTGTGCAGAAAGGAACACTTTTACTCTGCGCTCTCTGACCACCTACTAGTAATACAGATTCTCTACTAATTACAATAACATTACGTTTCTAAAGTAAACAACTTTGCAACCTAATTAATCTAACAGCTAGCGTATGGGTACCCAAAAAACAGACAATTTTGATTCTGCAGATCTACATCAAAATACACAATGGAAAAAGAAAAAAAAACAACTCACCGATCAGCTGATCTTTAGTTCTACTAATCCATATTGGATACTATGTACACATATAAAGCACAATAATCACAAATTAAATGATTAGTTTCACTTGAGCTCACTCAGGCCGCTCCGGGGTACCTCACTCCGGAACCGGTTGTCTGTAGATGGATCCAAATGTTTATAGAACGACAAGTCAAATTTGCACCTCTTCTTCAGAATCGTCTTGTCCCTACGTGGGCGCCAATTTGTAACAGGTTTCTCTTTCCCTTAAGTAATAACAGGAACACCTGTTTGGGTTCTCGACAAGACGTTTATTCAGGAGTTACCATGCAATGCACGAATTGTCCAATGATGAAACCCTATAACAACAATGTTTAACAATTTTAAGTAATATGCTATATAAAACATGAATACTATAATTTCACATAATTACTGATGTACAACCAATATACGATTATAGCATTACATGGGTGATCTATATCAAGGGAGATAACTCTATACCTGTATACATCACATATTAAATCTCCCAAGTCCTATAGACTTTAACTTCATCATAAAACTTTACAATAATTATCATTATAATATGTATTAACATTATTAATTATTGAATTAAATAAAAACCATATGGTGAGCATACCATTCTATGGGAATAGGATCGAGTGAACAATATTTACAGATGACACCAAACTGGTCTGATCTATAAATTATGATATCTACAATATCTTGTAAGTCATAAAACATACTTTTACTTTAAAATAATATCACAGTGAGACGAATCATATACATTACTATCACAGATATTTACATTATATAAGTCTCACTCTCACTGATCATTTATTCCAGGAATGTGGCAACAAAAGGAATTTTATGCAAAATTACAGATTTAACATTTAGTAAAGGAATTATAGAATAGATTAGCATTAGTAATAAATTATTAACTTACCATTCAAGAGGAAAAATGTCGGTCTATGTCTAATTGTCAAAATATGTCAGATCTACTGAAATCAACTCTCTTCTTCAAAAACTGAATAAAGACTGACCACAAAGAACAGAACTCTTGGAGGGAAAATCTCCAAGACCAATCCAATGACATAAGACAAACTAAAACACCAATGAAATTAAAAGACACAAGGGACATTTGGCCAAAATATAATTATATACCCCAGGCCATTACACTGGGAAAGTGACCAAATTTATATGCTTGACTGCATGTTTAAATTACATTACCTTGCCTAAGCATTTTATTCAATGAACCGATTCTTCATACATATACCCATCATATTATACAATATACATGTATAATATGAGTCTGTCACAGTAATATACGATATATCTCTGTTGAAACCGTACCAATACTGCTCTCGAACTAAATAATGGCAAGAGCTCCCAAATTAAGATACTGGTAAACAACATCAATGTGTGTCGATATCGTTCTGGTAAACAATATCAACATGTGTCGATAACTTATTGGTAAAACAACATCAATGAGTGTCGATAACTTACTGGTTAAACAACATCAATGTGCTCTGATAACTTACTGTTAAATAACATAGATATAATGTGTCGATAACTTGTTGGTAAACAACATTAATTATGTGTTGATAACTTGTTGGTAAACAACATTAATTATGTGTTGATAACTTGTTGGTAAACAACATTAATTATGTGTTGATAACTTGTTGGTAAACAACATTAATTATGTGTTGATAACTTGTAGGTAAATAACATTAATTATGTGTTGATAACTTACTGGTAAACAACATTAATCTATATCGATAACGTAAAATGAATTATAAGTTTGTTTTCCTCTTCCAGACAATCCTGGTATTTCATTTCACCAGAATGCCGACAGAAAAATAACTTTCGTTGACAAAGAGCGACGATCAGCCAAGCAACAGGTAGAATATCCAGCGGTCACGTGTTGTCTTTGGCGGAAGCTGCGCATGAATGAGTACGTGACCTTCAGTGTTCTTCCACTCAAGGACAAAGAAAAGGATTTGTCAACATATCACGTGGTACTTGTTGTCAGCCAATTAGGGCCAGCACAGCTCCGAGGACGGGATCCAGAAAGTTTCAAGGCGGATTCCCGCGCACATCTACCGTATCGTTGGAAAGTAATCAATCGATTTGACAATGACGTGTGTTATGGAGAACTCCGTGTTGGGGTGAGCCCAAAGGGCCGGATTCGTGCATTCCATTCAGGTGGATTTGAAACAGAAATGGATTTGGATACGGAAATGAGATCTTCGCAATATCTATTTGTTCTTAGCTTGTTTCGAACAGAGGTTACGATAAAAGACTTGGTGGTGGAGGAAACGCATTATGACTACGAGGTTCAGTCCTTTCGGAAGGCCTCTAAGATATACAACATAGATGCACTTTATGTAAACTTGATTGACGAGTATGCCTCTGTTAACGGTGATCAACAGAACAAGGTTTAAGGCAAATGAAGAGCAGAAGTTTTCCAATGACGCTTACAACGCAAATGGAGACGAATGATAGAAGTTCTTTGGCTCTTAATCAACCAGCCGAAAATTACTATGATGACATCGCATTAGGCAGACCTCTGCACTCAAAGAACATCGACTTCACGAACGTTACACCGCATATTGACGCAGTGTACTGTGACGTCAGAGGAGATGGCGTTGCAGAGAGTAGCGAATCTAATAGAGACACGACGTCAGAAAAAGCTGACTGAAAAAGCTGACTGTCATTACGACGAAGTAGATTTTGAGAAAAATACAAATTCAAAGCAAGCGAAAAAGAATAACAAATCACCTCACATGATTAAAAAAAACTGTCTCAAAGCTTCTGAGTAAAGTGCAAGGAATTAAGAATGTATTTGTGAAGAGAGCAGAACATCCGTATGATGAGATCGATGATGACGAAATCAAAAATCGTAAAACTAAGAACAACTTTGGAAATACGCTCATATCAGTTCTCTTCAAGGACGAGGACGTCGTTGAAAACACGTTTTGGGAAGTGAAAGAGATACCAAGAAGCGAGAAAGAAAACCAAGCGGAAGTAACATCATCCTCTGAAAAAATGATATTGGATTTGTAAAATCAACCTCAAATTCTAGTGAAAGTGCCGTGCCGTTCATAAAAGTATCTGATATGTAGCAAATAATCGCCTCAGGAATTACTAGAATACGCGAGCAACTGGGTACACACCAAAAACAGGGAACTCAACAATTCACTGGTAAAAGTGAAAGTGAAACCAAACATAAAAGTGATGATTCATCCATGGAAGAAGAACATTCGGGAAACAAAGTAAATGTTAAGCTATTGATTCAAAAATTTGCGGGAAACGAAAATGAGGCTTGAAAAATCCACAGCTGTGCAATATGTGAGAAAAAGACGAGAGCCCCATTACTTCACACCAGTCCGTCAGCACCATTTCTCGTCATGAGATCAAAATCTGACGAGAGTCTCGGACTTTCTCGCTCTATCTCGGATAATCCTGCTGTACTTCAAAACCAAAAATGACGCTCAGTTAGCAAAAAAACCAAACAGTGAGAGTACTTCAGATATACCGCATGCCAAGAAGGAATCGGGAGTGCTGAACGAAACTTTTGACTCAATAAAAAAAACAGGGAAGAAAAATAAAGCAAAGAAAAAGAAAAAGTGATCGAGTTCGAAGTTCAATTAATTCATTATACTTTGATGTCAGTGCCATATGAATGCAATATTACAAGTAACTTCTTTACTCCATTCTGTCCATGGATCCTGATTGAAATGATATGATGGCATTATATTTACGATTCGATTGTTTGTTAATTCTCATCACAATTCTCATCACTATTATCTTTTCCTACTGTTGGTGTTTTATCAATAAATAGGTCTACTCTACAATTCTTCTTCCTTTAACAATATCAAGGTTCCATAGATATAAGAGGGGTTTCTAATGTGTCTTTCCTGCAGTGACACATAGCGGGTACATAGAATTGTTTCCTACCCCAGCACTGAAATTGGAACTCACGATTTACCTTCATCAAATCCCACCAAGTCTCAAATTCGAAACCCATTTCTGAAGAAGTGACAAGGATCAGAGATCATTATCAACTTCTTTCTGCTAAATTAGCGCTGTTCTCAGAAATCAAGATACATGTGTCCTGACGCTCACCTGAAACCATTATGCCATTCACTGTAGGAAAATGAATTCTTAACCCTAAGAGACGTGTTTGGGATGTTCAGACATAGTCGGGTACACTGACAGAATTACATATCCCACTGCACCGCCCGCTTGTAGAATCAAACTCAAGATAAGGGTATGGTCACAGGCTTCAGTAAGTGTCTCAAATTTGTAGATACATTTATGTGTCATCAATGACGACTCAGGTGAACGTTTGGTATACCTAAAGATTATAAATTGGAATAGACTGAAGTCAAAATTTCGATTACATATATCTTTTAAAGATTAATCTATCACAGATTTTTTTTAATGATAAAAAAGTCAATTACAAACTTATGCTGAAAATTTTAGTTATTGAACGCATTTACCTCATGCATAGCTCTTATCCTTAGACGAATTTGACTCCACTTTTTGGCACTCTGTTTTCCCCTAAAACAGCTCTTGGAAGTTTATTGTTTTACCTAAAATAGCTCTTACAAGTTTATTGTTTTACCTAAAATAGCTCTTAGGGGTCATCCATAATTGTCAACCATTTTCCAAAGTGTGCAAAAAGCACGCTGGGGGAGGGGGGGGGGGGGTAAAAATCAACAATTTTACCGTACGCTCTTTTTTCTCTTCCGAATTTATTTCGTATCCGCGGAGTTCGGTTTTATTTCATCGTGAAAAGACGATTAGATACAACAGAGACATCTTTATTTATTTTTTTCTATAAAAACAAAAATCTATTACGTACACAAGATTTGCGCATCTATAAAACATTATATCATTCATATATAACAAGATGCCCATGGGCCACATCGCTCACCTCAGTCACCTTGGTCCATATCAGAAGACTTTCTATATATATTTGCATGTAAAACCGTAGTCCTTATTATGGTCCCAACCTACCCCTGGAGGCCATATTTTTTGCAAACTTGAATCTACACTAAAAAAAGAAAGCTTTCATGTAAATGTGAACTTCGTTGGCCCAATGGTTCACAAGAAGAAGATATTTGAAGATTTTTCCTATATATTTGTATGTAAAACTTTGATCCCCTATTGTGGCCCCATCTGACCCCCGGGGGCCATGATTTTAACAATTTAGAATCTGCACTATATCAGGAAGCTTTCATATAAATCTCAGCTTTTCTGGCTCAGTGGTTCTTGAGAAGAAGATTTTTAAAAGATTTGTCCTATATATTTGTATGTAAAACTTTGATCCCCTATTGTGGCCCCATCAGACCCCCGGGGCCATGATTTTAACAATTTAGAATCTGCTCTACCTAATAAAGCTTATCTATATATTTCATCTTTTCTAGCCCAGTGGTTCTTGAGAAGAAGATTTTTTAATGACCCTACCCTATTTTTACCTTTTATTGATTATCTCCCCTTGCAAGGTGGCCTGGCCCTTTATTTTAACAATTTAGAATTACCTTTACCTAAGGATGCTTTGTGCCAACTTTGGTTGAAATTGGCCAAGTGGTTTTTGAGAAGTTAAAAATGTTAAAAGTTTAGAGACGGACAGACGGACGGACGGACGCCGGAATACGGGTGATCAAAAAAGCTCACTTGAATATTTAGCTCAGGTGAGCTAACAAGAAATAGGGGTACCAATATTAAAGAACTCATTGTTTGAACTAACTTGCTCATAAACTTGATTGTCGATCTTCTTGTTGGGAATTTGAAAATGGTTGATATACACTTTTTGAGGGGGGTGGGGGGTCTCAAAAAGTGTGCTTTTTGCACACTTTGGAAAATGGTTGACAATTATGGATGACCCCTTACAAGTTTGTTGTTAATTCGGATTTCAAACATGTCGGTTGAGCATCACTGAAGAGACATTATTTGTCGAAATGCGCATCTGGTGCATCAAAATTGGTACCGTATAAGTATTACATTTCATAGGTTAACTGGATTCGAAATATAAGCTTAAGACTATTTTCAGTTGATGGTCTGACGGCCGGGTCTCTCTATTCATGGTCTGAATGTATCTTATACAAAATTGAGAGTATATGGTAAAAAAGAAAGACCCTTGAAAGATCAGAGGACAAGGTACCAGGGAGGAATAAGCATCCCTTGATACCCGGTTACATCCGCTGTGATTCCTATCTTGATCAGGTAAACAGATTAACCCTAGTCAAATTCAGTGTCTAAAGAACGCCTAAACAAAGTAAAACACATCAGACAACATTCGACTCAATGGCTCCAGGTTGTATATGTAAATAAGATCATTATACTGGTGTGTCCAGAGGTCCGTGTTTGCTCAACTATCTATTTTGTATTGTTTGTAGGAGTTATGAGATTGATCACTCTTCGTTATCTTCACCTTTCACCTACCAAAGGATTTGCAAATAGATGATTTCAAATGAGACTTGAAAGAATTGTAACATCCTTATACTTTTAATAGTCTTTTTCGGATTAAAAATTGATCATAGGCAGACCATGTCCGTGGTTATCACGTTTTTATTGAAATGACTCTTGATTTTCACTTCTAATACCGATCGTTGTGCGAAGAAAAAATCACTAGGTACGAATAAGCGTAGATTGAGTGCAGGGATCTAGAATTTTCTAGCAATGAATAAGCTTAGAGTCGGTGCAGGGATCTAGTATGCGCTAGCTATGAATAAGCTTAAACTCGGTGCAGGGATCTAGTATGCGCTAGCTATGAATAAGCTTAGACTCGGTGCAGGAATCTAGTATGCGCTAGCTATGAATAAGCTTAGAGTATGTGCAGAGATCTATTATCCAATACTGAGTCAATCGATCACATTTAAAGGAGGCACGGGTGAGGGGGTAAGCAGGAAATAGAATATCGTGAAAGAAGTAAAATTTATTGCAGTCGTTGTCAAAACATTGTAAGTATATCTTAATGAAAAATGCCCAGTGAATTAGTCAATGATTAAATGAAAAATCAATATCGAGCAATTTAAAGTAATATTCGTATGAAAAGGTGATAATGAACAATGATCAATCTCATAACTCTTATAACGAGTACATTATTAAAAGTTGTGCAAACCCAGACCCCTGGATGTACCAGAAGTGAGGTCGGGTACCTAGCTAGGTGGTGTAATCATCCCGTAGATCAGTCACTCCTTCTTTGAGTCCTATATAGTGATCAGGTAAAATGAGTAATCCGTGGTCAAATCGGTGTGTAAAGAACGGTCTAATAATTGGTATGATCTACCTTAGACAGCACTTGACCCAAGGATAGGTTGTATTGGCAAACTAGACCATCATAACAACCGTAGAATTTGCAAAATGCTCACTTTAAACGATACTGTTGTAACCTTTGTAACATCCATTTGTTTGCCAGTAGTCTGTCTCTAAGTCAGAAGAGTACCAAAAAAGTAGGTGATGGTGCACCAATCAATTTGAAAATGAACTGATTATTCATTTCTCCACGAGGGATGTTTTGACAAAATTTCAAGGCAATAATTTATTTATAATGGAGAATGGGAGACAAAAACCACGAAAACATGGTTTTTCTACTTAGTGATATTACGACCATGACCTCTCAAGGCATCCTCCGCCTGCCATACGAATTATGTGTACCAAGTTTGGTAATCCTAACCCAGTGCTTCAGTCTATATCCTGCTTAAAAGTTTATCCTACTAAGTGATACTATAACCTCGACCTTTGAACTTGAAGAATAAAAGTCATCCTCCACTTGCCACGAGTAGGCTTCCCAAGTCTGACAGTCCTAGCTCCAAGAGTTCGATTTCCATTATGTCAAGAAGATTGTCCCATCAACTGCTTTGATCTCTGACCTTGAAAAATATAGACATCTTCCTCTCATCATGGTAAATGAATGGACGAGGTTGTAAGATCCTAGCTCCAATTGTTCGGCTTGTATTCTGCCTGAAATGATTTCCTATTAGGTCATGTCCCCATCAAAGGGGAGAAAATCACAACAATGCAAAAATAAGGTGCTGTCATTTACAAATCTTCTGATGACCCCTCATTTGAAGAAACTTGAGGGCCCTTCACCGAAGGATGTTTCTTGCCAAATTTGGTTAAATTTGATCAGTGGTTCTGGAGAAGAAGTTAAAAAATGTAAAACGGTTTAAAGACAAACAGACGAACAAACAATGGTGAACAGGTGATAAGAACAAGAGGCCCATGGGTCTCATCGCTCACCTGAGTCACCTTGGCTCATATCTAAAGTTTTTCCCTATATATTTGCATGTAAATCTTTGACCCCTATCCAGCATTGTGATCCCAACCTACTCCTGGGGGCCATTATTTTTTTTCAAAATTGAATCTGGACTAGGTCAGGAAGCTTTCACATAAATGTAAACTTTTCTGGCCCAATGATTTTTCAGAAGATTCGTAACGATTTTCCCTATATACTTGTATGTAAAAATTGATCCCCTATTGTCGCTCCATCCTACCCTCGGGGGCCATGACTTTTACGAACTTGTATCTGCACTATGTCATGAAGATTTCATTGTAAATTTCGACTTTCCTGGCCAAGTAGTTTTTGAGAAGAATATTCTAAAAGATTTTCACAAACTTTGATCCCTCTTGTGGCCCCATCCTATCCCTGGGGGCCATGATTTGAACAAACATAAACCTGAAATATGTTAGGAAGCTTTCATGTAAATTTCAGTTTTTCTGGCTCAGTGGTTCTTGAGAAGATTTTTAAAGATTTTTCCTATATATTTGTATGTAAAATTTTGATCCCTATTCTGGCCCCATTCAACCCCCGGGGGCCATGATTTGAACAAACGTGAATTTGAAATATGTCAGGAAGCTTTCATGTAAATTTCAGCTTTTTTGGCTCAGTGGTTCTTGAGAACCTTTTTAAATTACCCCACCCTTTTTTTTTTTTTACATTTTTGTGAATATCTCCCCTTTGAAAGAGAGATGGTCCTTCATTTGAACAAACTTGAAAACAACCTAAGGATGCTTTTGGCCCAGTTTGGTTTAAATTGACCCAGTGGTTCTGGAGAAGTTGAAAATGTAAAAAGTTTACAGACAGACAGACGACAGACAACAGGCAATCAGAATAGCTTACTTGAGCTTTCAGCTCAGGTGTGCTAAAAACTCATCTGGGCTTTAAGCTCAGATGGTCTCATAAAATATAAAATACCTGTCTGCCTTATCAAAATTGGAAAATTTTGACATGAGAAAGTAGTTATTAATTTGTTTTGGCCTTTTGTAAAATATACATGTGGCTTCATTACCCCAAACGCTATCATTGTAAATCTGTTGTAGAACTATATAAAGAGCATAGAACAATATCTTTACTTGAAAGATTTTATGGTCATTATTATAAAGTATTCTCGACGGAAAAGTATGGTTGCGTTTATGATACTTTCCGGTCAAGATGTCTTTACAAAATAACAACCACATCTAACACTTAAAGTATTTGTTAAAGACTCTTTACAATGATGTATACCAGGTTTGATAGCAGAGACGCATTTTGTTTCTGCCAACAGTGACAAAATAACATCAAACAAGTCTGATTTTTATGTGAAATTATTATATTCTGGTGTAACATTCTTTAAACAACGCAATGTCAATAACAGATATACATGAAACTGGAGATCTAACTTTATCAAACTTTCTGATGCAAACATTGAACTAAATCTAGTAATATACAAAATTTCTGATGCAATCTTCAAGCTAAATGTAGTAATATTCAAAACATAGATTTACAAACATCAAACTACACATAAAACTTAATATACAAAATTTCAGATACAATCATTAAACCAAATGAAGTAATATACAAAATTCCGATACCAATATATATTTTTTTCATGATAAGCATGTTACATGCATAAAACTGTCTATACAAATTCTGATACAAACATAAAACTGTTTTCACAACACGTGTATTGCACACTGGGGTCAATGTTTTCCTTGTTCTCATCAACAGACACCAAACACAATACGCCGGTTTCGAGATACGTCCGAGTTATTTCCCTTTGGAGAACTCTCATACTTAGTAAGGTGCAAAACAACTTGTTTACAAGCGGGAGTGGGACAGATAAGTGAATCTGTTAAGTAAGTTTATCATACACAGTTTCATCACCCAATTTCGACTGATACACAAACTAAGTAAATGATAAGTATTCAAGAAGTAATTAAATACTTAGAATTCTTGATATATCACGTTATTTTGTTGCTCCTAGCTATCATATCCAGGACATTGCTTGGAAATATAACATTGTATTTATGGTTCCACTTTAGTAAAACATTTCTTTTGATAGTATTTTAAATTTCCTACATCAAGTATTTAATAAGAACTCGGTTTTTATACATTTTATCGTCTTTCTCACTGACTGTGGTACCACTCTGCCCCACCTAAGGATTCAAAGTTCCACTAAATGCACCTCCTACACAGGAGAGCTCTAATATCGAAACTGGCGTATTACGTTTGTGAAATCTGATTCATGTCCTCAAGAGGATTCACTCAACTTAAAATTAAATTCCAAACAGAAAGCTGCTGCCTCCCTGAACTATATTGCAATTTCAAAGTCCAAAGCTTTTGTCTTTTCAGTTACTGATAGATTGCTTTATTCTAAGGTTTATCAGGGATTCTATTTGGGAACACAAGTGCAGAGTGGAAGATGATGTGGTGATGAGATATCAGTGGCCTGTTAACATCAATGTATCAGGTGGAGAGTGGAAGATGATGTGACGAGGTGTTGGTGGCCTGTTAACATCAATATCTCAGGTGGAGCGTGGAAGATGATGTGGTGACGAGGTGTTGGTGGCCTGTTAACATAAATGTCTCAGGTGGAGGGTGGAAGATGATGTGGTGACGAGGTGTTGGTGGCCTGTTAACATCAATGTCTCAGGTGGAGGGTGGAAGATGATGTGATGACGAGGTGTTGATGGCCTGTTAACATCAATGTCTCAGGTGGAGGATGGAAGATGATGTGATGACGAAGTGTTGATGGCCTGTTAACATCAATGTCTCAGGTGGAGGATGGAATATGATGTGGTGATGAGGTGTTGGTGCCCTGTTTAGTCACAGCAATCCCCCCTTCGTGCTGACATCTACAAAACATGGACAAATTACCATATATCTGTTTTGATTAAAGAAAAAAACATCCTCTCCAAAACAAGATGCCCATGGTCCACATTGCTAATCTGAGTCATCTTTGCCCCTATCTAAAGATTTTTCCAATATTTATCATGAAAAACGTTGGTCCCTTGTGTGGCTAAACATAGTCGGGGGAGGGGGGCATGATTACAAATCTAATATCTACACTAGGTCAGGAAGCGTTCATGTGAATTTCAAGTCTTCTAGCCCAGTGGTTCTTAATATTTTCAGATATTTCCCCTACATATTTGTATGTTAAACTTTAAACCCCTGTTGTGGTCCCATCCTACCCCCAGGGGCCATGATTTTAACAAACTTTAATCTGGATTATGTCAGGAAGTTTCGATTTAAATGTAAAGTTCTTTGGATCACTGGTTTTTGAGAAGATTGATTGATTGAATATTGTTTAACGACCCTCTCGAGAATATTTCAGTCATATGGAGATGTCACCACTGCCGGTGAAGGGCGGCAAAATTTAAGCCTATGCTCTGCCCTTATGGCCATGATTTCAACAAACTTGAATCTGCACAATGTCAGGATGCTTTCATGTAAATCCCTACTTCCTACTTCCCTGGGCCAGTGGGTCTTGAGAAGAAAATTTTGAAAGATTTTCCCTATACATTTGTAGGTAAAACTTTGATCCCCTATTGTGGCTCTATCCTACTCCTGGGGGCCATGATTTTTATAAAGTTGGTTCTGCACTATGTCAGGATGATTTCATGAAAATTTCAGATCACCTGGCCCAAGAGTTCAATACTTTTTTTCAATGGTCCATCCTATTTTTGCATTTTTGTAATTATCTCCTCTTTGAAGGGGACATGGACTCTTATTTAAAGAAACTTGAAAGACTTTCATCCAAGGATGCTTTATCCCAAGTTTGGTTGAAATTGGCCCAGTGGTTCTGGAGAGGTTGAAAATGTAAATAGAGTATGCTGACACCTACACCACTGACAGACAGTGGACAAATTTTGATCAGGAAAGCTCACGAGCCTTCGGCTAAGGTGAGCTAAATGAACATGTTAAGAAAAAGTTAACTATGCAAAATTTTAAACGAGATAGGCAATTCTAGTTTTAGGTTCTGACTATTTCAATTTGAAAATTACTAGATCTCAGTGAAAGCAAATTATGCTTGAATTTCAGGGCCAGAAATGGCACTTATTGGACCTAGTCCTTTCCTTCAGACAGATCTGTATTATCTTAATGTAATTACCCAGACATTTCTTATTCATCTTCATTCTCGCTGGTCTCCTCTACATTCCGATCATCGTTTTCCTCTACACCATTATCTTTACTGGTTTGTGATTCAGCAGTGTCCTCGTCATCAGGATCAGATTCCTCGCTGCTATCCTCAGACTTCAGATCCTCGCTGTTTTCTTCAGACTCGGACTCTCCACTGATTTCCAGCTCTGATCCCGATTCCTGAACCTCCTCATACCCATAACTTTCAGAAGCTTCTGTGATCTGTTCATCTCTGTCTGGATTATCTGAAGTTTTAATTAGGATCAGATATAGACATTGAAGCATTTTGTCTAGTGTATGGAGGAGTTTGAAGCAAGTGAATTCTCTAGAAGTGGGCCCAGTCTACCACACAAAATAACATTAGTTCTAAATACTCGTGACATTAATTGTAAGTGATATACATTATGTGATTTGAAAGATGAGAGACCCATGGACCATATTGTTTGTCTCATCTTTTATGTTTCCCACCTGAAGTATATCAAACATTGTAAATAAATACTGGTCTTATACACAAAAGTATTTCATTCAAATAAAATCAGCATTACAGGTGTGTAATTCAAAATTGAGTCTTAGTTTTCTCAGCACTTGATATTGACTTCCGTTTCTTATACCAGTGGATGACCGGTCACAGTCGCTCAGTATATCCCCAAATCTTTGATTCCGTGGGCATAAAAAGAATGATAGACAGTATTTTCAAAGACAAGATACTTTATCAGTCACCTTAGTATTACTTATAAGTATCACTACTGACTAGGCCTTAGGGCTACGTAAAACATATTGTCTTAAAACTTAATCTAGAAAAAAATCCAAGCTCAGTTCTATTATTCAGGAACAGTGTAAAAGATGGAGTCTTAAAACTTGAATGACCCCCAAAAGTGCTTATGCTGATGAAATACAATACATAATATAATATGTAAGATTATTACAATATGACTAATTAGGGCCTGTCCTAGAGTGAAAACCCAGGAGTTGGTTGCGAAACAATGTTGTTGATAAAGACAATATACATATAAAACTTACACGGTACCAATTTTGATGCACCAGATGCGCATTTCGACAAATAATGTCTTTTCAGTGATGCTCAACCGAAATGTTTGAAATCCGAAATAACAATGAAGTTTTAGAGTTATTATAGGGAAAACAGTGTGCCAAAAAAAGTGGAGTCAAATTCGTCCAAGGATCAGAGCTATGCGTGAGGGAGATAATCCTCAATTTTGAAATTAATTTCTAAATTTTATAACAGCAATTAAATATTAATCTGTATTTTCAAGCTAGTAATGAGGTACTTAGCTACTGGGCTACATGTATAAGGACTGCCTATCTGTTTCTGGTGTTGGTGGCCTGTTAACATCACTGGGCTACATGTATGAGGACTACCTATCTGTTTCTGGTGTTGGTGGTCTGTTAACATCACTGGGCTACATGTATGAGGACTACCTATCTGTTTCTGGTGTTGGTGGCCTGTTAACATCACTGGACTACATGTATGAGGACTACCTATCTGTTTCTGGTGTTGGTGGCCTGTTAACATCACTGGGCTACATGTTTGAGGACTACCTATCTGTTTTGTTTCAGTTTAATATCAATAGCAGTAAAGATGTTTTCTAAATGTTTTACACATATACGCTATATATACATCAAGTTTATCACCATCATGGAGTCAGAACCTCTACTCCAGGGATAATCAAATTTAAAATTTCATTAGAGGCCTTCCTATTCTACATGATTATACATTAAGTTTACCTTGCAAATGTGCAGTTGTTGAAAAGGGTATTGCATGTGGGTCAATATGTGGCAGTTTCGTAAATTTTATTTAACCCCTATGGTTCTAGGAGTGCAGAGTTCCTAAATTTATAATACATGTCCCCTGGTCCCAAAGATGCTTAAGCTACACATGACAAGCGATGTTTGTAAAACATATATGCAACTAATGGTGTTAAAATTAACAAGAGGCCCATGGGCCGCATCACTCACCTGTATCACGTTGGCTCATATTTAAAGATTTTTCCAATATATTCGCATGTAAAACTTTGATCCCTATTGTGGCCCAACCTACTACCAGGGGCCATACTTTTTTTTTTAAAAATTGAATTTGGACTATGTCAAGAAGCTTTCGTGTAAATGTAAACTTTTCTGGTATACTGATTTTTCATCAGAAGATTTTTAATGATTTTTCCTATAAATTTGTATGCAAAACTTTGACCCGTTATTGTGGTCCCATCCAATCCTCGGGGGCCATAATTTTAACAAACCTCCATCTGCACTATGTCAGGCAGCTTTCATGTAAATTTGAACTTTCCTGGCTCTGTAGTTTTTGAGAAGATTTTAAAAAAAAGTTCCCATATGTTTGTATGTAAAATTTTGATCCCCTATTGTGGCCAAATCCTATCCTTGGGGCCATAATTTTGAGAAACTTCAATCTGCACTATGTAAATAATTTTTGTGTAAATTTCAGCATCCTGGGCCAGAAGTTTTTGAGAAGATTTTAAAAGATTTTCCAGATATATTTGTATGTAAAACTTTGATCCGCTATCGTGCCCCATCCTATCCTAAGGGACCATGATTTTTACAAACTTCAATCTGCACTATGTTAAGAAGATTTGCTGTAAATTTCCACTTTCTTGGCCCAATAGTTTTTGAGAAGATTTTTAAACATTTCCCCTAAATATTTGTATGTAAAACTTTGATCCCATATTGTGGCCCCATCCTACCCCATGGGCCATGATTTAAAGAAACTTGAATATCTGCATTATGTCAGGAAGCTTTCGTGTAAATCTTAGCTTTTCTAGCCCAGTGGTTCTTGAGTAGAAGGTTTTTAAATTACCCCACCCTATTTTTGCATTTTTTTCATTTTTGTGAGTATCTCCCCTTTGAAAAAGGCATGGCCCTTGATTTGAATAAACTTGAAAGCCCTTCACCCAAGGATCCTTTTGATTCTCGAGAAGAAGTCGAAAATGTAAAAAGTTTACAGAGAGACGGACGGACATACAACAGGTGATCAGAAAAGCTTACTTGAGGTTTCAGCTCAGATGAGCTAAAAGTGTTAAACACATGTATCATTTCATAAATAGTTGTATTACCAATTCAAAATATTGAACAGACAATATCTTCCTATGTCAGGAATGGATTTACCATGTGACCTAAAATTAAAAGGGGTCATCTACTCCTTATTTTGTACCAGAGTACCAAGTTTGGTGTCAATCAATCAGATAATTATCAAAATATAGAAGCCAATATATTACTATGTCCAGTTTAACCCTTGACCTTTAACCATATGACCTCAAAATCAATAGGGGTAATCTTCTCCTAAAGATGTACCAGTGTACCAAGATTGATGTCTGTCAAGCGAAGGGTTTTCAAGATATTGGGTAGACAGTATATTCTTAAGTCCAGTTTGGCCCTTGAGATTTCAATATATGGCCTCAAAATCAACAGGGGTCATCTTCCCCTGAAAGATGTACCAGTGTGCAAAGTTTGATGCATGTCGAGCAAAGGGTTCTCACAATATTGAGCGCACAGAACATTCCTATGTCCAGTTTGACCCTTGACCTTTGAATATGTGACCTGAAAATTAATAGGGGTCATCTACTCCTGAAGATGTACCAATGTGCCAAGTTTTATGTCTGTCAAGCAAATGGTTCTCAATATATGGAGTGAATATTATATTCCTATGTCCAGTTTGACCCTTGATCCTTGACTATGTGACCTCCAAATCAAAAGCGGTCAGGTTCTAGTAATGATGTACCTGTGATGTACCTATGTATCAAGTTTGATTGCTGTCAAGCAAAGAGTTCTCTAGACATGGAGTGGTCAATATATTCCTATCCCCAGTTTGACCCTTGATCTTTGACCACGTAACCTCAAAATCGGTAGCGGTCATCTACTTTTTGGGATGTACAAAGGTACTAAGATGTCTGTCAAGGAAAGGATTCTCAAAATATTGAGAGTATATTTCTATGTCCAGTGTAGAATTGACCTTTCGACCTAAAAAACAGTAAGGGCCCATTTCTGCTTTTAACCAAATTACGATCAAATGAATGGTTCTAAAGATATTGAGTATATTGACCAACAGGTGCAAAACAATATACCTCTCTACTTTGAAGGGGGGGGGGGGGGGGGGGGGGGGGGGGGGGGGCAATAAGAATAATTGAAATGCTAGAATTTTATCATAAACTAAAAATTAAAATGTTCAAATCTTAACATTTTTAACAAATAGCGGCCGACAATGCCTACTGACCAATTGCAATTGGTCACCTGAGCTAACTTAATGAAATTACGATAAACGTCACAAATACGATATACAAAATCAATTGTAATTCATTAATTTCATTTAAAAAACATTCAGTGTCGATCTCCTATTGAAATAATTCCATTCTAACTACATTTGTATTTGTTTCTACCTAGTTTACAAGACTCAACTCAGAGTGTTATCAGAACTTGAATTTTAAAAACAAAGTAGATCAACATTCATCATTTATTTAGTTTCAAGGGGGTGGGGTGTTAATTGTTTTGTTTTTGTCAGACGTTGACTTTTGATACAGACCCCTAAGTTCATGATAGCTATTTCACAAAAAGACTGGTGTAATGTACATACTCAGTGTCAAACCAGTACACAATGTAGATTTTGTCCACACCTGCTACAGAAACATACAACATCACACCATCACAGAAACATACAACATCCCACAAACCAAAGCTGTGTCAATATCACTGATATTTACAAAGTAGGATAGTTAAGTAGAAGAAATAGATTATAAACATGTCAAGTTTTAAACTGGCAATGATCAATGTTCTACAAATCTCAACAAGATAATAATTGTAACAGAATGCTGTTAATAAAATCTCCCCATTGAACACCTATTGAATCCCAACCCAAAATATTAAATAAAACCATTTCTCCTCATCTAATCATTGCCCCCATTGTAATTAAAATTAATTATATTATATTATTAATATTATTCACTTAATGTAATTATAACCCACATCATTTAACATTAAACCTACACACTAAGTTAACCTTAATTATCAACCACATTTTAATAACAACCTAACTCCTCGTCTAATTATATCCCATGTTGTAATTAAAATTAATCACTAGTTGTAATTAAATCCAACATTGTAGTCAAAATTAAATATTACTTCTAATCATAACCCACATTGCAATAGAAACATAACTCCTCCTCTAATTATAACCCATTTGTAATTAAAATTAATTCCTAGCTCTAATTATAACTCACATTGTAATTAGAAATAATCCCTAGCTCTAATTATAACTCACATTGTAATTAGAATTAATCCCTAGCTCTAATTATAACTCACATTGTAATCAGAATTAATCCGTAGCTCTAATTATAATTCAAATTGTAATTGTAATTAATCACTAGCTCTAATTATAACCTGCAATGCAATCAAAATTAATCCCTAGCTCTAATTATAACTCACATTGTAAAATTTAGAATTAATCCCTAGCTCTAATTATAACTCACATTGTAATCAGAATTAATCCCTAGCTCTAATTATAACTCACATTGTAATCAGAATTAATCTCTAGCTCTAAATATAACTCACATTGTAATTAGAATTAATTGATAGCTCTAATTATAACTCACATTGTAATTAGAATTAATCACTATCTCTAATTACAACACACATTATACATGCTGTAATGAAAACTAAACATTACCTATAATTATAACCAACTTGTAATGAAAACTTAACTCCTCCCCTAGATATAACCCATACTGTAATTAAAATTAATCACTAGTTCTAATTATTATGATTATAACCACCTCGTAATTAAAACCAATCAACACCTCTAAATATAGCAACATTGTAATTAAAATTAGATAGGATCTCTAATCATAACCTACACTGTACATTTTTTAAAACATCACTATCATAATAATGTCATAGCATAACAATAATTTATAATGGATTCCTGTGTAGAATTTAATGTTATTTATACTGACTGATATAGTACAATAAACTACAGTACTACTAGTACTTACCAGTCAGAGAGTACCTCCTCTGTAGATATCTATATACAGACACTGTGTTGGTGAGGTATGATCCGACCCAGAGAAGGTGAGTTTTATCATCATAGTTCAGGCTGTGTGGTTTGTTTATCCCGTGTTGTCGTGTCAGTAACAGAGACAGGAAGTGACCGTCCTTGTCAATCATCTGTACTGTGTCGGTGTTATAATCACACACCAGGATGTGTGACAGCGCGTCTGTACAGATTCCATGTGGATTTAGTGATGATCCTGATGGAGGTCCTGTGTAGGAGAATCGATGTCTCCCCCCGCGCTCTGTCACCACTACAGCACCACGACGCCAGTCAGACACAATAATATCACCGTTAGTGTTCTCTGTGATATAGAAAGGTGCACTATACATCGTGTGACGTTTGTTGTCGTGTTGTATGGTCAGGATGTGTTGACCACTACTGTTGTACCGAGTTACCTTGCCTGTATCATAGTTACACATCCCGACCATCAGATCTCCTGTGGACGGGGAGCAGTACACACACCCTGGTTCCCATGGATATGTATACTCTATCTGTGTGGTGACTGTTTGATTGTTCACAGACAGTTTGTTGATGTTACGTTTCCTGTCTATATAAATCAGTTCACCAGAACTGTTCACTGTGTGTCCTCCTATTTCATACCATGATGTTAAATCTGTCTCACGGTGTATAGTGTCTCCTGTTGTGTCTGTCAAGATGAGATTGTCCCAATCAGAGACCCAGACCCGGTCTGACATCACACGAGATATGTGTAACACCTCACTAACACCTGTCACACAGACAGACGTGTGTAATACAGGTGTGGACATCAGTTTCACACACTCGTCTATTCCTACTTGTCGTTTTCCTGTTGTCATTTGGATTTCTGGGATTCCCCTCAATAACTGACTGACATCCTCCATGTTGAATCCCTCAGTCAGGGACAGCAGCAGGTGTTGTGGAAGATTAGGGGTGTCCTTTATCTGGGGGACACGACTGGTCTTTATAAACAAGAGGAATTGTACCGCTCTGTTTGCTGATTGTTCATATCTGTCTTCATAGTTCTGTATGTGGGTGAGGTGTCTGTTCATTTTTCTCTTCTGTTGTTGTATTCTATCAATCCATAAACCTCGGTATCTTGTTTTAACATCACATACCGCAGTGTCAATCAGATCCTTCAGTCTCTGGGCTTTTGTTGACATCTGTGATTGACGGTGACAGATTTGTGGGGGACAAGTTTGGATATCAGTTTGGATTCCTGCCAGGAGAACACGACAGTTATAGAGAGTCTCACTTCTGATGTTGTCAATGATTTCTCGGTGTTGTTGTCGCTTTGTTTGATAGGCTGTTCTAATGTCCAGTATTTGGTGTTTTCGGTGCTCTAAACATCGGAAACAGACAGAAAGTTCACACGACTGACAGAACATTTCATAGAACCTGTCTGGATGTCTGACACAGATCTCTTGTCTGGGGATGTAGTTAAACTTCTCACGGTAAATCACAACATCATGGTGTTTGGTATGTAGATCAATGACATGTTTCTCTTTACACTGTAAACACAGATCACGTTTACATGTGTTACAGTAAAACTCAGTGTCCCCCTGACATTGAGAACATTGTCGTACTTTTAGCTGAGTGCTGAGTCCTAGTGTGTCCATGATGTGGAGGGTCTGGGTCTTTAGGAACACAATCTACAATAATTAAACTGACATGTAAATATCAACCTATTCACAATATACATTTATTTCACACATTCAAGTGATCTACATATTTCACACACTGGTTGCAATTGACCTGTTTTTTCACATGTACATTTCTTGAATGCTAAGGCCAAAAATATAAATGGTTGTGTTTCCACTAATATTCAGTCAAAATTAGAGTAACTTGGTAGGAAATTAATTATATTTGTTACATCTAAATCCAAGACAAGAAGATGTTCTGAATTCTGATTACAATTTCCATTCAATTAGCAGATCTATTGACATACTGAAAACAAGGGGTTCATTTTTCATATAGATACAGTTGTTGAATATGCTTTGATACTATTAAGTCATATTCTAAACTATATTATTACCAGGGTCATCTCCATCTTTTTTAATAATAATTTTTTGGAGAAGATGTCAAAAAACTTCTAGGGTAGGGGTATAATTTAGAGTCGGTTGTATTAGTGGAACAAAGACATGATTATTTTCGGCCTAATCAAACACATGTAGTTCCATGCTCATGGTCCACAACGCTCACCTGAGTCACCTTGCTGATACAGAGATGTGACTGATCAGCTTAGAACACTGATAGTGGGACAACAATGATCCAAGACCTGTCCCTAGACAACTGTATACACTACATGTCTTAAGATGATTGTATAATCTGTAAAATGATTTCATTTGTTACTAGTACTTTGTTGTTATTATAGATATCTGATTTAGAGTCTAGCCTAATAATTCATATGTCTGAAGTAGCAGGACTCTTGTTGACCTTTGACCTAGAGATATGATATCTATGTGTTTTTTCTATTCTGTATATCTAAGGTAAATTCTAATACTCAGCAGCAGTGTAAAGCATGTTGTGTTCTTAATACACAAATGTCCCTGTAGGTACTAATGACGGAAGCCTTTACATGTTACATTTAACATTACATGACTGATTGGGACCCGGCTATGAGTCAGAACCCTGGGGTTGTAGAATTCACAAGTTTGGTAGATCCCCTTTTGCTTTTTCTAAATGTGCATTTAGTTTTCATACAGCATCAGCAAAATTAAACGCAATCCCATAATCGACATATGGAACTAAAACCCATATCCCTGAGATCATGACATTTACAATTTGGGTAAAGGGCTCCTGCTAAATACTTTAATATTTAGTTTCAATGTAGTATCAGTAACCTTAAGATGTGCTATATATGCCAAGTAGAGCCCCAACCTGGAGTCAAAAACTTTACCCAAGAAATGTACAATTTTGGTACAGGCCTTCCTGCTTTACATTACTATGCATTTAGATTTCATTACAGTTGTACAGTTGTAGAGGAGAAAATTTGTCAATTTCTATCAGTTTTAATTTGAAAAGAATTGGAATGGAATTTATTCATAAGTTAAAAAATATGCAATTACTAACACACGACGATGGCTGCAGATATTCAACAATAGGTCACCTGAGTGACTCAGGTGACTTAAAAATGCCCTTTGGACAACAGCAGTTTAGTTTGATCTTTGAACAATATGTTGCCTACAGCTTCAGACAACACCTCATATTCCATTCTTGAATCAAACAAAACAGATGTTGTTCTCGGACCCAGTCAATAAATGTATAATTGTAAGTCTTCTTGACTGTTAAGAAATCTGCATGTTTAACATAATATACAAACCTATACAGTAACTTGTTGATGGTCCAATCCAAACAGGAAGTCAGATTTTGATTAATGTTGAGTCCCCCTACTTAAGGATACTCTGTGTGGTCAAAACTGATGCTGAAGAAGGAAATATGAAAAAGTTACAAAGGAGTGAAACATTGAGAAGTTAAATACAGCATTGTTTTTTTTTTCACAAGAAGAACAAGTTAAATGTGTTTGACAAACAAACAAACTTTGAATAAAATATTTTCATATGAATTTTTAACTCAAGGAGTAGAAAAAACTGAATTAAATCATAGAATTATTTTCCCCCACAAGAACAACAAGTTTAATGTGTTTTTGAAACTCTATGCCCCCAACTATGGCTACGTTCAATATTTGCAAATTTGACTGTGACCTTCATTAATGACCTTGACCTTAATCATACACATCAACTTTCCTGGTTTCATTGTGAAATTTACAGTTTTTGAAGTGTATCTCTAAATTATTGATATGTACATAAAATCTCAACGTGCACAATTTCTTCACATCTTTTAATGTTAGACGCAATGACCATTATATAAATAACTGATATGTTTCATTTCACTGACAGTAAGAGTATGGATAGGATAAGTAATGACCCGGTGTACATTGACTCGGGTAGATTAACACAGATAGGATAAGTAATGACCCGGTGTACATTGACTCAGGTAGATTAACACAGATAGGATTAGTGATGACCCGGTGTACATTGACTCGGGTAGATTAACACAGATTATTTAAATTTGATCGATCCTCATGTGATATCATGGGTTTTTGCAAAATCTTTATCAAATTAAACTTTGCACAAAAATTGGTAAACTATTGATACTGAAAAAGTGATATTTTCCATAGATAAACAATAATTTATAATCTAAAACAAGAAGCCCATGGGCCACATCGCTCACCCGAGTCACCTTGGCTCATATTTAAAGCTTTTTCCTACATATTCACATGTAAAATTTAAATCCCTAATGAGGCCCCAACCTACTCCCGGGGGCCATGAATTTCACAAACGTGAATCTGCACTATGTCAGGAAGCTTTCATGTAAATGTAAACTTTTATGGCCCAGTGATTCTGCAGAAGAATTCCCCTATATATTTGTATGTAAAACTTTGATCCCCGGAGACCATGAATTTTACAAACTTGAATTTGCGCTATGTCAGGAAGCTTTCATGTAAATGTAAACTTCTTTGTCCTATTGGTTCTTAAGAAGTACTTTTAAAACGATAATTTTCCTATATATTTGTATACAAATCTTTTAACCCTATTGTGGCCCCATCCTACCGCTGGGTAGGGGGGTGGGGGGATGGGGGGTGGGGTGGGGGCATGATTTTAACAAACATAATTCTGCATTATGTCAGGAAGCTTTCAGGTAAATTTCCACTTTTCTGGCCCAGTAGTTCTTGAGAAGAAATTTTTTAAAGATTTCCCCTTATATTTATGTGTAAAACTTTGATCCCCTATGGTGGCCCCATCCTACCCCCAGGGACCATGGTTTTGTTAACCTTGAACCTGCACTATGTCAGGAAGCTTTCACGTCAATCTCAGCTTTTCTGGCCAAGTGGTTATTGAGAAAATCTTTAAAGATTTTCCCTATATATTTGTATGCAAAATTTTGATACCCTATTGTGGTCCCATCCTACCCCCGGGGAGCCATCATTTTAACAAACCTGAATCTGCAGTATGTCGGGAAGATTTCTTGTAAATCTGTACTTTTCTATTCTAGTGGTTCTGGAGAAGATTTTCAAAGATTTTACCTATATATTTGTATGTAAAACTTTGATCCCCTACTATGGCCCCATCCTACCACCAGTAGCCATGATTTTATCAAACTTTAATCTGTACTATGTCATGAAGCTTTCATGTAAATTGCAGCTCTTCTGGCCCCCTGGTATTTGAGAAGATTTTTAAGTGACCCCCATCCTATTTTTGCATTTATGTGATTATCTCCCATTTGAATTGGGCGAGACCCTTCATTTGACCAAAGTTGAAAGCCCTTCAACCAAGGATACTTTTGGCCAAGTTTGGTTATACAGTAATTGGTCCTGTGGTTCTGGAGAAGAAGTGGAAAATGTAAAACTTTCACAAACAGACGGACAAACAGACAATGGACTACAGGTGATCAGATTAATTGATTGAATATTGTTTAACGTTCCTCTCGAAAATATTTCACTCATATGGAGATGTCACCACTGCTGGTGAAGGGCTGCAAAATTTTAGGCCTATGCTCGGCGCTTATGGTCTTTGAGCAGGGAGGGATCTTTATTGTGTCACATTTGCTGTGACACGAGACCTCAGTTTTTGTGGTCTTATCCGAAGGGCCGCCCTATTTAGTCGCCTCTTACGACAGGCAAGTGGGTGCCAAGGACCTATTCCGAAGGGCCGCCCTATTTAGTCGCCTCTTACGACAAGCAAGTGGGTGCCAAGAACCTATTCTAACCTGGATCACCACGGGATTCAGGTGATCAGGAAAGCTCACTTGGCAATCAGAAAAGCTCATTTGAGCTTTGATCTCATGCGAGCTAAAACTGTTGTCAAGGGCAGTAACTCCTATCCTGGTTATTTCTTTTACTGCATGCCTATTATACAAGGTTTCCCCATTATCCACAATTAATTTATACATATTTATTAATTAGCAGTTTGTTTTTTAAACTGTTGACATTTAAAATTTGTCATTTTCACAAGTTTTTATCTATTTTGATTATTCTGTATAACAAAAAAGTGGGATTTTCGTGTGTTAACATATATTTCTGTTTTAGTATATCTGACATCTTTAAAACGGTGGCAGCATGAACATTTTCTTTGGTTATTAAATAAATTTGAATACATGCATATTGAGTGGAAATAAATACATTTTTTCCTACTTTCAACCATTAATATTAATAAGTCACATGAGGATCGACCCTCGTTAACATTTGTATTCTTTTGTTATTATTTTTAGCAGTCTGACAAGCTGATTGGTAAAACAAGAAGCCCATGGACCACATCTCTCACCTGAGTCACCTTGGCCCTACCGCTGTTCAGGTGTTGGAATTTTTAAAAGATATTTTAATCAATGTTTATTCCGATGAAAATTTTTTGACCCCCCCCCCCCCCCTCTCCCTATCTATAGTATCTATATACTAAAGTATGAAAGCCCTAGCTTAAATAATTCAAGAAATATTTCTAAAGATTTTTCCATCTACAGAGCTGCCAACATTATGAAATGGAAAATAATAAGGTGGGGGTCAGGGGGCCGCCTAGCTTCTGCAAGAGATCTTTTATGAATAAATATGTAACCTGAGCAATTTTAGGCATACTTCAAATCCAAATTTAATGAATTTAGACTGTATACGAATTGTTATGCATTTTACAAATGCAAAAGATCAAATACATCTTTTATTGATTTTACTTTCTAAAACTTGACGTGTAAAAAATATTGTTACATTAGTATATTATATAATTTTACAGTTACTGTGTTAGTTATTCTGGCAAGTGTTTTAATGTCATTTTCCCTGCCGTGAGAAATGTTGAAGTTTATCAAACAGATTGTACACTTATCATACAAACTCCTTCTTTCTGACTTTGAAACGAATAGATGTTTACAGAGTACTTGCATATTTTTCTTTGAAAATTTTGGCTCTCCTTTGGGGGAGTATTGTTGTTATTTCCATCAACACATGCCTTACGTTTAGGGCTATTCCAGAAATAAATACATGTGGGGGTCGGGAGGCACCTTTTGTATATACCAAGCACCCATAAAAAAAATAAAAAATTACCCCATGACCCATTAAATTAATAAACTCATTTTACAATGACCCATCTAATAAAAAAAAAAAACTAACCAGACCCACCACAAAAATATTTTTAAAAATGAAAACGGTACAAATCTCGCGAGGTTTTCGGGACAAACATTCTAGTCAATGACGCGGTAATGCCTGTGCGACATTGTATCACAGTAGTTCTGAAGAAACGATGTCACATTAACAATCAAAGGCATCTATGGCGGGAATGTTGGAAAGATTGGGAGTCCAAACGATGCTATTATCATGAAATGGGTATGGATATGTTTTTCCACGAATCGTTCGTAATCTAATGGAGCCCGCGCCCGGAGGCCTCTATATCACCATCACACCGACTGATAAATATAACGCATCGGTACCCTCGTATAAATCAACTAAGGTTTGCCCATATTTATTAGAAAACGGAATACCTATTGGTTTCAAAATATTCCCCAAATCGATGCACTGTAAACTGTAATAATCTACAGAACAGAGTTCGCCGCCATCACCTCCAAAGGGACCCTACTAAACGCGCCTCTAATTTGAAGAGTGCCGTCATGGAAAGTTATGCGCTGCAAAGAGCGACAACTCCAATAGTTCTATGTTACTTCCGATTTCGAAAACAGCATTTCGAAAGCACGTTTTCAATTTTCCCTCCGACGTTTTGTAACCAACACGACAAGAGCGACAATAAAAATATTCTGAAAACTCAACACCCACGTGGCACAAAATAAAACAATAGAAACTACCCACTACCCATGATAAATATTTTTTTAACAGTCCAACCACGGACCAATTCAAATATGAAAAAATACGACCACCCATACAAAAAAATATCGTTTGCCGCCCGACCCCCCCATTTGATCATTTCTGGAACAGCCCTTAGTAGCAGCTGCCATATTGTTTATTTTAAAGCATTAAAGGACACATCTCATGTTTTCAAAGTATACAGATTTATTTGTATTTTGTCTTCCTTATGCTTATAGAAATTAATTATAATAGTTCGTTCGCTGAAGTATTGTGATAATTAGCCACAATACAGACTTAAATCTAAGCCCTGATTTCAAAAAGCCTAGTTAATTAGATTGGTAGTCACGTGGTACAGTGACGTCATATGCGACCTTCGTCGATCAACTTGTTGTAAAAGTAGTGTTAGATATGTTTAAAAACTCGGGTTTTAGGGGCCTAATTTATTTACCATGGATAACATTTATTTCGATGTTGACAAATTTCCCGGGTCTTATATCTTTTACCCACCAGTGCATACAAATAGCGACCCAAATGTAGCAAGGAAAGCGAGTATGAAATCTGCATTTTGCGAGTAAATGATGTTTACATTGGATCACTGTCTAAACACTATTTGGTAATGCCATTTCTGTAAACAACTGTAATTAGAGTTGTTGCTTTTCTAAAATAAACAGTGCAATTATTATTAAATTTATTTTTGGAGAAGTTAGATAGGTCTAAATCATGATACGATTATGTATCATTGACAACTAGGACTACTACGAAAGAAAAAAAAGTAATAATAAAAATGATCAAACTTATTGTGAAAATCACAATTCTTTTAAATTATTTTATTCAATTTTATTAATCATTATTATTTTTTATCTACACGTTGTTACTTAGGAAGTGGGAGCGCGGCGTGCTGTTGTTGTAAACACGTACATGTACGCGTTCCTTAAAAAAAATGAAAGCATTATAATTCAATTCAAAGTTGGGAAATATCATATTTTATTATTTATAATTGAAAGTTCAATTATCTTTTATCTTTAAATTTCTTTTTTTAAACTACCAGTTGGTAGACACTGCTAGCAAAGTTCTACCTATATGTTGTTACAAGGTGAAGGTCAGTTGGTGCGAGAGTGTATTGAATTTGAGAACAGAACGGAAAGCATATGCCGTAGACCTATATGTAACAGTGCGTAGCTTCGATAGAACCATTTTCTCGCAGTTTATCTACGTCTTTGTCCAAGTGCTTGTTTGAAAAAGTACAGGACCAATTCTACTAGGTTTTTTAAGTCGTTGTGCCGACAAAAAGTATTTACGTCTTGTCCCTCACACCTTCCTTCGAAAATTGAAGAAAACATAGTCCAAATCCTCTCTACGGACAGCAAGTACACCCTTAAACGGCACAAAACACCCTAATGCAGTGTTATTTACAATCCGTTAATGTGATAATTGTTTGTTTGTCAATTAAATCTAATCTGTTTATGAAATGGCCAACAACTGTTTTCAAATCGTCTCGCTCGAGGTCGCATATGACGTCACAGATAATGGCGCGTAAAATACGAAGAAAATATGCATATCGCAAGATTTGAAGTTCATGGCTTTCAAACTCGAAAACTACGCAAACTGTTTCATTTAAAACACACGTAAAGTAGTTTTAGGCATGAAATGAATTAATTTTGCTGAAAAAATTAAAAAGTTTAAAAACATGCGATGTGTCCTTTAAAATGATCGAGATTCTGTATATATATATAGACTATGCAAACAAACGGAGTAATGACTATGGCTTGTTTATTATAAAAGTAAAAACCAATGACAGACAGCCCTAAAACTTTCGAAATGTGAAATAGGCGAAAATCGGAAGATATATAGTGAAATCGCAAGACACATTTTCGGTCCTAAAATCGTAAGCCTTACACCAAACTCGTGAGGGTTGGCAGCTCTGTATCTAACAGCACATAAAACTTTGATGCCCTATTTTGGCCTCACCCTACCCCCTGGAGCCTAGCCTATGAATTGCACAAACTTGGACCTACCCCATGTAAAGAAGCTGTCATGTAAATTTCCACTTTTCTGGCCCTATGGATTTTTTAAAGAGTGTCCCTTTTTCACTCATACAAAACTTTGATCCCCTATCGTGCCCCCCCCCCCCCCCCCCCCCCCCCCCCCCCCCAAATGAATCTACCATGTCTGAAAGCTTTCATGTAAATTTGAATGTTGTCCCATTAATCCTTAAGAAATAAGGAAAAGATCAGAAGATTTTTAAAGATTTTCCCCAAATATTCCCATGTAAAACTTTTACCCTATTGTGGCTCCAACCTACACCCGGGTGCGGTGGAGTGGTAGGGGGGGGGGGGCATGATTTTAACAAACTTAAATCTACATGATGTCAGAAAGCAGCAATATCAATTGGAACTTTCCTGGTTCAGTGGATCTTGAGAAGGAAATTTTTAAATAACACCACCCTATTTTGCATTTTTTTAAGGTTATACATGGTCCTTCATTTGAATAAACTTAAATCCCCTTCATCCATGAATGATTTGTGCCAAGTTTTATTGAAATTGGTCCAGTGGTTCTGGAAAAGAAGATGAAAATGGGAAAAGTTTACGGACAGACCGACCGACAATAAGTGATCAGAATAGCTCAGGTGAGCTAAAAACAAGTTCACTTACTCAATTATTTCTCAAAGTGAAAATGATGTAATCTACTGCATAATCCGTTATTTCAAGGTAACAATGAGTTGCAGACAGACAGACAGACAGACCAAAAACGGTTTCATTGACATCAAAATACACAGACACAATTCTGTGTAGATGTATGTGTATATAGGAACCATTACCCTTTTAATATCACCTTCCTTTCCTCAGTAATGCAGGACCTCATGGGAGTCCAGTGTGAACCTGAAAACATCAAGTGATAACATTTATTTGAATATCACCATGGTGATCAATTCACTTTGATCAGAAACATTTTCTCAGAAAACAAAACCTTGACCAAGCTCACTGCTAATCATGTACTGCATTGAAATTCAAACTTCAACTTAACAAGAGGCCCATGGGCATTAACAGTAACCTGAGTATCATACATGTATATAGGAAAGTGTTGTCTGTTGATGAGTGATTCTTTTAAACACGAAGAACCGAATGAGCTTCAGATTTTGTAATCAATTATTGCATATATCTGTTTGTATGCAATTTTTGTCACAAGTATGATTTTTTATTCTCTTCTTATTACAAAGTTGTCCACTAGATACAAAGTGGGAGGGACGGACAGAAGATAGATGTGTAGACAGACAGACACGGTGATTCTTACATCTAAACCTAGTCTACAGGGGCTAATTCTCTGAACTTCATTTGTTTATTATATATTCAGAGGTAAAAAACAGATTTTCAAGAATACAATGTAGTTTTTTTTCACTACCATTGTTTGCTTTCTAGGTTTTATTGTACAAGGACTTTATGGAAGAAGTGAGAGGAGTTGACATAAAATAACGTAAACAAGTTAACTAAAATTAAGAGTATCATGTGGTATCACTAAAAATAACCTGTTTGAGTTATCAACAGTACCACACAGTATTTGATAAAGAACAGGAGCAAAGAGAGGTAACTCATTGTGACAAAAATATAACATGCATGCTTTATTTTTTTATCTTCTAATAACGTGTTTGCATTATGGCCATGACTGTTTGTCAAATACTCTTGAGAAGTAAGAGTTGCTGGATTTTCAGATATGAACTTAAAAATGGAGGTTCCTTGTCACATCAGACATTGACATGTTAAATAACCCTCACTGCCACAGTCCTGAGAACTAAGTATAGGTCTAAATTTGTGGTCCTTCATTTACAGCTGGTGATGACTTAGTATGAATGAGAATTTCTTGAAGCGATGTAAAGCAAACAAACAAAACAGTATCACTATCTGACAAGTTTGATTGTTTGATCCTTTAAATGAAATAATGCACCACAGGGGTGCAGGAGTCCTGAAATTTACATTGTCTGCCCCCCTTGTCCCAAGAATGCTTCATACAAAGAACTTGATTCATAAACCCCAAAATATGGCCCTTAAAATATATAAAAATGAATGTAAATGTTGAATACGAGTATTGATGTTATAAATATGTATCAGAATCCGGGGTTTAAAACAAGAGGCCCATGTGCCACATCGCACACCTGAGTCACCTTGGCCCATATCTGAAGACTTTTCATAGATATTTGCATGTAAAACCTTAGTCCCTATTATGGCCCAAACTACCCTTTGCAAACTTGAATCTACACTATGTCAGAAAGCTTTCATGTAAATGTCAACTTCTTTGGCCCAATGGTTCTTGAGAAGATTCTTAAAGCTTTCCTATATTTGTATGTAAAATTGATCCCCCCACTTGTGGCCCCATCCTACCCCCCGGGGGCCATGATTTTAACAAACTTAAATCTGCACTATGTCAGAAAGTTTTCTTGTAAATATCAGCTTTTCTGACTCAGTGGTTATTAAGAAAAAGATTTTAACCATATATTTGTATGTAAAACTTTGATCCCCCTTGTGGCCCCATCCTACCCCCGGGGGCCATGATTTAAGCAAACTCGAATCTGCACTCTGTCAGAAAGTTTTCATGTAAAAATCAGCTTTTCTGGCTCAGTGGTTCTTGAGAAGTTTTTCCCTATATATTTGTATGTAAAACTTTGATCCCCCCTTGTGGCCCCATCCTACCACCGGGGGCCATGATTTGAACAGACTTGAATCTGCAATATGTCAGGAAGCTTTCAGGTAAATTTCAGCTCTTCTGGCCCAGTGGTTCTTGAGAAGAAGATTTTTTTTTTAAATGACCCCACCCTATTTTTGCATTTTTGTGATTATCTCCCCTTTAAAAGGGACATGGCCCTTCATTTGAACAAACTTGAAAGCCCTTCCCCCAAGGATGCTTTTGGCCAACTTTGGTTGAAATTGGCCCAGTGGTTCTGGAGAAGAAGTCGAAAATGTGAAAAGTTTACGGACAGACAGACGGACGCCGGACAAAATGTGATCAGAATAGCTCACTTGAACCTTCGGTTCAGGTGAGCTAAAAACATGTTAAGATTTTAAAAATAGGAGCACAACTAAAGCTGTATACATAATAGAATCGGATATGGTACCGTATTTTTCTCATTTTTCACCAAAAACTGGTTATTTTGTAAAGGTTTTGCCATACTGGTTTCATGTCGCCCAAAATATTTAAAGTATTTTTATAATATACATCTTTTCAATTGACCATAAATGCAAAAATATTTTAGGACGAGCTAGGAGCACTATTTTTATTTTTCAAAAAACGATATTCCGGATTGCTGAAAAATATTACGGTTATAATGCGCTGGTGTGGTAAACTTGAATTTTACAGAAAATATGGCTGGTTTAAGTATCTTATGGAGAAGGAAACTACGTTTTTTATTTCGGGTCATGTACATCGGTCATTTTAGTTCGGTGTTTATTTTTAAAGCAAGGGAAATTCCCTCACCTAATAATAGTTTTCGGTAGCAGCTTGTTTTGCCCTTTTACTATAGATGTTCATTTTCAATACCTAGTTGTTTTCATCTTTTAAAGTCGTTCACAAAGCATTTTCATTGCATCGTTGCTTAAAAACTGTGTACAATTTTGGTAGTTTTACATTATCATTAAACGAAACGACAGTTACCAAAACTGTTAGGCCTAGTGACTGAAATGAACACGGCGCGGCGTTTTCTTTCAATTTGGGATATCGGAAAATATTCAGGCTTCACGCAAGTATTCTTGTATGGTACTGATATCATATCGAATAATTTTTGCTTTAATTATTTTACAAAATTGTTACTACGCAGCTTTAGACTGTCAACATTCGAAATAACTGTTTTATTTAACCTAACTTTACGTATATTGGGAGCAAGTCCTTCTTTGATTTACAGTACACCCAAGTTTCGGGCTGAATATTAGCATGACCTTGTCAGGCAAAGATGAATTCAAAATAACAGATTTAAACTACAATATGACTTACTATAGCATGCAGCATTGCCGCCAGATAAATCTGACACAGTAAATTATGTAAGCAATTCATAGATAGCGATCCACATGTTATCGATGAGACATGACGTCATCTGTTGTAAGACATTCATGACGCATTTTATGCTTCGATAGGCGGATCAAGTAAACCCCATATGAAAATACTCGATATACCGTGTTTTTTTATTTCACATATGATATCGTTGTACATATCAAGAGTTTTTTATTTTTATGTAACTTTACTTGTAAACAAAGACTGTGCATTTTGTTTTTTGTTTGAGGGGAGGGGGTAAGACAATACAGTATTTATTGTGCATGTTTAATTCCGTTGATTTTCAATTTCATGGTCTAGTTCGAAGGCCTATCAACGTATCAGTGTTCCATTGTCCAATGTAACATTAGAAAAGAAAAAATAATCTTGGTTGTCAAGGAGGTGTGTCCCCATGCCAAGTTTCATTTATACAATATAAACAAATATTTTTTTCAGCATGCGCATCAAATCAAATTCCGTGATACAAGTAAAATTAAATTATGACAGACGGACTGAATGCTATATTATATATGTTTTGCCAATTAATAAACTGGACATGTGTTGTACCAATAAATATATCTTAATTTAATAATCCAGCCTACAATAGCAACAGGAAATTGTGCTTAAATTGTCCAATCTTCAAAACATGTGTGTGGTGGCGGTGGTTTTAAAATCTCGGTTTCAAATGCAATTAGCTCACACACAAAAATATATAGACAACATTATTTGACGATTTGCATTTTAGTTGCTTCTATTCATACACGCTATCAGGATATGGGGCTCACGGCGGGTGTGACTGGTCAACAGGGGATGCTCACTCCTCCTAGGCACCTGGTCCCACCTCTGGTGTGTCCAGGGGTCCGTGTTTGCCCAACTATATATTTTGTATTGCTTGTAGGAATTATGAGATTGATCACTGTTCGTTATCTTCACCTTGCACGCTACACAACAGTACTGAATCTATAACTTCGTGATCGAGAGAGAGAGAGAGAGAGAGAGAGAGAGAGAGAGCATCAGTAATTGTATACAGGTACGGGAAGTTTAATCAATCAAATCTTAAATGTACAATATTATTCTTATTAATTAACCATTCCATTTCATTCTGATATATTTAATTTCCCTTTTCTCCATTTTAAATTATTCGGCTGGCGCGAGTTCGGACTGCTCCCCCCTCCCTTTTTTAAACCGATGTTACGTGCCTAGCTATCTAACGCCCTCTCCGTCAAAAATTAAATATATAATCTATATTACTACAACTTCATTGGATTTACTAGATTTTTTTTTACCACCGTAATACATGTTAATGCAAGCGGACAATCTAGGCCTTTTTAAAATTATTTTTTCTATCTTCGATAGCAAAATGTATTCAGTCCATGAAGAGCAAAATGGACCCAAAACCCATGGCAAGCGAAGATGAATTTTACCCCCCTTTTCGGGTGTTATAACTGACAAAAAAAATAGTATGTTTTATAACTTACATTCAGAAGATGGGTAAGTTCGTGAGTCACTGAATAAACAAAAAATCGTCCGCATTCTTATTTCAATCGCGTTGTCAACTGTACACTTTTTGATATTTCTACACTACCTGTAAACATGTAGACAGCGGATCTAAATCATCTAATATTCTTAAAATTTACAATAAAAATTATACATTAAAAGACATGTGGTGCACTAATATAAATGTCAATCTTTTAAAATAATCGCACAAATAAACCAATGCTTTTACTTGTCATTTCATGGTCCACATTTCTTTGAGCTGCTATAATTCATGCTATTTATCAAATTGAAATCAATGCCAATTTATACCATGTGATATTCGTTTGTTCATTTTCAAAGTCAAATGATCCTTCTTTTATTTGGTGAACTCGTGCTGCTCGTGCTGTGAGACAATGTGCCGACTAACGCGTACAGGTGTTTGTGTACGGGATGTCGAGAATTTGGGAGTTTCATAAAGGTGTGAACGTCTGCGAGGAAGTCTGCATACGGATATATATCAATATCTTAATATATCTATATACAAGAAATAATCCCGATTTACAAACATGTTGAGGTTTCTACTTAGAGATAATTAAAATCCATTTAGCGACACTGTCCACTCTATTTCTGGTTTTTTTTTTAAAACAATTTATCTGCTTCAAACATATAAACGTGAAAAGTTAATACAGAACGGACGTCATAAGTTGAATTGAGATGAATTGTTTTGAATAGCAAACTCCAACATGTAAACAATTTAAGCAAGTTATCAAATCAGTATGATAATTCTTTAGAGATAGATAGTGAAGGTACATTTTTTAAAATTAAATTACTATTTTAAATTTAAAATAATATATATCATTAAATAATATGAATATATACAAGTCGCCGTTTTGTACGTTTTAATTTTCACCCACTAATATTTCGCTTAGTATTTTTTTTTATTACACGAAGGTGCACAGTGCCACAAAGGAGGAACAAATGTCAGATCTCCATGGACTTAAAGGTCTACCTCGCTCAGAAAAGTAAGACTTCAGAGGTGCCGACAATGTTAAAGGTCCACCGTGTTTTATTTTTATAAAATTAGTTTTAAAAATCCATTTTTGTAATTAGTTACTATAATTACTCAAGTTTACCCAAAATCATACAGCTGCCTCTCTTTTTATCCTCAATTATATCAATTTTAATGGAAGTTGATACAAATAGATATATGCAACTTGAAAATATAAACTCGTCTTTGAGATAGACGGTAAAACAATACTATTTGCTGTGGTCCTTTCACTGCAAGGAATTTTAATTTTTAATCACGATTTTTCAATTATGTCCAATACAGCGGGAAAAAAATTGTAGTGTTATGTAGTGGGAGGGGGGCAATATATCACAAATTTAAACATCGTGATAGAAAATATTCAAGTTCCTAGTATTTTAACAGTTGTGATTTACAACCAGAATAAGCCCAAAAAATATATATTAACCTAAGCGTTCATTTTTTGTGTATTACACTGTGATTCTCATAACGTCAACATCATGACGTTATATAGTTTTTCTGTTGAAAAACAACACAAAGTTTAAACGACTGTAAAATGAAAACTAAAAACGAAAACTCGAAAAGATATAGTTATAAAATAAATTGTTCTCTAACCTATAAATCCTACAGCATCAACTGTGAAAGTCTTATTTATTTTGGCGAAAGGGACAATTTTAGTACTTTGTGGCTCTGGTTGTTTGAAATTTTTGACAGATGACACACGACGATACACAGAGAACAATAGCAATAGGTCACCCGAGTGACTCAGGTGACCTAAAATAGCCAATATTATTAAGTTGTGAATAGACATTGATATCCTCCTTTAAACACTCCATGTCATTCATATCCAGAGTTACAAATACAGGTAAATTATTCATGTAATAAAGAAACTCTTATAATACCACTCTGTTTTTATCTTCCTTTTCTCTTTCACACAGCTGTCCTGAGGATTCTGTTAAAAGTAATCTAAGTTGTTAATAATTCTATGATTCTATTATAGATTGTACAATTATAACTTAAGATAAATTTGAATTATTGTTAGTATACATACAATGTTTGTTTGAGTCAATGTGGAATGCTATACAATGAAATTTTCTAATGCCATGGGAACATGACTCTATCAAAATATTTTTACTTGACCCAAATACAAACTTGACCTGTGTAATTTGATAGATTGATATCCTGACCATTAATTCAAAATGTCCACATACAACTCAGACAACCAAAGGCTGAAGAGTCTAACAAGAGAGGTAGTGACTGCTTTTTCACCAAACATCCACAATTAGAGGTAAATTGGGTAGGATCTTTAAACGGAGGTCATGGTAGGCGTTAGCACGATAAAGAACCCTCACTACTAGGACCTTAAATTGATGAAGTTTCAAAAAGAGAAAACCATTCTTGAATGAGACAGAAAATAATGTATGATCTTCAATATCTCATCTTATTTTCATTATTTCCAACTTATCTAACCTCTTTAAGAAGATAGGAAGTATTGAACAAATTTCCATTAACAGCCCCCCCCCCCCCCCCCCCCCCAACATGTGGCAAGATTGTAAAAGATCACATAGAATTTCTAACTGATATTGGCCTTGTGATAAGTAAAGAATTGAATTAGAAGTTGTGAATAGTTTACAGAAGACAGATATGACAAACTTTAATCAAGAAAACTCGGATGTAAGCTCAGACCTAAGTACACTGATATCATGAAAACTCAGCTGTGAGTTTAAACATATTGAACTTGTTCTGAGATCACAAAACTCAGCTGTGAGTTTAAACATGTTAAACCTGTTCTGAGATCACAAAACTCAGCTGTGAGTTTAAACATGTTAAACCTGTTCTGAGATCATAAAACTCAGCTGTGAGTTTAAACATGTTAAATCTTTTCTGAGTTCATAATATTTTGATATCAATGTTACAACTGTTACCAGCGCCTGTTTTCTGTTCTTCTGTCTTTGTGATGCTGATATATTTAGCTGTTATCACCTGTGGAAACAAAAAATACACAGTTCATCATATACTAGCATGTGATACAGTTACTGTATTGAAACGTATTCAACAGAAAGAGTTACAATGCAAGAGCAGTCTTTGAAAAGTCCCAGGAGTATGATGCCCGGGGCCTGGTAAAGTTAGGAGAACGGATGTGAAACTTGCAAATTCATAAGTCAACGCAGATAATTACTTTCATTAAACTTTTTTCTGTGATGTTTGTATTTTTGTCCAATACAATCAATTCAAACGAACAATGGATACATCTGCCTAAAGTACATGTGTTATAACAATATAAAGACTGTAATGGTTAATTGAGAAGAAAACAAGAAGCCTGTGAGCCACAATCACTCACCTGAGTTACCTTGGCCCTGCTCTTGCAGCTGTTCTTCGTTTTTCTTGCCCCAAATGTTACAACATAACTAAATACAAGGTTAAAAGGTCAAAAATCATGATATGAAATGTAAGGTCTTGTCATAATGACCAATCACGGATATACTGTTGTTGAGAAGAATATTTTCCTATATATATTATCATCCAAAACTTTGATCCCTATTTTGAACACTCACTGTCCACAGGGTTCTGGATTTGGGGGTACTGATTTGATCAAATTTGAATCTACACTACCTGGGTGTCCTTGCATATATCAACATGACAGTACTACTCGGAGCTCTGTTGCTCTCGACAAGAACGTTTTCAAAGATGTTTGTTATATATACTCAAGTAAAACTCCTATCCCCTAAAATACCCCACCCTGCCCTTGGAGGCTGTGTTTTGAACAAACTTGATGGTACCCATGTCAGGAAGCCTTTAGGTAAGTTTTAACTTTTTTGGCCCAACAGTTCTTGAGAAAATTCTCAAATGACTCCATCCTATTTTTCCATTTTCTTGATTATGTCCATTTTGACTGTTTGAAGGGATCATGAGTCTTCCTTTGAACAACTTAATTCCCCTAAGAGCCTTCCTCCAATGATCATTTGTACGAAGTTTAATTGACATTGTCACAGCGATTCTGGAGAAATCGAATGGGTGAAAACTGTGCATACGGATAAACAGACAGACAGTGCACAAAAAGTGATCAGAATATCTCACTTGAGTTTCCAGCTCAGGTGAGCTAAAAATGTGAAACATTTACAGATAAACAGTTTGCTGATGACAAATCATAACAAGAGGTACTGTGAGCAATGCTCACTAAGAATACCCCCCCCCCCCCCCCGCTTACCCTAATCTCCCAAAGTGCATTGTTAATAGACATACATTACCTCTTTCCTGAGTGTAAAAATATAGTATGCCTTTGTTGAAGAAAATGGAAGATATAGTCTGAACACAAATCCATGGTATAAACCGATAATGTTGACCTTGAAATCAAAGGTCAAGGTCCTAAAGAGGTCATGAATTTACATGACACATAGTCTCATGGTGATACACTCATGTGTCAAATATGGTATGCCTATGTCAAAGAACAAAGAAGTCATGGCCCTGACATGAATCCATTGTAAAAACGTTTAATTTTGACCTTGAGATTAAGGTCATATGGAGGTCATGAAGGTACATGACACATCGTCTCATGGTGATATACTCATGTGTCAAATATGATATGCCTATGTCAAAGAACAAAAAAGTTATGGCCCCGACACGAATCCATTGTAGAAACGTTTAATTTTGACCTTGAGGTCAAGGTCATATGGAGGTCATGAAGGTACATGACACATCGACTTATGGTGATACACTCATGTGTCAAATATGGTATGCCTATGTCAAAGAACAAAGAAGTTATGGCCCAGACACGAATCTGGAGACAGAGAGAGTGATTCCTATATACTACCCCCCAGTACTTCGTTCGGGGGGTGGGGGGGTGGGGGGTGGGGTTATGTATAAAAACTCACTTGATTTATCTGTTCTGATGACATCTGAATTGTTCTAAAATCATCATGTCTAAGAATTAATGATACAGCTGTTTATACTACCACATGTCAATCCTTTCTTCTCCCTTTATGACGCCCTGCACTACATCTAAGTATTGTCACCTGTAGGAAAAACAAGAAATGATATGATCCAAAATTCACTGTCAAGGAATTCACGTTACATCACTCAAAGCTTTGTGTCCAATTTTTCAAACTAAAGATATCACTATAATAGTTGTTGCATATTGAAGATTGGTTTCAGGATTAGGGGTAGGCACCGCGATTCATATCATTTGATTCGATGCACCGATTACAAATTCTGAATTTCGATTCGGTTCATATTTTACATACACCAAAACAACAAATATGGTGTCCGAGTGATGTGCTGAACATGTGTTTTTTTATGCAACAGATATTTAAATCGCTACTGTGTTGAGAGTTAGCATTTTCACCACTCAGATACCAACATAATATGGTCCGTAAGATCATTGCAGTTTACAGACATGATCCCTAAGAAGAAAAAAAAAGCTAAAGGGGGGTCTGGGGGTCCTCCCCCAGCAGGGTGTTAAGGGGCAGTGCCCCTGATCTGGGGGTCCAGGAGGCCGAAAATGGCTATTTTAACATTTGAAAACCCCTCAGGAATGACCTTCAGAGACCCATATTAAAGTTGTGAAGGTTTGACTACCTTCTCCAGCCATTCCCATGTCCATACATTACGTAGGCCCTTATCGATAGTTTTTACATCGCCACCTCGCTGCACAACGTGTGCAGACATTGTTTTAAAACGAGATCAGTTACTTAAACAAACTGTTGATTGGAGAAACCGAATAGCGAGACGACGATTCAACCAATGAACAATCAAAAGACATATACTTGAGGAAGCCTTTTACAACAAGTAAAACCCGCATCAATGACGGAAAATTCCGGAATACTAACAAAAGCGGATTTTAAAATTTAGAGCGGAAATGAGAAATCTGGAAAGCGGAATTCCTCTTTAAAGCGGAGAAAAATCATGTCTGAGTTTATCTTTACATGACATATAGCATTTCTGTCAGTGTTGGAGTGAAATAAACATCGCAGATAATGACACAGATTTGACAGTTAATGAGAGAAGTAAATCAATAAAGGAGAGATTTTCAAAGACTCTCAATTGATAGAATTGTTGAATTTTTACATATCAATGAAAACAATATCATATATATTTTAGTTTCACAATAGATTTGTTCAATAATCTTAAACTTATGCATCACATTAGTTTTCTCGGACTTTAATGCCCGATTTTATAGTGTGACATCGAATATTCCTCAAGACTTTTACAGTGTGACATCAGAGATTCCTCAGACTTAAATCCCTGCTTTTACAGTGTGACATCAGAGATTCCTCAGACTTTAATACCATTGACATTGTTTTGTTATGAAATAAAACGTATTAAGCCACTTCATTTTTTTTTATTTTGATATTTTACTTCAGAAAATGCTAAACTACATTGTACATTCAATATATCAGATATCGCATCAGAAAATATTGTATCGTATCGAATCGGAAAATCTTGAGCAATACACACCCCTAATCAGGATCAAGTTACCTAGCAGCAATTTTTTTTCTTATATAACAGGTACCATTCCCAATGCCAAAAACCATGGATTTTTCCCAATTTTGAGACTAAAAATTCCCAATTCACTTGCCGAAAAATAGACCAGCCGTTGACATCGTAATTTACTTAGTCTGAAACGTTGTACAAATTAACTAAAATGTTCACTTCCGGTATTAAATCGAAAGTACAGATCATGGCAGTGCGCATGTTTTGTAGAGCTACGATTCTAAAACGAGCCTACGACGATTTCTTTATGTCTCACAACAGCAAATAATATATTTACGGTGTTACCATTGAGACGAGCGAAGATCCATTACATCTTACAATCAATCTGATTAATCTTACAATACGACTTTAGGCGATTCATTTAACGCGGGAAATATAACGCGGTTGATGTAAACAGTGCATTGTGACGTCATATTAGCTGCAATTTGTTTTTCTTTTAAATCAAGCAATTATCCACAACAAAATGTACGAAGGTATGGGAAAGATTGTCTGGAATTTAAAATCATTTGTGGTACTTTCCAAACTATTTATTTGTTTTATTTACGGGGTTGTCAATGAAGTATACCGCAGTGACGGCGACATTTTTCCGGATGCATTATGGGTAATCCCCATCATTTTTCAGCTGATGAAAAGCAAACCGAGTGACTCAATTGCGTAATAATTGGAGCAAGCTCGTCGTGTCACTTCGCTCGCTATTACAGTAAAAAAGTTTGTAAAGAGATGACCACTTCTTGTATTGTTCTCTTTTTTCTTTTCTTTTAATTGAAATCATTTGCCGATACTAAAGTCTTTGGTAGAAAATTCCTAATTTGTTCGATTTTGACACCATTTTTCCCAATTGAATGGGTTACACAGTGCTTCAAGTCACATCTGCTATCAGGTCGCAAAATGGCGACCTAGAAATATTTCTGGTCGCCATTTTCAAATTTCTAGTCGCCATGTTCAAAATTTCTAATCGCCATGGTAAAAGATTTTGTAAATAAGACTTACAAGTTGTTGTTTTTTTATTTGAATATCTTTCAAGAAAAAATCTACACCCATGTATGCATTTTGTTTGTTTTATTTTTAAACTGAATAGAAATGTGCTGTGAAACATGTCAAGTATTTACTCTGGCAAAAATTGTATTGCATTGGGCCATCCTGTATATTTTACATTACGCTTCTGGGGAAGAAAACCCAGCGTTCCACACAAGGATTTGCTTTAAAGTCATCAATAAGTGGGAATTCACTGCTTATGATAATATCAGCTTCTACTTTTGTTGGATATTTTGCTGAACAATCAGTACCAGCATCAACAAGAGGCCCATGGGCCAGTCCACATCACTCACCCTGGCCCATATCTGAAGACTTTCCATATATATTTGCATGTAAAACCTTAGTCCCTATTATGGCCCAAACTACCCTTTGCAAACTTGAATCTACACTATATCAGAAAGCTTTCACGTAAATGTCAACTTCTTTGGCCCAATGGTTCTTGAGAAGAAGATTTTTAAAGCTTTTTCCTATATTTGTATGTAAAACTTTGACCTCCCCCCACTTGTGGTCCCATCCTACCCCCCAGGGGCCATG
This sequence comes from Ostrea edulis, assembly GCF_947568905.1. Classification (NCBI taxonomy): domain Eukaryota; kingdom Metazoa; phylum Mollusca; class Bivalvia; order Ostreida; family Ostreidae; genus Ostrea; species Ostrea edulis. The sequence goes on along the minus strand of NC_079171.1, from coordinate 2,230,000 downwards.
ATTTGAACAAACTTGAATCTGCACTATGTCAGAAAGTTTTCATGTAAAAATCAGCTTTTCTGACTCAGTGGTTCTTGAGAAGATTTTTCCTATATATTTGTATGTAAAACTTTGATCCCCTATTGTGGCCCCATCCAATCCCTGGGCCCATGATTTGAACAAACTTGAATCTGCATTATGTCAGGAAGCTTTCATGTAAATCTCAGCTTTTCTGGCTTAGTAGTTCTTGAGAAGAAGATTTTAAAAGTTTTTCTCTAGATATTTGTGTGCAAAACTTTGATCCCCCTAGGGGCACCATTCTATCCCCGGGAGCCATGATTTGAACAAACTTGAATCTGCACTATGTCAGAAAGTTTTCATGTAAAAATCAGCTTTTCTGACTCAGTGGTTCTTCAGAAGAAGATTTTTAAAGATTTTTCCTATATCTTTGTATGTAAAACTTTGATCCCCTATTGTGGCCCCATCCAACCCCCGGGGTCCTTGATTTGAACAAACTTGCATCTGCATTATGTCAGGAAGCTTTCACGTAAATCTAAGCTTTTCTGGCTTAGCGGTTCTTGAGAAGAATATTTTTAAAGTTTTTCCCTATATATTTGTGTGCAAAACTTTGATACCCTATGGCAAATAAAACTCCAAATTATTCACCCTTGATTACAGGTGGTGCACGATCCGTTAACGTCCAAGGCGTCTCTAACCTCAGATTTAAGAGAGCGTCGGAAGGACACGTTTAGATAAGAAAGTTGTTGAATATTTAGTAACGACGATGGATTATGGTTCGTAGGACCTCACTGCGCTTAGAGACGAACTTAGAAAACGCATTGCAAGACTCTCTGGGCGGAAAGGAAAGCACGTTGAGAGTTTCAGCTGCAACCGAATTTTCTCTGTTACATCGATTAAATAAAGACATTCAATACACATTTAACGTTTTTCATTATAAACTACTTCGTGATTAAGTTTACATGCTTAAACAGTAGAATTAACAGTAGTAGTAGGTTGAATATAAAATACACAATACATCATAATTCTTTATAAGTTGTTGAATTGCATATGTTTAAAACAATAAGATGCGGACCCCCTATCTCTCTCTCTCTCTCTCTCTCTCTCTCTCTCTCTCTCTCTCTCTCGCGATCGAGGATTAAGAATATCAATTATTAAATATATCGATATATCTCTGAATTTCTATTATTAAGCTGTTAAAATGTGTAGTAATAATGAATGTATATGTATAACTTCTCTTTATGAAATAAAATCCACGATAGAGAAAACACATGTATATGTATACAGAGTACATATATCATATACCTTAACTTCACAGTTAACAGTTTATTTACGTGTTTTAACTTATTTCACTTACATGATGACGTCACGGTAAGTAAACAGTCCTTGCGATTAACTTTTTTATTAGTCCATAGGGCAAGCGAGAGCATAAAAATTGGCAGGTCAAATAAATTTTACTACCCCATATGCTAGGTGCACAATAAGGATTCAAAATTTCGAGTTTCTACATTTTAATTGAATATTACAATTTGGATTGCAAGTTTAAGACGGAAGTTCAAGCTTTCTTTCAACTTCTAAATTCACGTCGCCATTAATATACTATGATTGGTATACTATGAGTTGGTTGTAATCTGCCTGAAAAGCACGACTGTATCCTGCGTATAGGAATGGTTGTATCCAACTGACGTTTGCCCATGGTGTTGCAGGAAACTGATGTAGGCCTACATAATTTGACCCGTGTTTACTTTCACGTATAAGGATTTATCACGTGTATACATGTATGTATCATGACATGAATGATTTAATACTAAAAAACACCACTTAACAAATGTAGTACACTTTTCAATTTGAAGGTCAATTTGAATGTTCATACTGCAGATTGAAATCAAAGTTACAAGTGCATATTGAAAAACGTAATGCAACGATTTTTTAAAAAAACACCCACAATGAACAATAGGTCTACCGGGGTATCTGTGGCTTTTATTATGAGCACAACATTGTATATTAAACTGGTACCCCACTGAATGGTGACTACACACAAACATAAGAGATGCAAAGTCAACAGGTTACCAGTTTAGACAAATTAGAACAGGAAATTATTTTCTAATTACTATCGTATCCAATGTGTTTGTAAACATTCTGAAGAACTTTTTGTGATTTTCTAGTTATGATCTTTAATTTTGCCACCTTTTTGGAACATGCAAAATTTTACCAATGTCTTAGACCCTATGCCTTTAATTTGCATTTAATTTTGATAAAAGTAGATATGATTCAAATTTTATTTCTAAAACATTCAGAAATATCTTAATCTCTTGAGATGGATCTTTCTTCTGGTTTGCGCCAACAGTTAAAATAAGCTAGGACTGGTATTCGTTTCTTTGACGTATTGGACTGTACTTCCGTGGGTCAGTTGATAAACATGACATAACAACATAACTATGATAATGAAAACTTTGATAAGTTATGAAAGTTTGACAATTTCATCCCATATTTTGATTAATTTCATACGTATTGACTATATTGAAGAATCCAGACTCGTTTTCCCTGAAATTCAAACAATATTTTACAACACCTTTTGAATTATATTAAAATTAACAATGAAAGTAAAGTGATGAAATAAATTTACAATCCAGTCATCAAAAACGAAAACAAGACCTAGGAATATTCACTGCCTTACAGTTACAGTCTGATTATAGCCACGCCTACATTACAGTCGCGTCATCGTACCGAGTGACGACGTAAGGGGGGGGTGCTGTTAGCAATCGCGTTAATTCATATTTTGACGACCTTCGTTAACTCTAAAATTAATTTTTAAATGACATCTGTAATATATTTTTGTACCATACTTCGTTTATATATTGATGACTCAAATTTCCCCTGTTCGATTATAGATCTAATCTAGAAGGGGGGGTGAGAGTCATAGAATTATAAGATCATTGATGACTGTATCACTAAGGATTGATAAAATTTCAGCATAAACCAGTTATGTAGAATATTACGATCTACAGAGGAAATGTTTAACCCCCCCCCCCCATAAATACTTTCTGCAACAAAGTCGTCATCTGATATCTGTGAAGTCGGACTGAACTGAAGACTGAAGTTTATAGCGCACGGCGCTGAGTGGAACTTACAACGATCGTTGTCGCTGTCACATATGATGACAATGAACCAATTGAATTTTTTAAAAGCTTCATATCTCGGGAATTCTATCCCCGCTCCCTATTTGCACAACAAAAACCTTACAATCTCTCATAAATCTTATGTACACCGGAAGTCAACAAGGACGTAAACGAGTCTTGCGTCACCTATGCTTGAAATAGGGGAAACAACTGACAAATATTCACAATTGTGGCCCCATCCTATCCCCGAGGGCCATGATTTGAACAAACTTGAATCTACACTATGTCAGAAAGTTTTCATGTAAAAATAAGCTTTTCTGACTTAGTGGTTCTTGAAAAGAAGATTTTTCCTATATATTTGTATGTAAAACTTTGATCCCCCCTTGTGGCCCCATCCTACCACCGGGGGCCATGATTTGAACAAACTTGAATCTGTAATATGTCAGGAAGCTTTCATGTAAATTTCAGCTTTCGGGTAAATTTCAGCTCTTCTGGCCCAGTGTTTCTTGAGAAGAAGATTTTTAAATGACCCCACCCTATTTTTGCATTTTTTGTGATTATCTCCCCTTTGAAAGGGACATGGCCCTTCATTTGAACAAACTTGAAAACCCTTCACTCAAGGATGCTTTTGGCCATATTTGGTTGAAATTGGCCCAGTGGTTCTGGAGAAGAAGTCGAAAATGTGAAAAGTTTAACAGACAGATGGACAGACAGACAGACGACGGACAAAAAGCGATCAGAAAAGCTCACTTGAGTTTTCAGCTCAGGTGAGCAAAAAATGAACATATCTGTTATCATTACTTTAGAAAAACCTGTTCAAAACTGATGCATACGCCTATTACGATGTCTGTCAAAATGATACATTTTGTAGGCATGATATTTATTTGTTTGAATGATGATAAAGAAAACAAAAGTATGTCAGCAAAACTTTTGATATCAATATAGAACACAATCACCACCAAAAAACCTAGGATTATAAACTGGATACGTTTTAAAATTGTTCATTTTGATGGTGAACTCCAGTGTCGGTCAATTCCGTAATAGGCGTATATAATGTCATAATTCTTCCTAACTATCTGGAGGCTATTTGTATCTGTTGCCAAATCCGCCCGAGTCCCATTTTATGTGCACTACGTCACTGAAACCTGTCAACCTTGGTTTAGCAGAAAGTTATGGAGGTAAGTTTCGTGTCGGTCAACTTTTTCAGCGAAGTAATTGCCGTCACACAAAAATATGATGGATAGTTTTAACAATAAGACAGTGTCTATGCAATATTCGAAGTTGCGATTGCTAAAGGATTTATTCATAGAAAAGAAGCAGAGAAAAATATTCTTCTTCGTCACTGTCAAGAGTATGTCAAGATAAGTCAGAGAACGGTTATTATTGTTTGACACGAGCTGTTCAGACATTATCCTTTGACATTTTAGAAGTAATATCCCTACATGTTTTATTGATATCTTTAAATTCAAAACTTAACGGAATATAAAGTTATTTGTAAAATAAGATGATCACTAGTTGCAGATTCACATATTTCGATGTGTGTAGCGAGTGTGCCAGATTGGCACTACAAAATTATTTTCGGAAATTATGTTTTGACAGAGTAAGCATAACAACAAAAATACGTCAAATATAATGGACAAACGAGTGTTGCGAAAACAATAAATACTTGTTAATTTATAAATGAAATCAATCTAGACACATTTCCTTTTCTGCTTGAATGGATCATTGAAGTTAACAATACTGAAACTTGTTTTATATTTCAGATTCGTGAGGATCAAATGAAGAAATTTGTGAAATAAATCCAGTTGGACATTAAGCATTTTTTTTTTTAAATAAAAAGTTAAACATTTGTCTATTTGTCCTGTACTGATATTTTTGTTTTTCTTTCTTCTGGACGTGTAATTAAAGCATTTCAAAAGAAATAGGCATCACAATATGGTAGTTGTCAAAGTGTTTTATGCTTTCAACTATCTTTTCCTTTTTAATCTCTGAAAAGTTAAGCTTTCCTAAAGTGTTTACAATACAAATGAAGTAATTCCATGATTATATAAAATTCCAAATAAAATTTCCTAATATCTAAGAAGGACCCATATATCTAAGGGTTGTAGATACGACAAAACAATATTAAGTGTTCCCATGGTAACTATTTGGAATGTAATCATGTTTCATTCCAAGATGCATTATGATTATATCATGTCAGAAATATATCAAATCATAATAAGGTCGCAAGTGGCACTAACAAACTTTTAATTCTTTGACGTTGATATGTAGGTCGAAACGCAACGTAAACTCGCCGCCATTTAGTACGATATGCGATATACGGAATCCTAATTATCTATATACAGTGCTCCAAGTTGCGAGTAAAACCGTCGCATTTGCGACCAGAAAATTGATGTTGCGACTAAATATTATAATTAAGTCGCATTTTCGCGAGTGGACAAAATTCGGACTTCTAGTGAAATTTTATCATCGGGATCGGAGATTTGAATGAATATTTTTCAGTCTCTGTCAAAACAACATTTTAAAGCAATCAAGAATGGCGGAAAAACAAGGTTTAGAACAAGCATGCACGGGAGTTGCTTTTTTGATTGAAAGATATCAAATTAAAAACACAACTTGCAAGTTTTATTTACAAACTATTTTACCATGGCGAGTAGAAAAATTGTAATTGGCGACTAAAATTTTTAAAATGGCAACCAGAAATATTTCTAGGTTGCCATTTCGCAACCTGATAGCAAATGTGACTTGAAGCACTGATATATAGAATTTACAAAGAAAAAACAAGCCACTTCCGTGAAGTTCAAATTTAAATCCACCAACTTGTCAATAAACTTTTGGCAAGTGGCTGTATAGTAGGGGTGTGTATTGCTCAATATTTTCCGATACGATACGATACAATATTTTCTGATGCAATATCCGATATATTGGATTTTCAATGTAGTTAAACATTTTCTGAAGTAAAATATCAAAAATTACAAAAATGAAGTGGTTTAATATATTTTACTTGATAACAAAACAAACAATGACAATTAAAGTCGGAGGAAACTCCAATGTCACAATGTAAAAGCGAAGATTAAAGTCTGAGGCATCTCTGATGTGTCACAATGTGAAAGCAGGGCTTAAAGTATGAGGAATCTCCGATGTGTCACAATGTAAAAGCGAGGATTAAAGTCTGAGGAATCTCCGATGTGTCACAATGTAAAAGCGGGGATTAAAGTCTGAGGAATCTCCGATGTGTCACAATGTAAAAGCGGGATTAAGTCCGAGGAATCACTAATGTCACAATGTAAAAGCGGGTATTAAAGTATGAGATTCGTGTTCCTGTTAGAAGCCATTTTTAAATTATGAACTTCGATCCCGACTATTAAAAGGGCTATTTTTAACCCGATGTTATATCGTATCATATCGTCGAAACACCATATCGTATATCGCTGGACAGGCGTATACCGGTACATTTCGATATATCGATATATTGATTCACCCCTACTGTATAGATATATTGTATAATACCGAGCGAAGCTCGGATGGGCCGAAGGCCCAACCGTGAAGCAAGGCTCTAAAGGTAACACGTATGTAAAAGAAAAAAGTCAAAATCAGCAAAAGAAAAAAGAGATAATCTCTATATACGTTCACTGAAATTTTCGTGATCCATATGGGCGCCACCATTTATTTTTTCATTACCTGCTTCAACAGTTATTCGTGTTTTATTTTGAATGTCAATAATAGCGAGCGCAGGCTCGTACTGCGAGCTCTAATAACTATAGCGCGGGAAATAATCCGAGCTAAATCTCAACCTCTACCAAGAATTTTTTTTGACGCCAATCCCAGAAGTCCCTCGTACAAAATGGCGGATGGTTTGATTCGTAAAATAATAATAAAAAAAAAATTTTTGAAGTATTACAAACCTTTCTTATTTGAAAAGAAAGGATGACAATCATATTCTTCCCCCTTTCTTTTTCTTTTTAAAATATTGTCTAAAGAAATGTAAACAGTCACGTCACAACTACCAGGCTACGTCACAACACCCTCGTTGCATTTCCCGCTAAACTGGTTCCTACATTGGCGAGAAGAACAAGACAGTAATACAGTGAACCAGATCAGTTTTCCTTGTTTTCAATATAATTTTTTTGAAAATGTATTCCGATATGCTGCACTCGCCCCAACGGTCACACCGTAATCATATTAGAAGACTCTGACGTGCAATTCGTAATTTAAACACTCAGTTTGTTCAAAGTGAATAGTATGATTATCATTGTAACAGGTTTTAGCAAATAATTACATATAAAACCGTAATACAACTAAATAGATGAACGAGTTCATGATTTTCTTTGAATAAGAATATGCGATAAATTATTATGGTTACTTTTTTACCATTTTTAATTTATTGGTTGATTTTGTTTAGTTTTAACGGCCTTTTTCATTGCATACAGAATGTATTATTGTTGTTTATAATTGTTTGCTTTGAAAAAGAGAAAAAAGTCGAGGCTAAATGTAACGTCACAATGCACAGTTTACGTCGCCTTGCCAATCGGAACATCACTCGGCCTGTTTATTCTCCGGAATAGGCCGAGTGATGTTCCGATTGGTCGCCTTGCGTTTTATTTCCCGTGTTCAATGAATAAGCGGATCCTGTAAAACTGTTGTCCCCATATAAACCTCTTTAATATTGAGATGTTACTGGGTGTTTAGCGCAAGGAAAATGTTATTAAACATATATATTTTTTTTAAAAAATGAATCATAATCTACCGTACTTTACGGAATTATGATTATCACTTGGGGCAGTCTGATTAAAATCAGACACCATACTCATTATCATATCGTTGGGTGTATATATGAGTATGGAGTCTGATTTTAATCAGACTGCACTTGGGACACTCCAATGACCATTACATGCTTTGCTCGGTCCAACGGTCACACCGTATACATATTACTTTACATATGTATTAAAATAATAATGAGTGACACGGCAGAGTGACCTGTAAAATACATTTATCCTGTAACTACTCTCTTTACTGACCCAGAATACATAACAAAGTAAAACAAAATGATAGTCGGTCGATACTTCCCGATTTCAGAGGAAATTCTGGACAACAGTTTATAGACTGAATTAGAGAAACCGTGATATCATTCTTACTTTACAACTTGTGTACAGTTCCTTCTCTTCCTTTCTAGTGGAATATTCAGTATATGAAAACAAGCCCGTCTTGTACAAACTTCAAATTTCCTTTCACTTCTTCCTCATTCCTCTCGCGCGCTCTCGCCTGCTTGTCGCTTGATGGGTTAGAGTAAAACTAGTCCTTACGAAGTTCTTGCGCAATTGGTTGTGCAGGTGGGTCCTACTAAAGAATAATAAAGAACCCTGGGAATTTTCTGACTATTACAATTATGTAGACTGATCGACTACATTTGTGTTTGATGATAGTGCAAGCAAACTAACGAATTTGCTTCCATATATAACCTAAATATATTTTCAGACAAATCTCAAGGCAAAAAGTTACATACACTTTCTCTTAATAAAAATGTTATATATAAGTATGAAGGGCAGATAACTCTTGGGGAAAAAAAGCTTAAGGCCAGCTTCTACTCATTTAGCGATTAATTTGATCTACATGTATATTAAACAATATACATTCACCCAAGGATTATTTACATCTGTACTTAGTTTAATTGATATTGGCCAAGTGATTCTGGAGACATCAACAATGTAAAAAGTTTGTGTACAGACGGACAGACAGACAGTGCACAAAAAAGGATGAAAATATCTGACTTGAGTTTCCAGCTCAGGTGAGCTAAAACGTGAAACATCTACAGCTACACAGTTGTTTGATGACACTTAAGTCATCAGCTCTGCTGAGCTTTAAATTCTTCTAAAATCACAAATCTAAGAATTTTAAAATGATGCAGCTGTTTATACTACCACATGTAAATCCTTTCTTCTCCCTTTATGATGCCCTGCACTACATCTAAGTATTGTTACCTGTAGAACAAACAAGAAATGATATAGAGAATTCATTGTCACCTGTAGAGAAACAAGAAATGATATAGAGAATTCATTGTCACCTGTAGAGAAACAAGATATGATACAGAGAATTCATTGTCACCTGTAGAAAAACAAGAAATGATATAGAGAATTCATTGTCACCTGTAGAGAAACAAGAAATGATATAGAGAATTCATTGTCACCTGTAGAAAAACAAGAAATAATATAAAAGAAAATGTAAAAAGTTTACAGATAAACGGACAGACAACAGGCAATCAGAAAAGCTCACTTTCAAGAGCTTTCAGCTCAGGTGAGCTAAAAACAAAACATGATAGAAAGAATTCATCGTCACCTGTAGAAAAACAAGCACTCTGAGAGTATTGCATGACAATACATAGTCCCCTACCGGTTGCAAAAATTACTGTACCACAAAAATATTCAAAGTTCATTATGTAGGTTGAATGGTAAAAGGGAAAATTGGGGAACCAGGATAGGAATGGTTGGAAATCAACTATTATTTGAGTAGAGACTAGATCAGGAAAAGACAAATTTATATTTAGGTTGAGGTCTTTAACCAAGTCAATAAACTGTGACATGTAGGTGATCATCAATAATTTAGCTACAGTGTAGAACTTGTATCTAGTTCTAGATTCAACCGAGACGAAATTCAAACTTGATATGTAACTTGACAAAGCAATGTACCAAAATATCAAATGAATATCTGCAAGCACAAACAAAAAAGGTCGTAAAACTGATAATGCATGCAATTTTTCTAAGTCCAAGGGCCATAACTTTAGAAGTGAAAAATCAACGGACCGGGACTATATCTAAACTTGATCTGTAACTTGTTAAGGCAAAGCAATGTACCAAATATATAAATATGTTCAAGAACAGAGAAAAAAGTACGAGAAACTGGATAGACGGATGGAGCGCAAACCTAAGGTCCTCTTCGACTTCGTGGGTAGGCGACTAAAAAAATCGCTAAAATGCATCAGAGATGCGTATGGCCGAGTTGCAGTTTGGAAAATTATGCACGCTTGCATTCACAAAGTAAAAGCATGCACGTATTTAATATAGTTTATAAGTATAAAACTTTGAATGGCTGCAATAGGTATTTTGTGTGATAATGACCTTGACCTTTGGCATTTGGATTTCAAAAGCAACATGAACATTGAATGTCATCAGCATTTGAAGTCTGATAAACATGCACCAGCAAGTACATGTATAACAGTTAAGGCAAGCTCAAATCTACAGTATATAGTGAAAAAGAGACCTTGACCTTTGACCTTTTGATTTTGAAATAAATAAGAACCTTTCCCTTTTGGATGTGATCAAAATATGCAAGTGTGACAAAGACGTACTAAGTAGTATGAAAATTAGAGACCTGACAAGCTCAAATCTATCACATTTAGTGACAAAGTGACCTTGACATTTGACCTTTCGACCTTAAAATAAATAGGAACCTTCTTCTTTTGGATGTGATCATGTTCTGTAAGTTTCACAAAGATACACCAAAAAGTATGAAAGTTAGAGACCGGACAAGCTAATTGTGGATGCCGCCCATCCAAGCCAGGGCTCGAAATTAACATATGCCCGTCAGTCTGTGACTTGTTAAAAGTCTGGCGGACTGACTGACATTTGTTCTAGTCAGTCCGATGGGACTGGTTAATTTTCTAAAGCATCATTTTGGAAAATATACTTATGAAATTTTATACACACATTTGGCATGCTTCGATCTGTAGATATCAGACGAATCTGATTCATAAATATAAATCCCACATTTAAGTGTTACAATATTATCTGAGACATATTGAGTTTAATTTCATTTTAATAACATTAATGAAATATGTTTAATTATTTCTGGAAAACTCTGTTGGACTGATAAAATTTTCTGCGGACTGGTTGAAATTATACCCCATCAGTTCGACTGGACTGGTGACATAAAAAGTTAGCTTCAAGCCCGACTGGACGCCCATCCTTTGCCAATTTAAAAGCTGAGATTTGCTACGTAACTTGGCTAACAAGAGGTACTGTGAGGAATACTCACTAAGAATACCCCCCGCTTACCCCAATCACCCAAAGGATGTTGTTAATAGGTATAAATTACTTTTTTCCAGAGTGTAAAAAAGAAAGGGCATGATAAAAACCTGGGTAGTCTCTCTGCCCTTGACCTCTAACCCTAAAATCGATAAGGAACATCTTCGTCCCATGGGTAGTCCATTTTGTATGATATGGTGACTGTAGGTGGAAAGGATAATTTAGAGCCCGAAAACTATATTGCTGCTTTGATGTCGAGTGTACTTGACCTTTGACCTTTTGACCCCAAATTCGATAGGGAACATCTTTGTCCCATGGGTAGTCCATATGTATGATATGGTGACTGTAGGTAGAAAGGATAATGCTTTAGAGCCCAAAAACCATTGCCTCTACAGACGGACGGACAACCCAATTCCAGTACAACCCCAAACCCCCTCCAAAAATATATAGAGAATTTACTGCTAATTTAAACTGCCCCATTGTTGTTCTGACATACCAATATAGAGAAATATGATTTGGATTTGTTAAAAACAAATGTCTCCCCAGATCCCCTAACTGAAGGTGCTCCAAATTACACTCCTCCAATCATTGAGGAAAAAGATGAAGGAAAAATTCAGCATCGATGTATATAGGGGTATTAACTTCAAATTTCTAATGATTTAATTCTAATTAATTTAATATTTAGGGTAAAAAAAATAAAGTAAATTTATTATATTTAGGCCAATTCAACTTAATTAGTAGATTATCATCCAGGGTCAGCAAAAAGTATGGGGCGGGTGGGAGGATTTTATTTTTTAATTTTTATTTTCTGAGAAAAATATGAAAGACAAACAAAGTGTTTTTCTCCAACATCATTTAATGGCAGATGGATATCAATCTATGCTATTTTCATACACTAATTCCAGGTTAAGCTTTAATTTAAGGATATACAGTGGAACCCCGTTATTACGTTCCCCCTTTATTACGTTAGTCCGCATATTACGTTGGAATTTCAAAGCACAAAACCATTTCTTAACAAACCTATATAAAATAGACCTCGTTATTACGTTGTCCTAAAATGCCAGGACTCGGTATTACGTGTAATAATTCCGACAAAAACGTAATAAACCCCTAATTATTCAATAGTGATTCTCAAAATAATAAGCCATTCACACCTTGACTGCCTGAGGCAGTCACCACGTAAATTTCCTGGTCTGTTTGGGGATTAGAGACGCTTGACTGATCACGCTTCGATAGATCTAGCGACATCAATACAGGTGAATACTCCGTATAGAAGCCAGTGATAAACAATTAAATAATGTTTATTTAGAAATTGTACTCTATGAAATTTACTTCATTTTTCATATTTTGATAATCAAAGAAATAATTTCTCCACCACCTGCGTGTTCAGCATAGTGTGATTACCTTCGCTATTAAAACTCTATTCACGGACAGCTTTGGTACCAAACAAGAAAGACAAAATTTATCGTAGCAATGTTACAACCGCTTGGGTAACTGCTTGGACATAGGTGACTAAAGGTGTTCAATTAAAAAAATTGTTCGTCGTTTGGACATGCAGTTTGGGTGTTCGTAAATCTCGTCCATACATACACCAATCTATCGGCCGATTTGTGCACGGCATTTACCTCAGTGAATATTTTAAAATCCCTTGATGCGCACGTGATTTTAGTGCCATCATTTAGCATTATAAATGAAATCTTCGTGCATCATTATATATTTTTTTTTATGTGGATTGCGCTTAAATTGTTCTCCGTGCATGTTTATCGTTGGTGAGAAGTGTGCAAGTGTTGGGTATCGTGTGCGTTTTGTGTCTATAGTTTTGTTGTTTTTTGGGTGGGATTTTTTTTTATTGTGTTGTGTATTGTGTAATTAGAGAACTTAATAAAAACGATGTTTTGTTATTTTTTAATACGAATGTTGAATACGAACCGGAACGAGTTATTAAGAGAAATTTACATGAACGCATTGTTTTAAAGTTGAAGAAAATGGCGGTCCAAACGAATGCAGAAAAAGCAACGTTTTTCAAAACATCCTTATGTATCCTATACCGAAATAAAGAAAAGGGATAAGAACATGAAGAATTACGGACATTAAAGATAAGATGTAAATAAAACAAAATACCATAGTCTTTTAAACAAAGAAACAGTAATAAAAGATATATTCACACACCCCTTCACGGAGTACCAACGGACGATATACAATTTCCAAATGATATTTTTAATGGATTTAACTGGGAACGTTTATTACGTTGCCCCCGGTGTTACGTTATTTTATCGTGACAAAATGGAAAACGTAATAACGGGGTTCCACTGTAACAGAAATATGCCTAACTTCTTCAAGATTTACGTCTGTAAGAACGCGAGAAATTAAGAAAACCATATAAATCTATTTTCACCACGTGACTTTTCACGTTCCTATACCGGAAATGTAAACAAGAAGTGTAAATACCGGAGTCGGACATGAAAATATTCCGAAAATTGCAAGTTTCGCAAAACAAAAAAATTCAGGGCGGGCCAATTTTTGAGGGGCGGGCGGGGATGATAATCTATCAATTAAGTTGAATTGGCCTTATGCCATAAATTTGAAATGAATAAAATTTGATTATTTTTCGATTAATCAATCGAAAAGGTGCATCTGATTAATCCGATCATCAATTAAATTCTTTTCCCCGATTGCCCATCACTACCACCAATAGAGATGAACACATCATTCAAACCCTGGACAGGGAACATGTGAAAAGGAATCAACAGCTAGTAAGGCCAAAATAAAAATAGTGTTTGTTTCCCCTCACCTGACCGAGTCTTAGAAAATTTCTGGTTCGTTTTGTGTAAAGATCAATATTTTATAATGACAAGAATTTTCTATATCCTTGTTGGTTTCAATCTTTAAAAAAAGGTATATGAATAGAAGTGGTCTGTTAGATCAAGATTGAGAAACGTCTACATGATAGACGGGGAGACTCAGGGACGTTCAGGTGTGTTGTCTACATGATAGACGAGGAGACTCAGGGACGTTCAGGTGTGTTGTCTACATGATAGACGGGGAAACTCAGGGACGTTCAGGTGTGCACGTTGTGTCTTTAGTAGGGGAAAGTGTTGATATTTCAGACGGGTGGATATTTTCGACAACCAATAAGAATCATTATGTCTACCTACATGTTCTCAGTTTAAACTTATTTCCAAATTTGACATAGGCCTATTTACAAACTGGAAAACACCTTTAGAATGATATGGGCATGTGTAACTCAGCTCTGATTGGCTGATTTAAATACATGACCTTGTAAAATAAGTCAGCATCTATTTTGTTTGATCGACAAACTCAAATCCTGTTGAAACATTTTCAATCTGGTAAAAGTTGGATCTACCGATATCAGTCTGGACGAAAAACGCTAGACCGATGCCCCATTTCTAGTAAAATTTCTGTCGGGCTAGTAGATTTTTTGCTGCACTAGCCCGATCGGAATAGTATAAATCTTTTTTTTAAAAATGCATGTATATATATATAATTATATATATACAGGACTCAGCGATTTTTTTCCTTATATAACTGGTACCGATAAACGGTACCATTCCCAATGCCAAAAACTGTTGATTTTTCCCAATTTTGAGACTAAAAATTCCCAACTTACTTTCCGAAAAATAGACCGCTGACATCGTAATTTACTTAGTCTGAAACGATATACAAGTTAACTAAAATGTTCACTTCTGGTATTAAATCGAAAGTACAGATCATGGCAGTGCGCATGTTTTGTAGAGCTACAGCGATTCTAAAACAATCCATCAGCAAATATTACCGTAAAAAGTTTATAAAGAGATGAATAGTTCTTGTTTTGTTCTCTTTTTATACACTCGTCTTAAGACGGGACATATTATGGTATCATGTTCATGTCCAGCCGTCTGTCTGTCTGTCTGTCTGTCCGTCCGTCTGTTAGCTTTTTCGTGTCCGACCCGTAACTTAAATACTACAAGGCCTAGAATCATCAAACTTTGTCTGTAGATACATCTTGGGTAGAAGGTGTGTCGCACATTAAAACCAGGTCACTGTGACTTTTCATTAAGAAGATATGGTCATATATGGCAAAAACTTGTCCGGCTCATAACTTGAAAACTATTAGACCTAGAATCACCAAAATTGGTCAACTAATGCATCTTAGGTAGAAGGTGTGTCGCATCCTACTTTAAGGTCATTGTGACATTTAATTAAGTTGATATAAAAAAAAAATGCTTTAATGGGTAGAATCTATACTGTTAACAATATGTGACGGGCGTATCATGTGCCGTGGCGGTGCACTTTATTTTATTTTCTTTTAGTTAAAATCATTTGCTGAAAAATTAGTAGAAAATTCCCAATTTGTTCGATTTTGACGCTATTTTTCCCAATCGAATGGGTACCGGTACCAGTACCAGTGGGTAGAAAAAAATCGCTGGGACTTTATCAAAAATCAGTAAACACCTCGTATAATAACATTATTTGATTGGCTGACTTTGCTAATTGCCAGTTTATCGAGTCCAAACTATTTCGTACCGGGGAATTTCATCTTTAATGTCAAACTCTAATACGCTGAAAAGGAATACGAAATGTCTCAGGTAAGAAAGCAGGGTTTGACATTTACCTTTTTGAGCACGAGACCAGTCGGGCTACTTCAAATGAATTTTACTAGACCTGACCTTACATCCACTAGCCCTGACCAACTGTACAGAAAAAAGTGATAGTTTCTCCATATTTAATTACTTACTTCTAATGACAAACGTTAAGTTTGAACTAATCCTTATTTGGTTGTCTCAAAAACATCAGTCTCGTCAATCAATTTGATATGCTTTAATTTTCAAACACATTTTCTGTTTCGTTAAATTCTACTCGGCACGGGAATTCTTTAGTCCATTTAGAATAAAATGATCTCAACCGGTTTTTTTTTTAAATTTCTATTTCATAAGCCCTGCTTTGTTTCTTCCCAACCTTTTCTTTCTTGGGACATCTTTCCTTGAGGACGAGACGTCGTATTTGAATATAAAGACATCCCCGCACATATGTCAACATTGAAAAATGGCTCTTTACGACGTAATTTATTAATTTGATAAACACTTTCTTATATTTAATTCAAATAAACGTTTTTTTTTAAAAATGAATTCAATTTATATCTAGTTATCCGAAACATAACTTTACACTCATCATCGAGCAGATGTCGTAAAACATCACTTCCGATCGCGACTTATGTATTAGAAATAGAACAGGGCTTTCAAAAGTAGCCGGTAGCCGGCGGATTTCCGCCGCCTATAGTAACATTAGGTGCCGGCTACTTTAGTGACAAAAATGTATGTCCAATGAAAAAACTTTTATAAAACTTTAAACATCTTCCAAACTTTAGTAGACTCAGAAATCGCGGCCGTATCAACCAGGATGTAAAAACGTGTTTACTTGCGCTAAATTTAGTTCAGGCACCTGATTGGTCGTCTGTTGCTGTAGAAAATAATACGTTAATTGCAATAGTCGGAAAGCCTCGGATTTACCAATTCGTGACAACACAGACGAGAAGTTCCGAAAGATAACTACAAGTCCTGAACGTAAAAACCAATGATGTTGACGGAATGAACAGAACAAATACCCTGTTCAGTTTCGGCTTTAAAAAGGCCAGAAGTAAAAGTGACACGAGTATGTGATTTGTATAATATCAATCAACAATTTTAAAGCGGAAACAGCATTTAATCAGGAAAGATTTCAGACTTGCGATTCTTTTTAATTTGCAATTATGCCCACGTGGTATTAAATAAAAACGAAAGTAGAATTTTTCAGCACAAATTTGCTATGTTACCAACAAATCTGTAGCTGTTAACTTGAATTTGTGGAAAAATAAAATTATAGGTCATTTAAATGTTACTTATTAATTTGTAATAAAGATTGTTTGGGTTTTATTTAAAAAAAATATTGGGGTGAGCAAAAGCAGGTCCCAATGGGTTTCATGTAGTTCATTTCAACAATACTTTCTGCATGTAGAAACTTTCTTACAAAACATTTCAGTCTTATAAACTTTCAGTAAAAATGTAGAAATAAAAGTGAAAGTTTCTGTTCAAGCAAAGACACTTAAAAATTAATTGATACAGCATTGCAAAAAATAATTACATGTTAAGTTATCTTGATGCACTTTATTTTTCATTTTGCATCAAAATTAGTACTTTGCAATGTTGAATTTTTGAAGTCTTTCCATGAACAGAAAATTTCACATATGAAACAATAAATTCATGGCAAAAGTAAAAATTTCAGGCAAAAAAAAATGACAATTTCAAAGCTGCATTTAAGTGCCAGGAAACCGCCAGAATGCAGGATTTTGTGTCATTTACCCCAGAACTTCTGGGGGCCTTGAGCGGCCCCTAGACCCCCGGCCGTAAGGGCGCCGAGCATAGCTCCGCGTGCGATACGGCTGTGCCGTTCGCATTGGATCGCCTTCTACATTTTCATTTCAGCCTCCTACTTTTAAATTTGTTGAAAGCCCTGTAGAAATAAAGATTATGTCATCACGCGGTTCAAAATTGCTCACAAACTCTTTACAATCTTATTGTTTTAAAGTTTCTTGTTTATTTTTTCAACACGACCAGTCGGACTAGTAAATCGACATTTTACCCGACCGGACCCATCATTCAGTAGACTCGGTCAGTCGGACGTGCCTTAGTGTCAAACCCTGGAAAGAGAAAGGTCCGGGTACGCATCGTATGTCACCTACACAGGTCACTCTTCCGCTGTTGACGAGTGGGAAAAACGAAGTGTGGAAGAAAGATACGAGTCAAAAAGAAAGCGTGGATTTGTTCAATCATGGACCTTGAACCGTCCATAGCTAAAATTTGACGATGAAAAAAAAAATACAATGTTGTGTAAGTATTGTGAAAAATGTAGAATGATGAGGAGGAGACTGAAAATGAATTGCTTGAATCTGAAATTGACAGAAATTTAATATTATATGAAGGCGAGTATGACTGAAGTTTTTTATTTGTTTTTGTTTTTATTCTTACTATGCGGAAACATTTTTTTTTTTGAAAGTTAAATTTGCTTTAATAAACTGTTTTGATTTTGGACTAGTGATTTTTTTTCGGGCTGGTAAATTTTACATTCAACTAGCCCGACCGGACTAGTAGCTTGGAAAGATTTTGACCTAGACTGCGATATGAAATCATAAACAAAATCAAAATCACTACCACATATGAATTGACATAATGTGCAAAAATGACGCCTGGGGGGTTTGAGACCCAGGAGGGAGGGGATTTTTTTTTTTGCTTTGATAACTTATAACATGGCCATTGGCATTGTTTATGTGGATTCAAGCTTTTGATGCATACTGGAAATTACATGCACGAACTATTTTACAAAACCAAATCCTGAAATCGGGTGAAAGGTATGACCCGCTGGGTCATAAAAAGTAATGGGGTTACTGGTAGAAAAATCTTTTTCTGGTGTAACCCGCCTTAATCGGGTTAGTTGACAACTTAAAAATGAAGGTGCCGCGTCATGACAGGCGTTGGTACAATAAAGAACCCTTACTGCTAGGACCCTGAGTGCTCAAGACTCCAAGTTACAAAGCGAACGCTCCACCACAGAGCTACCGCGACCGGTATAAAGTATAAACTGACGACTACGACCCTGAGCGCTAAGCATAGAACACTCCACCAGAGCTACCGCGACCGGTATAAAGCATAAACTGACGGCTATGACCCTGAGCGCTAAGCATATGTAAGGGGAGAACATTTTTTTTATATAAAAAAAAAATAAGTTGTATCAGATGGGATTCGAACCGGGTGCCGAGAGAAGGTCGCGTGCGATGGACGGTATGCATTAACCTCTGCGCCATTGAGACTCTGCAACTACGTAGATATTTTTGGTATTCTGTGTCTGATTATTATTGTAAAATTAATTATAATTGACTTTGAAGAGTATTATATTCTATTAATTTTGGGTAAAAGTATCTCTTGTTGAGTTAAAATAATTTCGTGTAATATTTTTCACACTTATGAAGACGGTCAGTGATTGGTCAGTGTGTGTAATAATAGAACCTGCTATTGGCGGTATTTTTGCACGAGATACAGAACAACAAAGACGTGTCTGATGTTGTGTAAGTTTTTGGTGATATATTTGTCATTTTCAAGTACACAATAATTTGTCAGTGAATATTTTGAGTGCATAGATTCACTATATCGTGTGCAAGGTATTGTAGGAGATTCTTTGCTAAACAATGCTGTTAGGAAGCAGAATTCAATATTTAGCATTTGCTTTAATCAGACATATAGAATTGAGAACTAGTTTGTAGCTTAATGTTTTCTATTTATACTTAATGGGAGAATATAATTGAGTTTTACATACATGTACTTCGGTGACACAACGGTGTTTGAGTTATATGTGTGTTTCAGTATATTTACAGTGTTTATTTTATTAATAGGTCTAAATGTAGGTGATCAGTGTATTACGTTGACCTTGACCTGTCGTGGTGGCCATTTTTTGGGCCGGATATTGCGTGCCTTGTTTAGGTTTGTGAACTTTGCGTATTTGCAACCTTTTTTTTTAATTTGCAATTGCTATTTGTTCATGTTGCTAATTATGCATGTTTATAATACATGTACTACATATGAATCCTTGCAAAGGAAATATGTTTGTATATATGATTGAGGTCAAGCAAATCTTGTACATTGGTTAAGTCACTAGCACAAATTATAATGTGTTTTTATTTATTTATATTTATAGGAGCACTGTCATTGATTCATTCATTGATTCATCATTGATTGATCACATTACACTACAACTGTGAATAAAAGGTGAAAAGAACTTGTGTGTTACAAATGGCGTCGTGGACAGGATTCACTTCGATTTAGTGTTCGTGTGACAGTGTGCAATACTCGACGAGTCATGGAACAGCTCATCCAAGGCCTCGTTGACAAAGTTAAGGCTTTAGAAGCCAGGGAGACACAGGAACATCAGGCAAATCTGGATATGAAGAAGGAGTTGCACCAACTTCAGAAAAAAATGTTCTCCCCTTACACATAGAACACTCCACCAGAGCTACTGCGACCGGTATAAAGTATAAACTGACGGCTATGACCCTGAGCGCTAAGCATAGAACACTCCACCAGAGCTACCGCGACCGGTATAAAGCATACACTGATGGCTACGACCCTGAGCGCTAAGCATAGAACGCTCCACCACAGAGCTACTGCGACCGGTATAAAGCATAAACTGACGGCTATGACCCTGAGCGCTAAGCATAGGTCTAAATTTGTGGTACTTCACCTACAGCTGGTAACATCACAACATGGGTGAAAATTCTGGACAGGACGTAAAACAATCATCAGTATGCACGAGATGACCTTGGGAAGCAATGATGAACAGAGTATTTGGTAAATAAATATTGTTTGAATTGAACCTGATCAAAACTCTGAACATCACATGATATGTGTAGGTGTCACAGGTGCTTGTTTCAGAAACGTCTCGTGTTATAGTATAGTGTGCCAGGTTCAAATGAAACAAGTGACTGTCGTAGCTGTTCTCGCTGAAACGGTATCAAGATCGAAATATGAAGAAAAGGAAGTCAGTTTTTCATACGTTTTACCCAGCACATGTCACAATATAAAGGCAGGGGAAGAGTAAAAAAAATCTCGGATTAACTTTTTTTTTTTATGGTAGCGCGCACTTGTTTGCGGCCGCCATTTTGGAAAATCATAAACTCATACTTTTGCTATGGCGCTTTAAGCCTGCGTGTCCTACCCCCGGACAAATCTCGACACCAATAACAGAATATAAACTTTATAACTATCCTCCTGACAAGTACACTGACTACCGTATACTGAATTATAATAAAACACGCCGTACTAGCCTTACCTTAGCTGCAATAATGTAGCCCTCTCTGATTTTTTTTTTTTTTTTTTTTTTTAGGGAGAGGGCTACAACTCCTTAGGATCTCCGTAATGGTGCAAATGCGGGAGTGATTCACTCCCGCAACATTTGCGCTCATTCTAAACATTTCCTGACTTTCTTTACGTAAATAAAATGATATAATATGTTTCTTAGTCAATATATAAATTTACAACCTGCATCTTTAGATTTGTGAGGCTCTATTGTACCGTTTTCAACAATTTCGATAAATTCCAATTTCTCGATTCATATTTGTGCGCCATGTTTGATGTACTGAAGTTTCAACTTCCGGTTGTCAAGTCATTTGCATATGCCATATAAGGTAGTATTTACATCAATGGACAAGTATGGAGGCGAAAGCTATTTCGTCGGTATTGAAAAGGTTTGAATTGAATATCAAGTTAAAAACCGAACAGCAGAGTGTAAATTCTTTCTGCAGCAATATGATTTTCCTTTCTTTGTCGAAGTGGCTCGAGTAACTACATTTTCGCGCTGATTGTCAATGTTTAGGCTTTTCATTAGATCCACCTACGAGATCTCGCGATAACAAGCATGGCGGAGCAGACGAAGAATTTTGCATGCTGTACATTATATTTAATGAAAAACACCTTTATTAGACATGCCCGAGCACAAAGTTGGTACTCCTTTTGGTGTAAACAACATTTGGGACTAATACACAGAGTTTATTGTCGGCTATTCATAAAATTATTTTGCACCATTACGGAGATCCTATGGAATTGTAGCCCTATCCCGAAAACGTCAGAATAAAAAAAATTGGATAGGGCTACATTATTGCAGCTAGCCTTACCTTCTTATCCGGTTACCCGCCGAAATGTCCGTTGCTATGCACCCGAACTACCCTCGGACACTATCGTTATGCCCTATGATAAAGTCCGCTGGAGGTAAGATTTAATACATCCCGAATCCGATCTCAATTTGTCGCACAAAATACCCCATAATTGTATAGTACCGTTTAAGTATTTCACAAGATGATTTTGGTGCAAAACATGAAATAAGTCCCTAAAATTTTAGATCTTCTAAGCTATTCAAAATATACATTGATGGGATATTTTATTTGAAAATGAAAACAAAATTAAGAAACAATTTTCATTTTATTTATTGATTCACCAAACATATGTTGGCATACAATCACGTTACACAATATGAGATATATAAAGACAATAAACTAAATACTAACAGTTCATTTACATATATGTAAATATAAGTATATATATTTGACATGTACCTGTGATATTTATGTATACAATTTAGTATTGCATATTACATATATGTATACGTAATTATATAGCACGTTACCTTTGGTGCGCAATTCAAAAAATTCATGTAAAAATTATTTTGACTTGGATACTCACTTTGAGATACAATCATTTAGATAGATCCGCCACTGTATTTTCAACTATCAAAATTACAATGGCGGATCCAAAGGGTTGTTCTGGGAGTTGGAACACCCCCCCCCCCTCCCCTTTTCAGAAATGTTTGCTTAACTTGAAAAAGTGGGAAAATAGCGCATTTTGAGGGAGGACCCCAGTGGTGGATTATAGGGTGGTGGGGGGGGGGGGGGGGGGGGTCAGAACACCCCCCCCCCCCCCGCTCTTCGTGTTTTTCTTTTCTTCTTCTTTTGTTTTGATAACTATATGACTGATTGAATGATATTAGGCTATCTAACGTCCCGCTCGAGAATATTTCATTCATATGGAGACGTCACCATTGTCGGGGAAAGGCTGCAAAATTTAGGCTTACGCTCGGCGCTTACGGCCTTTGAGCAGGGAGGGATCTTAATTTTCGTGCCCCGCCTGCAGTGAGACAGAACCTCGGTTTTTGCGGTCTCATCATAAAGACTGCCCCGTTTAGTCGCCTCTTACGACAAGCAAGCTGTACGGAGAACCTATTCTAACCCAGATATAAATATAAGGAAGCAACACGAATTTAAATATAAAATGCATTAACAATGTTTTTACAATTTTCCAGGTGGAGGCCACCGGGACCCCCCTGATAGGAGGGGGTAACACCTCCATACCCCATTCCCCCTTCGGGCCTCAACCCCTCCTACAGAAAAGTCTAGATCCGCCACTGGACCCCCTTTGAAAATTGAAAATTAATGGTAGAACACTCCCCTTAAAAAATTAATTAGATAAATATTAGATAGATATCTGATTATATTATTTTTCATGATTGCGATGAAAATGTTTTGAATACGTTATTAAAACATTTTTTAAAAAAAATTGAAACGTTTTTAAATGATTTATCATATATTCTCAATAGCCTATATGTTTTGTCATACTCCAAATAAACCATAGAAATGTTTTATCATACTCTCAATAACCATAAAAAATGTTTACCATACTCCCAATAAACCATAAAAACGTTTTATCATACTCCCAATAACCATAAAAAATGTTTACCATACTCCCAATAAACCATAAAAATGTTTTATCATACTCCAAATAAACCATAAAAATGTTTTATCATACTCCAAATAAACCATAAAAATGTTTTATCATACTCCCAATAAACCATAAAAATGTTTTATCATACTCCCAATAACCATAAAAATGTTTTATCATACTCCCAATAAACCATAAAAATGTTGTATCATACTCCCAATAAACCATAAAAATGTTTTATCATACTCCCAATAAATAATGAAGAAAATGTTTTGTCATACTCCCAATAAACCATAAAAATATTTTATCATACTCCGAATAAACAATAGAAATGAATTGAAAAGGGTTCGTGTTAGATGGGACAACATGCATATCGAGGAAGTTCAGAGAAAAAAATATGGATGTCACCCTACAAACTGTGGTAGGTGTGGACATGTTACAGGACATCCACGTGACAAGGGTCCCTACAAACTGTGGCAGGTGTGGACATGTTACAGGACATCCACGTGACAAGGGTCCCTACAAACTGTGGCAGGTGTGGACATGTTACAGGACGTCCACGTGACAAGGGTCCCTACAAACTGTGGCAGGTGTGGACATGTTACAGGACGTCCACGTGACAAGGGTCCCTACAAACTGTGGCAGGTGTGGACATGTTACAGGACGTCAACGTGACAAGGGTCCCTACAAACTGTGACAGGTGTGGACATGTTAAAGCATGTCACAAAGCAAACATAGCTGAAGTAGAATGAAGCTCCAGTGAATGAAGTGGACAGGGGTTCCAGTGACGGAAGTGAATGACGTGGACACGAGTTCCAGTGCCGGAAGTGAATGAAGTGAACATGAGTTCCAGTGACGGAAATGAATGAAGTGAACAGGAGTTCCAGTGACGGAAGTGAATGAAGTGGACATGACTTCCAGTGACGGAAGTGAATGAAGTGAATGACTTGGACACAAGTTCCAGTGACGGAAGTGAATGAAGTGGACAGGAGTTTCAGTGACGGAAGTGAATGAAGTGGACAGGAGTTTCAGTGACGGAAGTGAATGAAGTGAATGACTTGGACACAAGTTCCAGTGACGGAAGTGAATGAAGTGGACAGGAGTTCCAGTGACGGAAATGAATGAAGTGAACAGGAGTTCCAGTGACGGAAGTGAATGAAGTGAATGACTTGGACACAAGTTCCAGTGACGGAAGTGAATGAAGTGGACAGGAGTTTCAGTGACGGAAGTGAATGAAGTGGACAGGAGTTTCAGTGATGGAAGTGAATGAAGTGGACAGGAGTTCCAGTGACAACAGCAGTGAATGAAGTGAACAGTATTTACAGTGACGGAAGTGAATGAAGTGGGCAGGAGTGCCAGTGATGGAAGTGAACAATAGTTCCAGTGACGGAAGTGAATGAAGTCGACACGACTTCCAGTGAGGAAAGTGATTGACGTGGACATGAGTTTCAGTGACGGAAGTGAATGACGTGGACATGAGTTCCAGTGACGGAAGTGAAGGAAGTGGACACGAGTTCCAGTGATGGAAGTGAATGACGTGGACACAAGTTCCAGTGACGGAAGTGCATGACGTGGACATCTAATTTAAATTGTTTGTATAGCGAGTATGCGAGCGGAGGTAACATCTAATTCTAATTAGATTGAGTGAGAGAAGTAAATGAAGTAAACAGGAGTTTCAGTGACGGAAGTGTATAAAGTGGAGATGAGTTCCAGTGACGGAAGTGAATGACGTGGACACGAGTTCCAGTGACGGAAGTGAATGAAGTGGACAGGAATTTCAGTGACGGAAGTGAATGAAGTGGATATGAGTTCCATTGACGGAAGTGAATAACGTAGACAGAAGTTCCAGTGACGGAAGTGAATGAAGTGGACAGGAGTTTCAGTGACGGAAGTGAATGACATGGACACAAGTTTCAGTGACGGAAGTGAATGAAGTGGACACGAGTTCCAGTGACGGAAGTGAATAACGTAGACGAGTTCCAGTGATGGAAGTGAATGAAGTGAACAATAGTTCCAGTGACGGAAGTGAATGAAGTCGACACGATTTCCAGTGACGAAAGTGAATGACGTGGACATGAGTTTCAGTGACGGAAGTGAATGACGTGGACATGAGTTCCAGTGACGGAAGTGAAGGAAGTGGACACGAGTTCCAGTGATGGAAGTGAATGACGTGGACACAAGTTCCAGTGATGGAAGTGAATGAAGTGAATGACGTGGACAGGAGTTCCAGTGACGGAAGTGAATGACGTGGACAGGAGTTCCAGTGACGGAAGTGAATGACGTGGACAGGAGTTCCAGTGACGGAAGTGAATGACGTGGACAATCTAATTTAAATTGTTTGTGTAGCGAGTATGCGAGCGGAGGCAACATCTAATTTTAATTAGATTGAGTGAGGGAAGTAAATGAAGTAAACAGGAGTTTCAGTGACGGAAGTGAATAAAGTGGAGATGAGTTCCAGTGGCGGAAGTGAATGACGTGGACAGGAGTCCCAGTAACGAAAGTCAATGACGTGGAAATGAGTTCCAGTGATGGAAGTGAATGACGTGGACAAGAGTACCTAAAACGGAAGTGAATGAAGTGGACAGGAGTTCCAGTGACGGAAGTGTATGACGTGGACAGGAATTCCAGTGACGGAAGTGAATGAAGTGGACAGAAGTTCCAGTGACCGAAGTGAATGAAGTGGACAGGAGTTCCAGTGACAGAAATGAATGTAGTGGACACGAGTTCCAGTGACCGAAGTGAATGAAGTGGACAGCAGTTCCAGTGATGAAAGTGAATGACGTGGACAGGAGTTCCAGTGACGGAAGTGAATGAAGTGGGCAGGAGTTCCAGTGACAGCAGTGAATGAAGTGAACAGTATTTCCAGTGACGGAAAAGAATGAAGTGAACAGTAGTTCCAGTGATGGAAGTGAATGAAGTGGACACGAGTTCCAGTGACGGAAGTGAATGATGTGGACAGAAGTTCCAATGACGAAAGTGAATGAAGTGGGCAGGAGTTCCAATGACAGCAGTGAATGAAGTGAACAGTAGTTCCAGTGATGGAAGTGAATGAAGTGGACACGAATTCCAGTGACGAAAGTGAATAACGTAGAGACGAGTTCCAGTGACGGAAATGAATGAAGTGGGCAGGAGTTCCAGTGACAGCAGTGAATGAAGTGGACAGGAGTGTCACTGACGGAAGTGAATAAAGTGGACAGGAGTTCCAGTGAGGAAAGTGAATGAAGTGAACAGTAGTTCCAGTGACGGAAATAAATGAAGTGGAAAGGAGTTCCAGTGAGTGAAGTGAATGACGTGGACAGGAGTTCCAGTGACGGAAGTAAATGACTGGATACGAGTTCCAGTGACGGAAGTGAATGACGTGAAAAGTATTTCCAGTGAGGGAAGTGAATGAAGTAAACACGAGTTCCACTGACGGAAGTGAATGAAGTGGACAGGAGTTCCAGTGACAACAGCAGTTTAATGAAGTGAACAGTATTTACAGTGACGGAAGTGAATGAAGTGGACAGGAGTTCAAGTGATGGAAGTGAATGACGTGGACACGAGTTCCACTGATGGAAGTGAATGAAGTAAACAGGAGTTCCAGTGACAAAAGTGAATGAAGTGGGCAGTAGTGCCAGTGATGGAAGTGAACAATAGTCAACACGACTTCCAGTGACGAAAGTTAATGACGTGGACATGAGTTTCAGTGACGGAAGAGAATGAAGTGGACAGGAATTTCAGTGACGGAAGTGAATGAAGTGGATACGAGTTCCATTGACGGAAGTGAATAACGTAGACAGAAGTTCCAGTGACGGAAGTGAATGAAGTGGACAGGAGTTTCAGTGACGAAAGTGAATGACATGGACACAAGTTTCAGTGACGGAAGTGAATGAAGTGGACACGAGTTCCAGTGACGGAAGTGAATAACGTAGATGAGTTCCAGTGATGGAAGTGAATGAAGTGGACAGGAGTTCCAGTGATGGAAGTGAATGACGTGGACAGGAGATCAAGTGACGGAAGTGAAGGACGTCAACAGGAGTTCCAGCGAC
Organism: Ostrea edulis; assembly: GCF_947568905.1. Taxonomy (NCBI): domain Eukaryota; kingdom Metazoa; phylum Mollusca; class Bivalvia; order Ostreida; family Ostreidae; genus Ostrea; species Ostrea edulis. Next base: position 2,202,548 of record NC_079171.1, on the reverse strand, counting down.
GGAATGAAATGGACAGAAGTTCCAGTGATTGAAGTGAATGACATGGTCATGAGTTACAGTAACGGAAGTGAATGAATTAGACAGCAGTTCCAGTGACGGAAGTGAATGAAGTGGGAAGGAGTTTCAGTGACGGAAGTGAATAAAGTGGAGATGAGTTCAAGTGACGGAAGTGAATGAAGTGGACACGAGTTCTGGTGACGGAAGTGAATTAAGTGGATACGAGTTCCAGTGAGGGAAGTTAATGACTTGTAAAGGAGTTCCAGTCACAGAAGTAAATGAAGTGTACAGGAGTTCCAGTGATGGAAGTGAATGACTTGGACAGGAGTTCCAGTGGCGGAAGTGAATGACGTGGACACGAGTTCCAGTGACTAAAGCGAATGACTTGGACAGGAGTTCCAGTGAGGGAAATGAATGACGTGGACAGGAGTTCCAGTGACGGAATGAAATGGACAGAGGTTCCAGTGACGGAAGTGAATAACATGGACATGAGTTCCAGTGAGGGAAGTGAATGAAGTGGACAGGAGTTTCAGTGACGGAAGTGAATGCAGTACACAGGAGTTTCAGTGACGGAAATAAATGAAGTGAACAGTAGTTCCAGTGGTGGATGTAAATGACGTGGACACGAGTTCCAGTGATGGAAGTGAATGACGTGGACAGGAGATCCAGTGACGGAAGTGAAGGACGTGGACAGGAGTTCCAGCGACGGAATGAAATGGACAGAAGTTCCAGTGACGGAAGTGAATAAAATGGACATGTGTTCCAGTGAGGGAAGTGAATGAAGTGGACAGGAGTTTCAGTGATGGAAGTGAATGAAGTGGACACGAGTTTCAGTGATGGAAGTGAATGAAGTGGACACGAGTTCCAGTGACGGAAGTGAATGATGTGGACAGGAGTTCTAGTGATGGAAGTGAATGAAGTGGACATGAGTTCCAGTGACGGAAGTGAATAACGTAGACATGAGTTCCAGTGATGGAAGTGAATGACGTGGATACGAGTTCCAGTGACGAAAGTGAATGAAGTGGACAGGAGTTTCAGAGACGGAAGTGAATGAAGTGGACACAAGTTCGAGTTACGGAAGTGAATGATGTAGATAGGGAATTTTTGTGACGGAAGTGAACAGGAGTTCCAGTGACGGAAGTGAATGAAGTGGACAGGAATTCCAGTGACGGAAGTGAATGATGTGGACAGGACTTTTAGTGACGGAAGTGAATGTTCAAGCGACAGAAGTGAATGAAGTGAATAGGAGTTCCAGATACAGACGTGAATGACTGGACACGAGTTCCAGTGACGGAAGTGATGGAAGTGAACAGTATTTCCAGTGACGGAAGTGAATGAAGTGGACAGGAGTGTCAGTGATGGAAGTGAATGCAGTACACAGGAGTTTCAGTGACGGAAATAAATGAAGTGACGGAAGTGAATGAAGTGAACAGGAGTTCCAGTGATGGAAGTGAATGACTTGGACACAAGTTCCAGTGAGGGAAGTGAATGCAATACACAGGAGTTCCAGAGATGGAAGTGTATGACATGGACACAAGTTCCAGTGGCGGAAGTGAATGCAGTACACAGGAGTTTGAGTGACGGAAATAAATGAAGTGAACAGTAGTTCCAGTGGTGCATGTAAATGACGTGGACAGGGGTTCCAGTGACGGAAGTGAATGACGTGGACAGGAGTTCCAGTGACGGAAGTGAATGACGTGGACAGGAGTTCCAGTGATTGAAGTGAATGACATGGACATGAGTTACAGTAACGGAAATGAATGAATTAGACAACAGTTCCGTGACGGAATTGAATGAAGTGGGAAGGAGTTTCAGTGACGGAAGTGAATAAAGTGGAGATGAGTTCAAGTGGTGGAAATGAATGAAGTGGAGATGAGTTCCAGTGACGGAAGTGAATGAAATGGACACAAGTTCTGGTGACGGAAGTGAATTAAGTGGATACGAGTTCCAGTGAGGGAAGTTAATGACTTGTAAAGGAGTTCCAATCACAGAAGTAAATGAAGTGTACAGGAGTTCCAGTGATGGAAGTGAATGACGTGGACAGGAGTTCCAGTGACGGAATGAAATGGACAGAGGTTCCAGTGACGGAAGTGAATAACATGGACATGAGTTCCAGTGAGGGAAGTGAATAACATGGACAGGAGTTCCAGTGACGGAAGTGAATGAAGTGGACACAAGTTCCAGTGACGGAAGTGAATGATGTGGACAGGAGTTCCAGTGATGGAAGTGAATGAAGTAGACAGGAGTTCCAGTGATGGAAGTGAATGACATGGACACAAGTTCCAGTGAGGGAAGTGAATGCAGTACACAGGAGTTCCAGTGATGGAAGTGTATGACATGGACACAAGTTCCAGTGGCGGAAGTGAATGCAGTACACAGGAGTTTGAGTGACGGAAATAAATGAAGTGAACAGTAGTTCCAGTGGTGGATGTAAATGACGTGGACAGGGGTTCCAGTGACGGAAGTGAATGAAGTGGACACGAGTTCCAGTGACGGAAGTGAATGAAGTGGACACGAGTTCCAGTGACGGAAGTGAATGACGTAGACACGAGTTCCAGTGACGGAAGTGAATGACGTGGACAGGAGTTACAGTGACGGAAGTGAATGAATTGGACAGTATTTCCAGTGATGAAAGTGAATGAAGTGGACAGGAGTTACATTGACGGAAGTGAATGAAGAATACATCGTGTCATGTATGACTGGTTTAAACTATATCAATACAAAAGTCATTATACGATAAACTATATATCAATATTCTATAAAATCAGGAGATTAAATTGTTTACAAATCTGACGCTTACAGTGTCTCTCTCTATCTCGCTCTCATTTGTCAGAACGCATGACCTCCAAGTTCATTGCGCATCGGAAATTACGAAGAGGAATGACTGTCAGGAAGACACTAATTCAGGAATGGACATTTTCTGCTCATTTGACGGGTTTACTGTTTGTTGCTTCAGATCTACCATGGTTCCTTGAAATTATATATTTTAAATCACAGATGTGCTTTTCTGTTTGTTCTTGTATTGTTTGCTTTATTTACCGTCTTTTACAGTTTGTATTGTTTGTTTTATTTACCGTCTGTTACAGTTTGTATTGTTTTATTTACCGTCTGTTACAGTTTGTATTGTTTTATTTACCGTCTGTTACAGTTTGTATTGTTTGTTTTATTTACCGTCTGTTACAGTTTGTATTGTTTGTTTTATTTACCGTCTGTTAGTTTGTATTGTTTGTTTTATTTACCGTCTGTTACAGTTTGTATTGTTTGTTTTATTTACCGTCTGTTACAGTTTGTATTGTTTGTTTTATTTACCGTCTGTTACAGTTTGTATTGTTTGTTTTATTTACCGTCTGTTACAGTTTGTATTGTTTGCTTTATTTACCGTCTGTTACAGTTTGTATTGTTTGTTTTATTTACCGTCTGTTACAGTTTGTGTTGTTTTATTTACCGTCTGTTACAGTTTGTATTGTTTTATTTACCGTCTGTTACAGTTTGTATTGTTTGTTTTATCTACCGTCTGTTACAGTTTGTATTGTTTGTTTTATTTACCGTCTGTTACAGCTTGTATTGTTTGTTTTATTTACCGTCTGTTACAGTTTGTATTGTTTGTTTTATTTACCGTCTGTTACAGTTTGTATTGTTTGTTTTATTTACCGTCTGTTACAGTTTGTATTGTTTGTTTTATTTACCGTCTGTTACAGCTTGTATTGTTTGTTTTATTTACCGTCTGTTACAGTTTGTATTGTTTGTTTTATTTACCGTCTGTTACAGTTTGTATTGTTTGTTTTATTTACCGTCTGTTAAAGTTTGTATTGTTTGTTTTATTTACCGTCTGTTACAGTTTGTATTGTTTTATTTACCGTCTGTTACAGTTTGTATTGTTTGTTTTATTTACCGTCTGTTACAGTTTGTATTGTTTTATTTACCGTCTGTTACAGTTTGTATTGTTTGTTTTATTTACCGTCTGTTACAGTTTGTATTGTTTTATTTACCGTCTGTTACAGTTTGTATTGTTTGTTTTATTTACCGTCTGTTACAGCTTGTATTCTTTGTTTTATTTACCGTCTGTTACAGTTTGTATTGTTTGTTTTATTTACCGTCTGTTACAGTTTGTATTGTTTGTTTTATTTACCGTCTGTTACAGTTTGTATTGTTTGTTTTATTTACCGTCTGTTAAAGTTTGTATTGTTTGTTTTATTTACCGTCTGTTACAGTTTGTATTGTTTGCTTTATTTACCGTCTGTTACAGCTTGTATTGTTTGTTTTATTTACCGTCTGTTACAGTTTGTATTGTTTTATTTACCGTCTGTTACAGTTTGTATTGTTTGTTTTATTTACCGTCTGTTACAGTTTGTATTGTTTTATTTACCGTCTGTTACAGTTTGTATTGTTTGTTTTATTTACCGTCTGTTACAGCTTGTATTGTTTGTTTTATTTACCGTCTGTTACAGTTTGTATTGTTTGCTTTATTTACCGTCTGTTACAGTTTGTATTGTTTGTTTTATTCACCGTCTGTTACAGTTTGTATTGTTTGTTTTATTTACCGTCTGTTACAGTTTCTATTGTTTGTTTTATTTACCGTCTGTTACAGTTTGTATTGTTTGCTTTATTTACCGTCTGTTACAGTTTGTATTGTTTGCTTTATTTACCGTCTGTTACAGCTTGTATTGTTTTATTTACCGTCTGTTACAGTTTGTATTGCTTTATTTACCGTCTGTTACAGTTTGTATTGTTTGTTTTATTTACCGTCTGTTACAGTTTGTATTGTTTGCTTTATTTACCGTCTGTTACAGTTTGTATTGTTTGTTTTATTTACCGTCTGTTACAGTTTGTATTGCTTTATTTACCGTGTGTTACAGTTTGTATTGTTTGTTTTATTTACCGTCTGTTACAGTTTGTATTGTTTGCTTTATTTACCCTCTGTTACAGTTTGTATTGTTTGTTTTATTTACCGTCTGTTACAGTTTGTATTGTTTGTTTTATTTACCGTCTGTTACTGTACAGTTTGTATTGTTTTATTTACCGTCTGTTACAGTTTGTATTGTTTGTTTTATTTACCGTCTGTTACAGTTTGTATTGCTTTATTTACCGTCTATTACAGTTTGTATTGTTTGTTTTATTTACCGTCTGTTACAGTTTGTATTGTTTTATTTACCGTCTGTTACAGTTTGTATTGTTTGGTTTATTTACCGTCTGTTACAGTTTGTATTGTTTGTTTTATTTACCGTCTGTTACAGTTTGTATTGTTTTATTTACCGTCTGTTACAGTTTGTATTGTTTGTTTTATTTACCGTCTGTTACAGCTTGTATTGTTTGTTTTATTTACCGTCTTTTACAGCTTGTATTGTTTTATTTACCGTCTGTTACAGTTTGTATTGTTTTATTTACCGTCTGTTACAGTTTGTATTGTTTTATTTACCGTCTGTTACAGTTTGTATTGTTTGTTTTATTTACCGTCTGTTACAGTTTGTATAGTTTGTTTTATTTACCGTCTGTTACAGTTTCTATTGTTTGTTTTATTTACCGTCTGTTACAGTTTGTATTGTTTGCTTTATTTACCGTCTGTTACAGTTTGTATTGTTTGCTTTATTTACCGTCTGTTACAGCTTGTATTGTTTTATTTACCGTCTGTTACAGTTTGTATTGCTTTATTTACCGTCTGTTACAGTTTGTATTGTTTGTTTTATTTACCGTCTGTTACAGTTTGTATTGTTTGCTTTATTTACCGTCTGTTACAGTTTGTATTGTTTGTTTTATTTACCGTCTGTTACAGTTTGTATTGTTTGTTTTATTTACCGTCTGTTACAGTTTGTATTGCTTTATTTACCGTCTGTTACAGTTTGTATTGTTTGTTTTATTTACCGTCTGTTACAGTTTGTATTGTTTGCTTTATTTACCGTCTGTTACAGTTTGTATTGTTTGTTTTATTTACCGTCTGTTACAGTTTGTATTGTTTGTTTTATTTACCGTCTGTTACAGTTTGTATTGCTTTATTTACCGTCTGTTACAGTTTGTATTGTTTGTTTTATTTACCGTCTGTTACAGTTTGTATTGTTTGCTTTATTTACCGTCTGTTACAGTTTGTATTGTTTGTTTTATTTACCGTCTGTTACAGTTTGTATTGTTTGTTTTATTTACCGTCTGTTACTGTACAGTTTGTATTGTTTTATTTACCGTCTGTTACAGTTTGTATTGTTTGTTTTATTTACCGTCTGTTACAGTTTGTATTGCTTTATTTACCGTCTGTTACAGTTTGTATTGTTTGTTTTATTTACCGTCTGTTACAGTTTGTATTGTTTGTTTTATTTACCGTCTGTTACAGTTTGTATTGTTTGTTTTATTTACCGTCTGTTACAGTTTGTATTGCTTTATTTACCGTCTGTTACAGTTTGTATTGTTTGTTTTATTTACCGTCTGTTACAGTTTGTATTGTTTGTTTTATTTACCGTCTGTTACAGTTTGTATTGTTTGCTTTATTTACCGTCTGTTACAGTTTGTATTGTTTGTTTTATTTACCGTCTGTTACAGTTTGTATTGTTTGTTTTATTTACCGTCTGTTACTGTACAGTTTGTATTGTTTTATTTACCGTCTGTTACAGTTTGTATTGTTTGTTTTATTTACCGTCTGTTACAGTTTGTATTGCTTTATTTACCGTCTGTTACAGTTTGTATTGTTTGTTTTATTTACCGTCTGTTACAGTTTGTATTGTTTGTTTTATTTACCGTCTGTTACAGTTTGTATTGTTTGTTTTATTTACCGTCTGTTACAGTTTGTATTGCTTTATTTACCGTCTGTTACAGTTTGTATTGTTTGTTTTATTTACCGTCTGTTACAGTTTGTATTGTTTGTTTTATTTACCGTCTGTTACAGTTTGTATTGTTTGTTTTATTTACCGTCTGTTACAGTTTCTATTGCTTTATTTACCGTCTGTTACAGTTTGTATTGTTTGTTTTATTTAGCGTCTGTTACAGTTTGTATTGTTTGTTTTATTTACCGTCTGTTACAGTTTGTATTGTTTGTTTTATTTACCGTCTGTTACAGTTTGCATTGTTTGTTTTATTTACCGTCTGTTACAGCTTGTATTGTTTGTTTTATTTACCGTCTGTTACAGTTTGTATTGTTTGTTTTATTTACCGTCTGTTACAGTTTGTATTGTTTTATTTACTGTCTGTTACAGTTTGTATTGTTTGCTTTATTCACCGTCTGTTACAGTTTGTATTGTTTGTTTTATTTACCGTCTGTTACAGTTTGTATTGTTTTATTTACCCTCTGTTACAGTTTGTATTGTTTTATTTACCCTCTGTTACAGTTTGTATTGTTTTATTTACCGTCTGTTACAGTTTGTATTGTTTGCTTTATTTACCGTCTGTTACAGTTTGTATTGTTTTATTTACTGTCTGTTACAGTTTGTATTGTTTGCTTTATTCACCGTCTGTTACAGTTTGTATTGTTTGTTTTATTTACCGTCTGTTACAGTTTGTATTGTTTTATTTACCGTCTGTTACAGCTTGTATTGTTTGTTTTATTTACCGTCTGTTACAGTTTGTATTGTTTTATTAACCTCTGTTACAGTTTGTATTGTTTTATTTACCGTCTGTTACAGTTTGTATTGTTTGTTTTGTTTACCGTCTGTTACAGTTTGTATTGTTTTATTTACCGTCTGTTACAGCTTGTATTGTTTGTTTTGTTAACCGTCTGTTACAGTTTGTATTGTTTTATTTACCGTCTGTTACAGTTTGTATTGTTTTATTTACCGTCTGTTACAGTTTGTATTGTTTTATTTACCGTCTGTTACAGTTTGTATTGTTTTATTTACCGTCTGTTACAGTTTGTATTGTTTTATTTACCGTCTGTTACAGTTTGTATTGTTTGTTTTATTTACCGTCTGTTACAGTTTGTATTGTTTTATTTACCGTCTGTTACAATTTGTATTGTTTTATTTACTGTCTGTTACAGCTTGTATTGTTTGCTTTATTTACCGTCTGTTACAGTTTGTATTGTTTTATTTACCGTCTGTTACAGTTTGTATTGTTTGCTTTATTTACTGTCTGTTACAGCTTGTATTGTTTGTTTTGTTTACCGTCTGTTACAGTTTGTATTGTTTTATTTACCGTCTGTTACAGTTTGTATTGTTTTATTTACCGTCTGTTACAGTTTGTATTGTTTTATTTACCGTCTGTTTCAGTTTGTATTGTTTGTTTTATTTACCGTCTGTTACAGTTTGTATTGTTTTATTTACCGTCTGTTACAGTTTGTATTGTTTTATTTACTGTCTGTTACAGTTTGTATTGTTTGCTTTATTTACCGTCTGTTACAGTTTGTATTGTTTTATTTACCGTCTGTTACAGTTTGTATTGTTTGCTTTATTTACCGTCTGTTACAGTTTGTATTGTTTGTTTTATTTACCGTCTGTTACAGTTTGTATTGTTTGCTTTATTTACCGTCTGTTACAGTTTGTATTGCTTTATTTACCGTCTGTTACAGTTTGTATTGTTTGTTTTATTTACCGTCTGTTACAGTTTGTATTGTTTGCTTTATTTACCGTCTGTTACAGCTTGTATTGTTTTATTTACCGTCTGTTACAGCTTGTATTGTTTGTTTTATTTACTGTCTGTTACAGTTTGTATTGTTTTATTTACCGTCTGTTACAGTTTGTATTGTTTGTTTTATTTACCGTCTGTTACAGCTTGTATTGTTTGTTTTATTTACTGTCTGTTACAGTTTGTATTGTTATATTTACCGTCTGTTACAGCTTGTATTGTTTGCTTTATTTACCGTCTGTTACAGTTTGTATTGTTTGTTTTATTTACCGTCTGTTACAGTTTGTATTGTTTGCTTTATTTACCGTCTGTTACAGTTTGTTTTGTTTGTTTTATTTACCGTCTGTTACAGTTTGTATTGTTTGTTTTATTTACCGTCTGTTACAGTTTGTATTGTTTTATTTACCGTCTGTTACAGTTTGTATTGTTTGCTTTATTTACCGTCTGTTACAGTTTGTATTGTTTGCTTTATTTACCGTCTGTTACAGTTTGTATTGTTTTATTTACCGTCTGTTACAGTTTGTATTGTTTTATTTACCATCTGTTACAGTTTGTATTGTTTGTTTTATTTACCGTCTGTTACAGTTTGTATTGTTTTATTTGCCGTCTGTTACAGTTTGTATTGTTTGCTTTATTTACCGTCTGTTACAGCTTGTATTGTTTGTTTTATTTACCGTCTGTTACAGTTTGTATTGTTTGTTTTATTTACCGTCTGTTACAGTTTGTATTGTTTGCTTTATTTACCGTCTGTTACAGTTTGTATTGTTTTATTTACCGTCTGTTACAGTTTGTATTGTTTTATTTACCGGCTGTTACAGTTTGTATTGCTTTATTTACCGTCTGTTACAGTTTGTATTGTTTGCTTTATTTACCGTCTGTTACAGCTTGTATTATTTGTTTTATTTACCGTCTGTTACAGTTTGTATTGTTTGTTTTATTTACCGTCTGTTACAGTTTGTATTGTTTGCTTTATTTACCGTCTGTTACAGTTTGTATTGTTTGCTTTATTTACCGTCTGTTACAGTTTGTATTGTTTGTTTTATTTACCGTCTGTTACAGTTTGTATTGTTTGCTTTATTTACCGTCTGTTACAGCTTGTATTGTTTGTTTTATTTACCGTCTGTTACAGTTTGTATTGTTTGTTTTATTTACCGTCTGTTACAGTTTGTATTGTTTGCTTTATTTACCGTCTGTTACAGTTTATATTGTTTTATTTACCGTCTGTTACAGTTTGTATTGTTTTATTTACCGGCTGTTACAGTTTGTATTGCTTTATTTACCGTCTGTTACAGTTTGTATTGTTTGCTTTATTTACCGTCTGTTACAGTTTGTATTGTTTGTTTTATTTACCGTCTGTTACAGTTTGTATTGTTTGTTTTATTTACCGTCTGTTACAGTTTGTATTGTTTTATTTACCGTCTGTTACAGTTTGTATTGTTTGCTTTATTTACCGTCTGTTACAGCTTGTATTGTTTGTTTTATTTACCGTCTGTTACAGTTTGTATTGTTTTATTTACCGTCTGTTACAGTTTGTATTGTTTTATTTACCGTCTGTTACAGTTTGTATTGTTTGTTTTATTTACCGTCTGTTACAGTTTGTATTGTTTTAAATGCTATATACATGTATCACATCCCTGTTCATACTAAATCTCTTATCAAAAGATGATATAGTTTTAACTCCCTTTCCGTGGGGATCCCGGTTATAATAGGGCCCCAGTACCCCTTGCTTGCCGTAAGAAGAAATTAAATGGGGCGGTCTTTCGGATGAAACCTCAAATAGCGAGGCCCAATGTCACAGCAGGTGTTGCATAAACAACTATTTTGCTTTGGTAATAGGAGTTATGAGATTGATCACTGTTCGTATTTTCACCTTTCATGATAAAGATATTTCCCTGCCCAAAGGCCGTAAACACCGAACATAGGACGTTAAACAATATCCAACCAACCAATCAAACGGGACGTTAAACAATATCCAACTAACCAATCAAACGGGACATTAAACAATATCAAAACAACTAACCAATCAAAGGGGACGTTAAATAATATCCAACCAACCAATCAAACGGGACACTAAAAGATATCCAACCAACCAATCAAATGGTACATTAAACAATATCAAAACAACTAGACAATCAAACGGGGCGTTAAACAATATCTAACCAACCAATCAAACGGGATACTAAAGGATATGCTACCAACCAATCAAATGGGACATTAAACAATATCCAACCAACCAATCAAATGGGACGCTAAACAATACCCAACAAACCAATCAAATAAGATGTTAAACAGGTGTGGCACAATAAAAATTCCTCCCTGCCCCATGGTCGTATACGTTGAGCATAAGACTATGTTTTACAGCCCTTCAACGGCATTGGTGACTGTTCCATGTGATTGAAAGATTATCAAGAGGGACATTGAATATTATACAATCATCAATCAGTTAATCTTTATTGAGGGAAAACATTCGATTTCTTTACCCCAAATCCTATCATTGTTGATATATTGTATAACTATGTAAAGAGCGTAAAATGATATCTTTAACTGAACGATTTTAAGGTCATTATCATAAAGTATTCTTAACGGAAAAGTATTCTGCATTTATGGTACTTTCCAGTTAAGATGTCTTTACAAATTAACAACCACATCTAACAGTTAAAGTATTCGTTAAAGTCTCTTTACGATAATATACTCCTGGTCCTGTAACAGAGACACATCAAGTCTCTACCAACATTGACAACATAAATTCAAACAAGACTGATTTTACGTGGAAATATTATATTCTGATATAACATTCTTCAAACAATGCAATGTTAATAACAAATCAGATATCTAAATATATACACAATTTAATATATAATCAATGTAGAACTGCAATATTCTAGAAGATAAATACTTTGGAGGATACATGATGGTAATTTTAGTGACTGACCATTTCAGCTTCAAATATGACAGAAATTCTAAGAAAGGCAACCAACTTAGTGGGAAAAGTCGTTTGTTTACTTGGCGAAATACCTGTCTTATTTCAATGTAATTAACCAGATCTGCTTATTTATCCTCATTTTCGCAGGTCTCCTCTAAATCCTTATCATCACTGTTATCATCTATTTCATGGTTTCTGCTCATCCTCGAGTTTTTTTATCAGGAACATCCTCACCATCAGAATCAGTTTACTCACTTTCCAAACACTCCTCAGAAATGAAAATTTTATGTCAAGTGTTACGACAGAATGAGTTTTGGAACATTACGTATAAAAGATGACACAACTAATATGGCCCTTGGGTCTCTCGTCTTTCAAATCACACAATACATATCTTTGCATGCATTGACTTATTTCAACTTCATTTTGACAATTGGAAATGTTGAGACACCACTGACAGCGGGATTCAGGAGTGTCCTCGTCAGATTCAGGAGTGTCCTCATCAGATTCCTCTGATTTCTCATTATCATCATTTTCCTCTACACAATTTCTCCACTTCTACCTGATTCAGCAATGCCCTTCTATGGAGAGGACTTATATAGTCAATGTCTGTTGTCCAATCCTATCATGAATTGTCATAATAAAATACTGTTTAAATATTAAATATTCAGCAATGTCCTCAGACTTCAGGTCCTCACAGTTTTCTTCAGTCTCGGACTCTTCACTGATTTCCAGCTCTGTTACTGATTCCTGAATCTCCTAACTTGAAGCTTCCGTGATCCGCTCATCTCTGTCTGGATTATCTGAAATTTTAATAGAAGAAGACAGGTGATCAATCAATCATAGAACCCACCTCTAAAGAAAACTTAACATGGAGAATCAATCATAGAACCCACTTCTAAAGAAAACTTAACATGGACAATCAATCATAGAACCCACCTCTAAAGAAAACTTAACATGGACAATCAATCATAGAACCCACCTTTAAAGAAAACTTAACATGGACAATCAATCATAGAACCCACCTCTAAAGAAAACTTAACATGGACAATCAATCATAGAACCCACCTTTAAAGAAAACTTAACATGGACAATCAATCATAGAACCCACCTCTAAAGAAAACTTAACATGGACAATCAATCATAGAACCCACCTCTAAAGAAAACTTAACATGGACAATCAATCATAGAACCCACCTCTGAAGAAAACTTAACATGGACAATGCAAGCATTTTTTATGTATGTAGAAGTTTGAACCAGTTGTACAGCTTAGAATTCGCTAGAAGTGGCCCTAGTCCCTAGTCTACCACACTGAGTTCTATATGCTTGTACAATCAATTCTAAGTGATATGGATTGTGTGATTTGAAAGACGAGAGACCCATACTGCTTGTCTCACTAATGTTGGATAATCCGAAAAAAATCATAATCGATAATAGGTCATAATCGGAAGAACTGTATCGATCGATGATTGATATAATCGGATATGTGCAACATAAACACATATTAGCTATTAGGCCTAACGAGGAATGAAATGTGTTTTCTTTAGCCACGGGTCTTTAGGATATGACCTAAAACGTAAATTCTGTACCTCACTCCAACAATTAACCACAAAACAAATTAAACACTGCTCTTACATAATACACTAGATTTCATTTACTTAGCTCTATTACAGAAACTCATTACATCTGTCAGCATCGTAATGACAGAGAGTCACATGATGAAAGTATGGAAGTGTCCCTAAATGTGGTCAGATAAAGAGTTATACAAAAGTAATAAATCTATCTTACACCACAACTCATTTCATAAAGACTGTGTTAATTAATGAGGTAACAATGTGTTTTGTACTGAGGTTTGTGTTAATGAGGTAAAAATGTGTTTTTGTGTTGAGGTTTGTGTTAATTAATGAGGTAACAATGTGTTTTTGTGCTGAGATTTGTGTTAATTAATGAGGTAACAATGTGTTTTGTACTGAGGTTTGTGTTAATTAATGAGGTAACAGTGTTTTTGTGCTGAGGGTTGTGTCGTATTACATCTGGTATAAACAGTGACAATTTAATGAGATTTAAAAGTGAATAAACAAGACGTGTTTGTGAAACACTGATATCCTCAGATTACAACAAACTAGAACTGTAAGACATTGTAGCTGGAACTTTTGTAGCAATACTGAGAATGTGAGGTAACTTTCATCTAGTTCACATTTTATGTAAAGGTAAATTTCAAGGTCACAAAGTCAGCATGTTTGGTTCCAATGGAAAGATCTTCTCGCAAGAAATGCACATACTAAATATTAAACCAGTGCCTCTAACCATTTAATAGATATTAAACATTTAATATTTTCTAAAAGTAGGCCAAAGGTCATTGTTAAGGTCATCAGGTCTAAGATTTTGGAACCAATGTAAATGTTGGCTGAAAGGAATACAATATTAAACTGAACCTCTTGTGCAGTTTATAAAAGATATGACTAAATTTAAAGTTTTTTTCTTCTAATTTCTAAAAACTAGGTCAATGGTCAGTTTTAAGGTCACAAGGTAAAAAAAAAAAATCTGAAATCAAAGAAGAGGTCTTCTCACAGGAAATCCACATGCTAAATATGAGAGTAGCACATCTAACGATTCGAAAGATATGACTTAAATCAGTTTTTGGTACCAATGGAAAGGTATTTCCACAAGGAATGCATATATACCAACATACTAAATATGAAATCTCTACTTCTGATGGTGAAAAAGATATGACCAAGGTTAAAGTTTTATGCCAGACTGACAGACAGACAGACATGCCACAAAATCGTTGTCGCTCAGTATATCCCCAAATCTTTGATTCCGGAGGGCATAAAACGAATGATAAACAGTATTGTCAAAGACAAGATGCTTTATCAGTCACCTTAGTATTACTTAAAAGTATCACAACTGACAAGGCCTCAGGGCTACGAAATCTAGAAAAAATCCAAGCTCAATTCTAATATTCACCAACAATGTAAAAGAGGTAGTCTTCAAACTTGAATGACCCTCAAAAATGCCTATGCTGATGAAATACTTTACATAATATAAAATGTAAAATTATTACAATATGACTTATTAGGGCCTGTCCTAGAGCGAAAACCCAGGAGTTGGTTGCCAAACAATTTTGTTGATAAAAAAGATAAGGACTACCTATCTATTTCGTTTCAGTCTAATATCAATAGCAGTAAATATGTTTTCTAGATGTTCTACACATATACGCTATATATACATCAAGTTTAGGAACATCATGGAGTCAGAACCTCTACTCCAGGGATAATAAAATTTACAGTTTCATTAGAGGCCTTCCTATTCTACACGATTATACATTTAGTTTACCTTGCAAATGTGCAATTGTTGAAAAGGGTTTTGCATAGGGGTCAATATGTGGTATTTTCATAAATTTTACTTAACCCCTATGACCCTAGGAGTGCAGATTTCCTAAAATTTACAATACATGCCCCCTTGTCCCAAAGATGCTTAAAACTAAATACGACAAGTGATGTTTGTAAAACATGTATGTCCCCAAATGTGTTAAAATTAACAAGAGGACCATGGGCCACATCGCTCACCTGAGCCTCCTATATATTCGCATGTAAAACTTTGATCCCTATTGTGAACCCAACCTACTATCGGGCGCCCATCATTTTTTTTTCAAAATTGAATCTGGACTATATTAAGAAGCATTCATGTGAATGTCAACTTTTCTGGCCCAATGATTTTTCAGAAGATTTTTTATGATTTTCCCTATATACATGTATCTAAAAATTCATTCCCTATTGATGCCTTATCTTACCCCCAGGGGGCAAGATTTTAACAAATCGGGAATCTGCACTATGTCAGGAAACTGTCAAGTAAAGTTCAACTTTCCTGACCCAGTAGAAGATTTCCCCTATATATTTGTATGTAAAACTTTGATCCCCTGTTGTGGTTCCATCCTATCCTCAGGGGCCATGATTTTTACAAACTTCAATTTGCACTATGTTAGGAAGCTTTAAGCTTTCATGTAAATTTCCATTTTCTTGGTCCACATGTTTTTTTAGAAGTGGATTCTTAAAGATTCTCCCTATATTTTTTTGTAAAACTTTGATCCCCCTTGTGGCCACATCCTACCCCCGGGGGCCATGATTTTTACAAACTTCAATCTGCACTATGTTAGGAAGCTTTCATGTAAATTTCCACTTGCCCGACCCAGCAGTTATTGAGAAAAAGATTTTCCCTATATATTTGTATGTACAACTTTGATCCCATATTGTGGCCCAATCCAACCCCCAGGGGCCATGATTTCAACAACCTGGCATCTGCACTATGTTAGGAAGCTTTCTTGTAAATTTCAGCTTTTCTGGCTAAAATCAACAGGGGTCATCTACTCCTTATGCTGTACCAGTATACCAAGTTTGGTGTCAATCAAGCAAATAATTCTTAATCTATAGGAGACAATATATTACTGTGTCCAGTTTAACCCTTGACCTTTGACCATGTTACCTCAAAATCAATAAGGGTAATCTTCTCCTGAAGATGTACTAGTGTACCAAGTTTGATGTCTGTCAAGCAATTGGTTCTCAAGATACTGGGCAAACAGTATATTCTGATGTCCAGTTTGACCACTGACATTTGAATATATGACATCAAAATCAACAGGGATCATCTTCTGAATCTCCAGAAGATTTACCAGTGAACCAAGTTTGATGTATGGCAAGCAGAGGGTTCTCCCAATATGGAGTGGACAGAATATTCATTTGTCCAGTTTGACCCTTGACCTTTGACCATGTGACCTCAAAATCAATATGGATCATCTACTCCTAAAGATATACCAGTGTAACAAGTTTGATGTCTGTCAAGCAAATGGTTCTCAAGATATTGAGTGGATGGTAGATCCCTATGTCTAGTTTGATCCTTGACCTTTGACCATGTAACCTCAAAATCAGTAGCGGTAATCTACTCTATGGGATGTACCAGTGTACTAAGTTTGATGTCTGTCAAGCAAAGGATTCTCAAGATATTTAGCAGAAAGTATATTTCTATGTCCAGTGTAAATTGACCCTTGATCTTCTGACCTAAACACAATAAGGGCATGTTTCTCCTCATAACCAACCTACATAAGAAATGTCAATACGATCAAGTGAATGGTTCTCAAGATATTGAGCAGACAACATTACTGACCAACAGATGCAAAGCAATATGTCTCTCTTCTTTGAAGGGGGGGCATAACAATAATTGAAATGGTAGAACTTTATATCAAAAAGTTGAAATTAAAATGTTCAATTGTTAACAAATAGCGACCGACAATGCATACTGACCAATTGTAATAGGTCACCTGAGGTAACTTAATGAAATTACGATAAATGTCACAAATACGATATAATTATATACAAAATCAGTTGTAATTCATTAATTTCATTTAATAAACATGGAGTGGCGATCTCTTATTGAAATAATTCCATTCTAACTACATTTGTATTTGTTTCTACCTAGTTTACAAGACTCAACTCAGAGTGTTATCAGAACTTGAATTTTAAAAACAAAGTAGATCAACATTCATCATTTATTTAGTTTCAAGGGGTGGGGTGTTAATTGTTTTGTTTTTGTCAGACCTTGACTTTTGATACAGACCCTTAAGTTCATGATAGCTATTCCACACAGAGACTGGTGTAATGTACATACTCAGTGTCAAACCAGTACACAATGTAGATTTTGTCCACACCTGCTACAGAAACATACAACATCACACCATCACAGAAACATACAACATCCCACAAACCAAAGCTGTGTCAATATCACTGATATTTACAAAGTAGGATAGTTAAGTAGAAGAAATAGATTATAAACATGTCAAGTTTTAAACTGGCAATGATCAATGTTCTACAAATCTCAACAAGATAATAATTGTAACAGAATGCTGTTAATAAAATCTCCCCATTGAACACCTATTGAATCCCAACCCAAAATATTAAATAAAACCATTTCTCCTCATCTAATCATTGCCCCCATTGTAATTAAAATTAATTATATTATTAATATTATTCACTTAATGTAATTATAACCCACATCATTTAACATTAAACCTACACACTAAGTTAACCTTAATTATCAACCACATTTTAATAACAACCTAACTCCTCGTCTAATTATATCCCATGTTGTAATTAAAATTAATCACTAGTTGTAATTAAATCCAACATTGTAGTCAAAATTAAATATTACCTCTAATCATAACCCACATTGCAATAGAAACATAACTCCTCCTCTAATTATAACCCATTTGTAATTAAAATTAATTCCTAGCTCTAATTATAACTCACATTGTAATTAGAAATAATCCCTAGCTCTAATTATAACTCACATTGTAATTAGAATTAATCCCTAGCTCTAATTATAACTCACATTGTAATCAGAATTAATCCGTAGCTCTAATTATAATTCAAATTGTAATTGTAATTAATCACTAGCTCTAATTATAACCTGCAATGCAATCAGAATTAATCCCTAGCTCTAATTATAACTCACATTGTAATCAGAATTAATCCCTAGCTCTAAATATAACTCACATTGTAATTAGAATAAATCTCTACCTCTAATTACAACACACAATGTAATCAGAATTAATCACTATCTCTAATTACAACACACATTGTACATGCTGTAATGAAAACTAAACATTACCTATAATTATAACCAACTTGTAATGAAAACTTAACTCCTCCCCTAGATATAACCCATACTGTAATTAAAATTAATCACTAGTTCTAATTATTATGATTATAACCCACCTCGTAATTAAAACTAATCAACACCTCTAATTATAGCCACATTGTAATTAAAATTAGATATGACCTCTAATCATAACCTACACTGTACATTTTTTAAAACATCACTATCATAACAATGTCATAGCATAACAATAATTTATAATGGATTCCTGTGTAGAATTTGATGTTATTTATACTGACTGATATAGTACAATAAACTACAGTACTACTAGTACTTACCAGTCAGAGAGTACCTCCTCTGTAGATATCTATATACAGACACTGTGTTGGTGATGAATGATCCGACCCAGAGAAGGTGAGTTTTATCATCATAGTTCAGGCTGTGTGGTTTGTTTATCCCGTGTTCTGTCAGTAACAGAGACAGGAAGTGACCGTCCTTGTCAATCATCTGTACTGTGTCGGTGTTAAAATCACACACCAGGATGTGTGACAGCGCGTCTGTACAGATTCCACGTGGCCATAGTGATGATCCTGATGGAGGTCCTGTGTAGGAGAATCGATGTCTCCCCCCGCGCTCTGTCACCACTACAGCACCACGTGACACGTCAGACACAATAATATCACCGTTATTGTTCTCTGTGATATAACGAGGACGACTATACATCGTGTGACGTTTGTTGTGGTGTTGTATGGTCAGGATGTGTTGACCACTACTGTTGTACCGGGTTACCTTGCCTGTATCTGTTTTATAGTTACACATCCCCACCATCAGATCTCCAGTGGACGGGGAGCAGTACACACAGTGTGGTTGCCATGGTGATGTATACTCTATCTGTGTGGTGACTGTTTGATTGTTCACAGACAGTTTGTTGATGTTATCACTGTCTATATAAATCAGTTCACCAGAACTGTTCACTGTGTGTTCTCCTGTAGACCATGGTGTTATATCTGTCACACGGTGTATAGTGTCTCCTGTTGTGTCTGTCAAGATGAGATTGTCTACATCAGAGACCCAGACCCGGTCTGACATCACACGAGATATGTGTAACACACGTCTAACACCTGTCACACAGACAGACGTGTGTAATACAGGTGTGGACATCAGTTTCACACACTCGTCTATTCCTACTTGTCGTTTTCCTGTTGTCATTTGGATTTCTGGGATTCCCCTCAATAACTGACTGACATCCTCCATGTTGAATCCCTCAGTCAGGGACAGCAGCGGGTGTTGTGGAAGATTAGGGGTGTCCTTTATCTGGGGGACACGACTGGTCTTTATAAACAAGAGGAATTGTACCGCTCTGTTTGCTGATTGTTCATATCTGTCTTCATAGTTCTGTATGTGGGTGAGGTGTCTGTTCATTTTTCTCTTCTGTTGTTGTATTCTATCAATCAATAAACCTCGGTATCTTGTTTTAACATCACATACCGCAGTGTCAATCAGATCCTTCAGTCTCTGGGCTTTTGTTGACATCTGTGATTGACGGTGACAGATTTGTGGGGGACAAGTTTGGATATCAGTTTGGATTCCTGCCAGGAGAACACGACAGTTATAGAGAGTCTCACTTCTGATGTTGTCAATGATTTCTCGGTGTTGTTGTCGCTTTGTTTGATAGGCTGTTCTAATGTCCAGTATTTGGTGTTTTCGGTGCTCTAAACATCGGAAACAGACAGAAAGTTCACACGACTGACAGAACATTTCATAGAACCTGTCTGGATGTCTGACACAGATCTCTTGTCTGGGGATGTAGTTAAACTTCTCACGGTAAATCACAACATCATGGTGTTTGGTATGTAGATCAATGACATGTTTCTCTTTACACTGTAAACACAGATCACATTTACATGTGTTACAGTAAAACTCAGTGTCCCCCTGACATTGAGAACATTGTCGTACTTTTAGCTGAGTGCTGAGTCCTAGTGTGTCCATGATGTGGAGGGTCTGGGTCTTTAGGAACACAATCTACAATAATTAAACTGACATGTAAATATCAACCTATTCACAATATACATTTATTTCACACATTCAAGTGATCTACATATTTCACACACTGATTGCAATTGACCTGTTTTTTCACATGTACATTTCTTGAATGCTAAGGCCAAAAATATAAATGGTTGTGTTTCCACTAATATTCAGTCAAAATTAGAGTAACTTGGTAGGAAATGAATTATATTTGTTACATCTAAATCCAAGACAAGAAGATGTTCTGAATTCTGATTACAATTTCCATTCAATTAGCAGATCTATTGACATACTGAAAACAAGGGACTCATTTTTCATATAGATATGCTTTGATATTATTAAGTCATATACTAAACTATATTATTACCAGGGTCATCTCCATCTTTTTTAATAATAATTTTTTGGAGAACATGTCAAAAAACTTCTAGGGTAGGGGTATAATTTAGAGTCGGTTGTATTAGTGGAAACAAATCAATGATTAATTTCGACCTAATCAAACACATGTACTTCCATGCTCATGGTCCACAACGCTCACCTGAGTCACCTTGCTGATACAGAGATGTGACTGATCAGCTTAGAACACTGATAGTGGGACAACAATGATCCTAGACTTGTCCCTAGACAACTGTATACACTAAATGTCTTAAGATGATTGTATAATCTGTAAAATGATTTCATTTGTTACTAGTACTTTGTTGTTATTATAGATATCTGATCTAGAGTCTAGCCTAATAATTCATATGTCTGAAGTAGCAGGACTCTTGTTGACCTTTGACCTAGAGATATGATATCTATGTGTTTTTTCTATTCTGTATATCTAAGGTAAATTCTAATACTCAGCAGCAGTATAAAACATGATGTGTTCTTAATACACAAATGTCCCTGTAAGTACTAATAATGACGGAAGCCTTTACATGTTACATTTAACATTACATGACTGATTGGGACCCGGCTATGAGTCAGAACCCTGGGGTTGTAGAATTCACAAGTTTGGTACATCCCCTTTTGCTTTTTCTAAATTTGCATTTAGTTTTCATACAGCATCAGCAAAATTAAACGCAATCCCATAATCGACATATGGAACTAAAACCCATATCCCTGAGATCATGAAATTTACAATTTGGGTAAAGGGCTCCTGCTAAATACTTTAATATTTAGTTTCAATGTAGTATCAGTAACCTTAAGATGTGCTATATATGCCAAGTAGAGCCCCAACCTGGAGTCAAAAACTTTACCCAAGAAATGTACAATTTTGGTACAGGCCTTCCTGCTTTACATTACTATGCATTTAGATTTCATTACAGTTGTGCAGTTGTAGAGGAGAAAATTTGTCAATTTCTATCAGTTTTAATTTGAAAAGAATTGGAATTGAATTTATTCATAAGTTAAAAAATATGCAATTACTAACACACGACGATGGCTGCAGATATTCAACAATAGGTCACCTGAGTGACTCAGGTGACTTAAAAATGCCCTTGGGACAACAGCAGTTTAGTTTGATCTTTGAACAATATGTTGCCTACAGCTTCAGACAACACCTCATATTCCATTCTTGAATCAAACAAAACAGATGTTGTTCTCGGACCCAGTCAATAAATGTATAATTGTAAGTCTTCTTGACTGTTAAGAAATCTGCATGTACAACATAATATACAAACCTATACAGTAACTTGTTGATGGTCCAAGCCTTCGTCAAAACAGGAAGTCAGATTTTGATTAATGTTGAGTCCCCCTACTTAAGGATACTCTGTGTGGTCAAAACTGATGCTGAAGGAGGAAATATGAAAAAGTTACAAAGGAGTGAAACATTGAGAAGTTAAATGCAGCATTGTTTTTTTTTTTTACAAGAAGAACAAGTTAAATGTGTTTGACAAACAAACTTTGAATAAAATATTTTCATATGAATTTTTAACTCAAGGAGTAGAAAAAACTGAATGAAATCATAGAATTATTTTCCCCCACAAGAACAACAAGTTTAACGTGTTTTTGAAACTCTATGCCCCCAACTATGGCTACGTTCAATATTTGCAAATTTGACTGTGACCTTCATTAATGACCTTGACCTTAATCATACACATCAACTTTCCTGGTTTCATTGTGAAATTTACAGTTTTTGAAGTGTATCTCTAAATTATTGATATGTACATAAAATCTCAACGTGCACAATTTCTTCACATCTTTTAATGTTAGACGCAATGACCATTATATAAATAACTGATATGTTTCATTTCACTGACAGTAAGAGTATGGATAGGATAAGTAATGACCCGGTGTACATTGACTCGGGTAGATTAACACAGATAGGATAAGTAATGACCCGGTGTACATTGACTCAGGTAGAATAACACAGATAGGATTAGTAATGACCCGGTGAACATTGACTCGGGTAGATTAACACAGATTATTTAAATTTGATCGATCCTCATGTGATATCATGGGTTTTTGCAAAATCTTTATCAAATTAAACTTTGCACAAAAATTGGTAAACTATTGATACTGAAAAAGTGATATTTTCCATAGATAAACAATAATTTATAATCTAAAACAAGAAGCCCATGGGCCACATCGCTCACCCGAGTCACCTTGGCTCATATTTAAAGCTTTTTCCTACATATTCACATGTAAAATTTAAATCCCTAATGAGGCCCCAACCTACTCCCGGGGGCCATGAATTTTACAAACGTGAATCTGCACTATGTCAGGAAGCTTTCATGTAAATGTAAACTTTTATGGCCCAGTGATTCTGCAGAAGAATTCCCCTATATATTTGTATGTAAAACTTTGATCCCCGGAGACCATGAATTTTACAAACTTGAATTTGCGCTATGTCAGGAAGCTTTCATGTAAATGTAAACTTCTTTGTCCTATTGGTTCTTAAGAAGTACTTTTAAAACGATATTTTTCCTATATATTTGTATACAAATCTTTTAACCCTATTGTGGCCCCATCCTACCGCTGGGGGGTGGGGGGTGGGGGGATGGGGGGTGGGGTGGGGGGCATGATTTTAACAAACATAATTCTGCATTATGTCAGGAAGCTTTCAGGTAAATTTCCACTTTTCTGGCCCAGTAGTTCTTGAGAAGAAATTTTTTAAAGATTTCCCCTTATATTTATGTGTAAAACTTTGATCCCCTATTGTGGCCCCATCCTACCCCCAGGGACCATGGTTTTGTTAACCTTGAACCTGCACTATGTCAGGAAGCTTTCACGTCAATCTCAGCTTTTCTGGCCAAGTGGTTATTGAGAAAATCTTTAAAGATTTTCCCTATATATTTGTATGCAAAATTTAGATACCCTATTGTGGTCCCATCCTACCCCCGGGGAGCCATCATTTTAACAAACCTGAATCTGCAGTATGTCGGGAAGATTTCTTGTAAATCTGTACTTTTCTATTCTAGCGGTTCTGGAGAAGAAGATTTTCAAAGATTTTACCTATATATTTGTATGTAAAACTTTGATCCCCTATTATGGCCCCATCCTACCACCAGTAGCCATGATTCTATCAAACTTTAATCTGTACTATGTCATGAAGCTTTCATGTAAATTGCATGTAAATAACCCCGTGGTACTTGAGAAGAAGATTTTTAAGTGACCCCCATCCTATTTTTGCATTTATGTGATTATCTCCGATTTGAATTGGGCGAGACCCTTCATTTGACCAAAGTTGAAAGCCCTTCAACCAAGGATACTTTTGGCCAAGTTTGGTTATACAGTAATTGGTCCTGTGGTTCTGGAGAAGAAGTGGAAAATGTAAAACTTTCACAAACAGACGGACAAACAGACAATGGACTACAGGTGATCAGATTAATTGATTGAATATTGTTTAACGTTCCTCTCGAAAATATTTCACTCATATGGAGATGTCACCACTGCTGGTGAAGGGCTGCAAAATTTTAGGCCTATGCTCGGCGCTTATGGTCTTTGAGCAGGGAGGGATCTTTATTGTGTCACATTTGCTGTGACACGAGACCTCAGTTTTTGTGGTCTTATCCGAAGGGCCTCCCTATTTAGTCGCCTCTTACGACAAGCAAGTGGGTGCCAAGGACCTATTCTAACCTGGATCACCACGGGATTCAGGTGATCAGAAAAGCTCACTTGGCAATCAGAAAAGCTCACTTGAGCTTTGATCTCATGCGAGCTAAAACTGTTGTCAAGGGCAGTAACTCCTATCCTGGTATTTCTTTTACTGCATGCCTATTATACAAGGTTTCCCCAATATCCACAATTA
Source organism: Ostrea edulis (assembly GCF_947568905.1). Taxonomy (NCBI): domain Eukaryota; kingdom Metazoa; phylum Mollusca; class Bivalvia; order Ostreida; family Ostreidae; genus Ostrea; species Ostrea edulis. The sequence goes on along the minus strand of NC_079171.1, from coordinate 2,178,192 downwards.
ATTTATACATATTTATTAATTAGCAGTTTGTTTTTTAAACTGTTGACATTTAAAATTTGTCATTTTCACAAGTTTTTATCTATTTTGATTATTCTGTATAACAAAAAAGTGGGATTTTCTTGTGTTAACATATATTTCTGTTTTAGTATATCTGACATCTTTAAAACGGTGGCAGCAGAACATTTTCTTTGGTTATTAAATAAATTTGAATACATGTATATTGAGTGGAAATAAATACATTTTTTCCTACTTCCAACCATTAATATTAATAAGTCACATGAGGATCGACCCTCGTTAACATTTGTATTCTTTTGTTATTTTTTTTAGCAGTCTGACCAGCTGATTGGTAAACCAAGAAGCCCATGGACAACATCTCTCATTTGATTCACCTTGGCCCTACTGCTGTTCAGGTGTTGGAATTTTTAAAAGATATTTTAATCAATGTTTATTCCGATGAAAATTTTTTGACCCCCCCCCCCCCCCCCTCCCTATCTATAGTATCTATATACTAAAGTATGAAAGCCCTAGCTTAAATAGTTCAAGAAATATTTCTAAAGATTTTTCCATCTACAGAGCTGCCAACATTATGAAATGGAAAATAATAAGGCGGGGGTCAGGGGGCAGCTTGGGTTTCCTTCTGCTGGAGACCTTTTATGAATAAATATGTAACCTGAGCAATTTTAGGCATACTTCAAATCCAAATTTAATGAATTTAGACTGTATACTAATTGTTATGCATTTTACAAATGCAAAAGATTAAATGCATCTTTTATTGATTTTACTTCCTAAAACTTGACGTGTAAAAAATATTGTTACATTATTATATTATGTAATTTTACAGTTACTGTGTCAGTTATTCTGGCAAGTGTTTTAATATCATTTTCCCTGCCGTGAGAAATGTTGAAGTTTATCAAACAGATTGTACACTTATCATACAAACCCCCCCTTTCTGACTTTGAAACAAATAGATGTTTACAGAGTACTTGCATATTTTTCTTCGAATTTTTGGCTCTTCTTTGGGGGAGTATTGTTGTTATTTCCATCAACACATGTCTTACGTTTAGTAGCAGCTGCCATATTGTTTATTTCAAAGCATTAAATTTATTGAGATTCTGTATATATATATATAGACTATGCAAACAAACGTAGTAATGACTATGGCTTGTTTATTATAAAAGTAACAAGAGGACCATGGGCCACATCGCTCACCTGAGTCACCTTGGCCCATATCTGAAGACTTTCTATATATATTTGCATGTAAAACCTTGGTCCCTATTATGGCCCAAACTACCCTTTGCAAACTTGAATCTAGAGTATGTCAGAAAGCTTTCATGTAAATGTCAACTTCTTTGGCCCGATGGTTCTTTTAAAGCTTTTTTCTATATTTGTATGTAAAACTTTGACCCCCCCCCCACCCACTTGTGGCCCCATCCTACCCCCCGGGGACCATGATTTGAACAAACTTGAATCTGCACTATGTCAGAAAGTTTTCTTGTAAATATCAGCTTTTCTGACTCAGTGGTTATTGAGAAAAAGATTTTAACTATATATTTATATGTAAAACTTTGATCCCCCTTATGGCCCCATCCTACCCCCGGAGCCCAAGATTTGAAGAAACTTGAATCTGCACTATGTCAGAAAGTTTTCATGTAAAAATCAGCTTTTCTAACTCAGTGGTTCTTGAGAAGAAGATTTTTAAAGTTTTTCCCTATATATTTGTGTGTAAAACTTTGATCCCCCCTTGGGGCCCCATCTTATCCCCGGGGGCCATGATTTGAACAAACTTGAATCTGCACTATGTCAGAAAGTTTTCATGTAAAAATCAGCTTTTCTGGCTTAGTGGTTCTTGAGAAGATTTTTAAAGATTTTTCCTGTATATTTGTATGTAAAACTTTGATCCCCTATTGTGGCCCCATCCAACCCCAGGGGCCCATGAGTTGAACAAACTTGAATCTGCATTATGTCAGGAAGCTTTCATGTAAATCTCAGCTTTTCTGGCTCAGTGGTTCTTGAGAAGAAGATTTTTAAAGTTTTTCCCTATATATTTGTGTGTATAACTTTCATCCCCCCTTGGGGCCCCATCTTATCCCCGGGGGCCATGGTTTGAACAAACTTGAATCTGCACTATGTCAGGAAGTTTTCATGTAAAAATCAGCTTTTCTGACTCAGTGGTTCTTGAGAAGAAGATTTTTAAAGTTTTTCCCTATATATTTGTGTGTAAAACTTTGATCCCCCCCCCTTGGGGCCGCATCCTATCCCCGGGGGCCATGATTTGAACAAACTTGAATCTGCACTATGTCAGAAAGTTTTCATGTAAAAATCAGCTTTTCTGACTCAGTGGTTCTTGAGAAGAAGATTTTTCCTATATATTTGTGTGTAAAACTTTGATCCCCTATTGTGGCCCCATCCAACCCCCGGGGCCCATGATTTGAACAAACTTGAATCTGCATTATGTCAGGAAGCTTTCATGTAAATCTCAGCTTTTCTGGCTTAGTGGTTCTTGAGAAGAAGATTTTTAAAGTTTTTCCCTATATATTTGTGTGCAAAATTTTGATCCCCCCTTGGGGCCCCATCCTATCCCCGGGGGCCATGATTTGAACAAACTTGAATTTTCACTATGTCAGGAAGTTTTCATGTAAAAATCAGATTTCTGACTCAGTGGTTCTTGAGAAGACGATTTTTAAAGTTTTTCCCTATATATTTGTGTGTAAAACTTTGATCCCCCCTTGGGGCCCCATCTTATCCCAGGTGGCCATGATTTGAACAAACTTGAATCTGCACTATGTCAAAGTTTTCATGTAAAATCAGCTTTTCTGGCTTAGTGGTTCTTGAGAAGATTTTTCCTTATATTTGTATGTAAAACTTTGATCCCCTATTGTGGCCCCATCCAACCCCAGGGGCCCATGAGTTGAACAAACTTGAATCTGTATTATGTCAGGAAGCTTTCATGTAAATCTCAGCTTTTCTGGCTTAGTGGTTCTTGAGAAGAAGATTTTTAAAGTTTTTCCCTATATATTTGTGTGCAAAACTTTGATCCCCCCTTGGGGCCGCATCCTATCCCCGGGGGCCATGATTTGAACAAACTTGAATCTGCACTATGTCAGAAAGTTTTCATGTAAAAATCAGCTTTTCTGACTCAGTGGTTCTTGGGAAGAAGATTTTTCCTATATATTTGTATGTAAAACTTCGATCCCCTATTGTGGCCCCATCCAACCCCCGGGGCCCATGATTTGAACAAACTTGAATCTGCATTATGTCAGGAAGCTTTCATGTAAATCTCAGCTTTTCTAGCTTAGTGGTTCTTGAAAAGAAGATTTTTAAAGTTTTTCCCTATATATTTGTGTGTAAAACTTTGATCCCCCCTTGGGGCCCCATCTTATCCCCGGGGGCCATGATTTGAACAAACTTGAATCTGCAATATGTCAGGAAGCTTGCAGGTAAATTTCAGCTCTTCTGGCCAAGTGGTTCTTGAGAAGAAGATTTTTAAATGACCCCACCCTATTTTTACATTTTTGTGATTATCTCCCCTTTGAAAGGGACATGGCCCTTCATTTGAAAGTCCTTCACCCAAGGATGCTTTTGGCCAAGTTAAGTTGAAATTGGCCCAGTGGTTCTGGAGAAGAAGTCAAAAATGTGAAAAGTTTACAGACAGACAGACGGACGCCGGACAAAATGTGATCAGAATAGCTCACTTGAACCTTCGGTTCAGGTGAGCTAAAAACCAATGACAGACAGCTCTAAAACTTTCGAAATGTGAAATAGGCGAAAATCGGAAGATATATAGTGAAATCGCAAGACGCATTTTCGGTCCTAAAATCGTAAGCCTTATACCAAAATCGTGAGGGTTGGCAGCTCTGTATCTAACAGCATGTAAAACTTTGATGCCCTATTTTGGCCTCACCCTACCCCTGGAGCCTATGAATTGCACAAACTTGGACCTACTCCATGTAAAGAAGCTGTCATGTAAATTTCCACTTTTCTGGCCCTAGGGATTTTGAGAAGCTTTTTAAAGAGTGTCCCTTTTTCACTCGTACATAAAACACTTTGATCCCCTATTTGTACCAAGTTTTATTGAAATTGGTCCAGTGGTTCTGGAAAAGATGAAAATGGGAAACGTTTACGGACAGACTGACCGACAATAAGTGATCAGAATAGCTCAGGTGAGCTAAAAACAAGTTCACTTACTCAATTATTTCTCAAAGTGAAAATGATGTAATCTACTGCATAATCCGTTATTTCAAGGTAACAATGAGTTGCAGACAGACAGACAGACCAAAAACGGTTTCATTGACATCAAAATACACAGACACAATTCTGTGTAGATGTATGTGTATATAGGAACCATTACCTTTTTAACATCACCTTTCTTTCCTCAGTAATGCAGGACCTCATGGGAGTCCAGTGTGAACCTAAAAACATCAAGTGGTAACATTTATTTGAATATCACCATGGTGATCAATTCACTTTGATCTGAAACATTTTCTCAGAAAACAAAACCATGACCAACCCCACTACTAATCATGTACTCCATTGAAATTCAAACTTCAACTTAACAAGAGGCCCATGAGCATTAACAGTAACCTGAGTATCATACATGTATATAGGAAAGTGTTGTCTGTTTGTTGATGAGTGATTCTTTTAAACACGAAGAACCGAATGAGCTTCTGATTTTGTAATCAATTATTGCATTTATCTGTTTGTATGTAATTTTTGTCACAAGTATGATTTTTTATTCTCTCCTTATTACAAAGTTGTCCACTAGATACAAAGTGGGAGGGACGGACAGAAGATAGATGTGTAGACAGACAGACACGGTGATTCTTACATCTAAACCTAATCTACAGGGGCTATTCTCTGAACTTAATTTGTTTGCTATATCACTGTTCGTTATCTTCACCTTTCATTTATGGAAGAAGTGAGAGTTGACATAAAATAACGTAAACAAGTTTACTAAAAATAAAAATATGATTCGGTATCATTAAAAATAACCTGTTTGAGTTATCAACAGTACCACACGGTATTTGATAAAGAGCAGGGGCAAAGAGAGGTAACTCATTGTGACAATAAGATAACTCGCATGCGTTATTTTTTACTAATAACGTGTTTGCATTATGGCCATGACTGTTTGTCAAATACTCTTGAGAAGTAAGAGTTACTGGATTTTCAGATATGAACTTAAAAATGAAGGCTCCTTGTCAAAACAGACGTCGACATGTTAAATAAACCCACTGCCACAGTCCTGAGCACTAAGTATAGGTCTATTTGTATGTAAAACTTTGATCCCCTATTGTGGCTCCATCCTACAACAGGGGGCCATGATTTGAACAAACTTAACTCTGCTCTATGTTAGGAAGCTGTTCATGTGAAAATCAGCTTTTCTGGCTCAGTGGTTCTTGAGAAGAAGATTCTTAAAGAATGTCCCTATATAATTGTATGTAAAACTTTGATCCACCCTTGTAGCCCCATCCAACCCCCAGGGGCCATGATTTGAACAAACTTGAATCTGCACTATGTCAGAAAGCTTTCATGTAAATATCAGCTTTACTGGCTTACTGGTTCTTGAGAAGATGATTTTTAAAGATTTTTCCTATATATTTGTGTATAAAACTTTGATCCCCTATTGTGGCCCCATCCGACCCCCGGGGGCCAAGATTTTAACAATTTAGAATCTGTACTATATCAGGAAGCTTTCATATAAATCTCAGCTTTTCTGGCACAGTGGTTCTTGAGAAGAAGATTTTTAAAAAATTTACCTATATATTTGTATGTAAAACTTTGATCCCCTATTGTGGCCCCATCCGACCCCCGGGGGCCAGGATTTTAACAATTTAGAATCTGTACTATATCAGGAAGCTTTCATATAAATCTCAGCTTTTCTGGTACAGTGGTTCTTGAGAAGAAGATTTTTAAAGATTTTTCCTATTTATTTGTATATAAAACTTTGATCCCCTATTCTGGCCCCATCCGACCCCGGGGGGCCAGGATTTTAACAATTTAGAATCTGCACTATATCAGGAAGCTCTCATATAAATCTAAGCTTTTCTGGCTTAGTGGTTCTTGAGAAGAAGATTTTTCCTATATATTTGTATGTAAAACTTTGATCCCCGATTGTGGGCCCATCCGACCCCCGGGGGCCATGATTTTAACAATTTAGAATCTACACTACCTAATAAAGCTTATCTATAAATTTCATCTTTTCTAGCCCAGTGGTTCTTGAGAAGAAGATTTTTTAATGACCCTACCCTATTTTTACGTTTTCTTGATTATCTCCTCTTGGAAGGTGGCTTGGCCCTTTATTTTAACAATTTAGAATTCCCTTTACCTAAGGATGCTTTGTGCCATCTTTGGTTGAAATTCGCCCAGTGGTTTTTGAGAAGAAGTTAAAAATGTTCAAAGTTTACAGACGGACAGACAGACAGAGTGATTCCTATATACCCTCCAGAACTTCGTTCGGGGGGTATAATAACCTTCACTGCCACAGTCCTGAGCACTAAGTATAGGTCTAGAAACATTAAATAACCCTCATTGCCACAGTCCTGAGCACTAAGTATAGGTCTAGACATGTTAAATAACCCTCACTGCCATAGTCCTGAGAACTAAGTATAGGTCTAGACATGTTAAATAACCCTCACTGCCACAGTCCTGAGAACTAAGTATAGGTCTAGACATGTTAAATAACTCTCACTGCCACAGTCCTGAGCACTAAGTATAGGTCTAAACATGTTAAATAACCCTCACTGCCACAGTCCTGAGCACTAAGTATAGGTCTAGACATGTTAAAGAACCCTCACTGCCACAGTCTTGAGAACTAAGTATAGGTCTAAATTTGTGGTCCTTCATTTACAGCTGATGATGACTTAGTATGAATGAGAATTTCTTGAAGTGATCTAAAGCAAACAAACAAAACAAAATAGTATAATTATCTGACAAGTTTGATCCTTTAAATGAAATAATGCACAACAGGGGTGCAGGGGTCCTGAAATTTACAAGGTCTGCCCCCCTTGTCCCAAGAATGGTTCATACAAAATTTGAAATTTTTGAGAGATGACACACGACGATAGACGGAGAACAATAGCAATAGGTCACCCGAGTGACTCAGGTGACCTAAAATAGCCAATATTATCAAGTTGTGAATAGACATCGATATCCCCCTTTAAACACTCCATGTCATTCATATCCAGAGTTAAGGCCAATTCAACTTAATTGATAGATTATCATCCCCGCCCACCCCTCTAAAATTGGCCTGCCCCGATTTTTTTAATTTTGCAAAACTTACGATTTCCTGAAAATTTTCATGTGCAACTCAGGTATTTACACTTCTTCTTTACATTTTCGGTATAGCAACGTGAAAAGCAACATGAAGAATATGGTTTCTTGCATTCTTACAGGCGTAAATCTTGAAGAAGTTTGGTGTCTTATTGTGTTTTGAATTAAGCTTAACCTGGAATTCGTCTGTGAAATAAGCATAGATTGATATCCATCTGGCATTAAATGAAGCACTTCTGTTGACAAAAACTCGTTTGTCATTAATATTTTTCTCAGAAAATAAAAATTTAAAAATTAAATCCTCCCACCCGCCCCATACTTTTTGGTGACCCTGGATGATAATCTACTAATTAAGTTGAATTGGCCTAAAAATACAGGTAAATTATCCATGTAATAAAGAAACTCTTATAATACCACTCTGCTTTTATCTTCCTTTTCTCTTTCACACAGCTGTCCTGAGGATTCTGTTAAAAGTAATCGAAGTTGTTAATAATTCTATGATTCTATTATAGATTGTACAATTATAACTTAAGAAAAATTTGAATTATTGTGAGTATACATACAATGTTTGAGTCAATGTGGAGCGCTATACAATGAAATTTCCCAATGCCAAGGGACATGACTCTACCAAAATATTTTTACTTGGCCAAAATACAAACTTGACCTGTGTAATTTGATATATTGATATCCTGACCATTAATTCAAAATGTCCACATACAACTGAGACAACCAAAGGCTGAAGAGTCTAACAAGAGAGGTAGTGACTGTTTGTTCACCAAACATCCACAATTAGAGGTAAATTGGGTAAGACCTTAAAACGGAGGTCATGGTAGGCGTTAGCACAATAAAGAACCCTCACTACTATGACCTTAAATTGATGAAGTTTCAATAAGAGAAAACCATTCTTGAATGAGACAGAAAATAATGTATGATCTTCAATATCTTATCTTATTTTCATTATTTCCAACTTACCTAACCTCTTTAAGAAGATAGGAAGTATTGAACAAATTTCCATTAACAGCCCCCCCCCCCCCCCCCAACATGTGGCAAGATTGGAAAAGATCACATAGAATTTCTGATATTGGCCTTGTGATAAGTAAAGAATTGAATTAGAAGTTGTGAATAGTTTACAGAAGACAGGTATGACAAACTTTAATCAAGAAAACTCGGATGTAAGCTCAGACCTAAGTACACTGATATCATGAAAACTCAGCTGTGAGTTTAAACATGTTAAACCTGTTCTGAGTTCATAATATTTTGATATCAATGTTACAACTGTTACCAGTGCCTGTTTTCTGTTCTTCTGTCTTTGTGATGCTGATATATCTAGCTATTATCACCTATGGAAACAAAAAATACACCGTTCATCATATACTAGCATGTGATACAGTTACTGTATTGAAACGTATTCAACAGAAAGTTACAATGCAAGAGCAGTCTTTGAAAAGTCCCAGGAGTCTGATGCCCGGGGCTTGGTAAATTTAGGAGCAGAAATGTGAAACTTGCATATTTACAAGTCCAGACAGAAATTTATTTTCATTAAACTTTTTTCTGTGATGTTCCTATTTTTGTCTGATACAATCAATTCAAACGAACGAAGGATACACCTGCCTGAAGGACATGTGTTAAAACAATGTAAAGACTGCAATGGTTGACTGGGAAGAAAACAAGAGGCCTGTGAGCCACAATCACTCACCCGAGTTACCTTGGCTCTGCTCTTGTTCAGCTGTTCTTTGTTTTTCTTGCCCCAAAGTTTACAACATAACTGAAATACAAGGTTAAAAGGTCAACAATCATGGTATGAAATGTACGGTCTTGTCATCATGACTAATCATGGATTTACTGTTGTTGAGAATAATATTTTCCTATATATATTATCATCCAAAACTTTGATCCCTATTGTGAACACACACTATCCACAGGGTTCTGGATTTGGGGGTACTGATTTCATCAAATTTGAATCTACACTACCTGGGTATCCTTGCATATATCAACATGACAGTACTACTCAGAGCTCTGTTGTTCTTGACAAGAACGTTTTCAAAGATGTTATGTATATACTCATGTAAAACTCCTATCCCCTAAAATATTCCACCCTGCCCTTGGAGGCCGTGATTTGAACAAACTTGATGGTACCCATGTCAGGAAGCCTTTATGTAAGTTTCAACTTTTCTGGCCCAACGCTTCTTTAGAAAAATTTCAAAGGACTCCACCCTCTTTTTCCATTTTCTTGATTATCTCAATTTTGAAGGGATCATGACTTTTCCTTTTAACAACTTGATTCTCCTAAGGGCCTTCTTCCAAGGATCATTTGTACCAAGTTTAATTGACATTGTCACAGCGGTTCTGGAGAAATCGAATAAGTGAAAACTGTGCATTAGGACAAACAGACAGACAGTGCACAAAAAGTGATCAGAATATTTCACTTGAGTTTCCAGCTCAGGTGAGCTAAAAATGTGAAACACTTACAGATACAGTTTGCTGATGACAAATCATAAAAACTCACTTGAGTTATAAGTTCTGGTGACCTCTAAATTGTTCTAAAATCATGATGTCTAAGAATTAATGATACAGCTGTTTATACTACCACATGTCAATCCTTTCTTCTCCCTTTATGACGCCCTGCACTACATCTAAGTATTATCACCTGTAGAAAAAAACAAGAAATGATATGATCCAACATTCACTGTCAAGGAATATGTATTATATTGAACTTTTCACCGAAATTTTCAATCAATGCAGCTGGTAAAAACGAAAACCAAGATGGTGACGTGGTATACCTTGTCAATATTATGTTTACAGGAAGACTTTTTTTTTTTATTATAGATATTTAAAACGTGGAGTTCCTGTGGAGTTATCAGACTTGAATATACCGGTATATCGCCTCGTGTACAGTGGTACATACTGCTACCAGAAAAATACAGGTACACCGGTAATACCACGCACCTCTAGTGTGGACTACTAAAATTTCATATGGGCTAAAATGATTTCTTATTTAGGTGCCCACTTGGCCCCTAAGATATTCAGTCAAAGTTGGAACCCTGGGAATAGGTATCACAACATGATAGTTGTCAAAGTGTTTTAAGTAATAGACATCACGAAAAATGATAATTGTCAAAGTGTCAATAGTAATATCCAAACACGCAAAGTAAAGATTAATGCATAATATCTATTATTTCAACTATGTATAGAGAACAGAATCTTTTTAAACACCCTGCAAATATTACTTAAGTTTTGTTATGAATCTTTGTATCATCATGATTAAATGTGAAACATTTTTGATAAAAAAAATATTGTCCTCTTTATCAGTAATATCCATCACCTTTTTAAACGAACAATAGAAACCATTTGGCCATTTCTTTACTCTAGAATTTTTAGTTTATTGTTTGAGAAAGAAATTTGTTTTGCGAAAACATAATTATGACTGTTAAAAACTCACCAATTAAACAAAAATGGAATATATTGTATGTCAATGCAATAGGCATCACTTTTTGGGCACTTGATTTAAAATGTGAATAATTAAAAAAAATATGCTTTCAACTATCTTTTCCTTTTTATCCTCTGAAAAGTTAGGCTTTCTTGAAGTGTTTACAATAACAAGAGGCCCATGGGCCACATCGCTCACCTGTGTCACCTTGGCCCATATCTGAAGACTTTCCATATAAATTTGCATGTAAAACCTTAGTCCCTATTATGGCCCATATTACCCTTTGCAAACTTGAATCTACACTATGTCAGAAAGCCTTCATGTAAATGTCAACTTCTTTGGCCTAATGGTTCTTGAGAAGAAGATTTTTAAAGTTTTTTCCTATATTTGTATGTAAAACTTTGACCCCCCCCCCCCTTGTGGCCCCATCCTACGCCCCGGGGGCCATGATTTGAACAAACTTGAATCTGCACTATGTCAGAAAGTTTTCATGTAAAAATCAGCTTTTCTGGCTCAGTGGTTTTTGAGAAGACTTTTAAAGATTTTTCCTATATATTTGTGTGCAAAAGTTTGATCCCTCCTTGTGGCCCCATCCTACCACCAGGGGCCATGATTTGAACAAACTTGAATCTGCAATATGTCAGGAAGCTTTCAGGTAAATTTCAGCTCTTCTGGCCCAGTGGTTCTTGAGAAGAAGATTTTTAAAAGATGCCAACAAATTTTCACTAATTCTTGATTATCCCCCCTTGGAAAAGAGTGTGGCCCTTCATTTGAACAAACTTGAATCCCCTACACCTAAGGATGCTTTTTGGCGAGTTTGGTTGAAATTTAACCCGCTGGTTCATGAGAAGATGAAAATGTGAAAAGTTTACAGACAGACGGACAGACAGACGCCGGACAAAATGTGATCAGAAAAGCTCACTTGAGCCTTTGGCTCAGGTGAGCTAAAAATGAAGTAATTCCATGACCATTTAAAATTCCAAATAAAGTTTCCTATCTGAGGCCATCATTAAAAATATTTTTGTTTGATGTACTCCGACCCACATTTTTTAAGGTGGGTAGGTAGGTATGTTAATTTTTTTTTTTTTTTTTGCAGTATCGAAAAAATTGATTATTGCCATAAAAACGCAGACTTAGAAATTTATTGATGTTTTCATTAAACATTGGACAAGACAGATTTAATAATTATTGCTATAAAACATTCATCAAAAAAGTTTCTTAGAGAATATAAACCTTTAAAATGAAACAATGTCTATTTCCCTGGAAACCAAATAAAAAAAAAATTAAAAATTAAAAGTACTGAAAAAAATGATTGGGTGCCCCTACGGGTCGGTCGGAGTACATCAAAGAAATCAATTTTTATTTTTGGCCTAAGAACGACCCATATACATTAGGGGTGAATCAATATATCGATATATCGAAATGTACCGGTATACGCCTGTCCAGCGATATACGATACGGTGTTTCGACGATACGATATAATGTCGGGTTTAAAAATAGCCCTTTTAATAGTCGGGATCGAAGTTCATAATTTAAAAATGGCTTCTAACAGGAACACGATTCCTCAGACTTTAATACCCGCTTTTACATTGTGACATCAGAGATTCCTCAGACTTTAATCCCCGCTTTTACATTGTGACATTGGAGTTTCCTCATACTTTAATTGTCATTGTTTGTTTTGTTATGAAATAAAAGATATTAAAAACCACTTCATTTTTTTTTTAATTTTGATATTTTACTTCAGAAAATGCTTAACTACATTGTATATCCAATATATCGGATATCGCATCAGAAAATATTGTATCGTATCATATCGGAAAATCTTGAGCAATACACACCCCTAATATACATGATATACATTATACACAATAATACGGAATTTAATTACCGGTCGGTTCTCTGGTTAAGAATTGACATTAATGTGGAGATGATAACACGATAATGAATAAGACCTTTTGAAAATGTTAAACAATTGACCACAGCAGGGTAAACAGCTGTCTGATGTACTTTATTATATAATCACCGACTTTTTTGCAGCCATAAATTACCTGAGGCTGTGACCAGCTCTGTGTGCACTAGAACGACGCGAGATTTCCGGTCTCACGCGTTGACTGAATAAACAGATTTTGACTGCATAAACAAACAGGCGATAATGTGTCACTGACAAAGGATTTAAAATACAATTTATTGGAAAAAGGGATTTTCGCCACTTTCAATTTTTTCCCCGCCATTTTTGAAAAAAATTCTCCATTGGCGAGAATGGCGAAGCCCAGCTCGAGCACTGCCAACAACTTATATATATTGTGTTTGATATCACACTTCGAATGGAGCCCATCATCGTGTTGGGGGTGGAGACACAATAAAGTTTTCAAACCCAACAGGAAAAAAATGACTTATTGAGCTGAATACAGTATATGAATTCTCAAATATATCTAGATCTACTCCAATTTCCAACAACAGATGTACAGTTGCAGTTTGTGCATCCCCCCCCCCCCCACCCCTCATTTTAAGGTAGTATAATTTACAATGCTTGTTTTCTCATTAAATAACATTCTTCAATTTTAGCCGTTTAAACCTAGCTCATCTTTCAATAAGGACTAAAATCACTAAAGTATCATGCTGAATTTTCTTCTCATCCTCACAAATGTCAAGGGTTCTGAGTGAACTCATGGTTCTATGGGATGGACTCAGCTGGGGCTGCTAACACTGCAAGAATGTTTTCTCAATGTATCAAGGTCCATATGTCCCAAATCAAGCCGATTTATAAATCCTTGAATATGGATTTGCCCCCCCCCCCCCCCCCCCTCCCTCATGATTTTTAAAATGTCTGTCATTGACTGTGCCACTGGAAAATTCAATAGCAAAAGCAGCACTGATGATTTTTTTTTTTTAATGCTAAGTGAGGTTCAAAATCATCTCAGCAAATTAATAATAGTATTTCTTCATGCCACGGTGTTTACATTTTTTACAAGGGTCCTGTGGCTTTCGAATTGGGACATTTCAGTCAAATTGGGAAAAGTCAATTTTATCGTAAAGAAGTTTTAAAATCATATCAAACATTATATTATCTTTATTTTACACATCTAATTTTCTTTAACCTTATAAAATTTTCAACTTTTATATATCCAAATTATCATTGCCATAACTTTTTGTTAAATCTTATGTATACATATAATTCACATCGATGTTTACTTTATTCAAATACGTTTTCCTTTCATAATTTTATTATTGGGAAAAATGCAAGCTAAATTGGGAAAAAATTGACAAATTTTTAAGAGGGGAAAGGGCCGAAATTCGGACCCAAAATGGGTCTTAAAAAATCACTGCTCGGGTGATATATGGGAAAAAGAAAGTTGATAAACTGAACTACCAAGAATTTTGCATTCAATAAACAGATAAAGATTTCTATCTATTAAAAACTTATGGGAACACTTCTAGTATACCGGTCCCCAAAATATGGCGCTAAAATGTGTGCCGACAAAGGCGGTTTAGTATATATATACGATCGCGTTAGTGATCAGTAAAATCGCTAAAACGGAAAGAAATCACAAAAATAAGCCCAAATTCGAATTCCTTGTAAAAAATTAAGTTTAAAAAACTGTTTTTTAAATCAGTTTTTTAAATCTGAAATGAAAAATAATGCAAGAAGACGTACATTTTTTGTTGTAAAATAAATGGAATCCGTTGTTGAGCAAAATAGTCACGTGCGCTTTGTATACGTAATTCTCATGAATAATCGTATGATACAATGTCACTGGTGTTGATGTAACAAACTGAACAGATGATTTGTGTTGAAATGCCCCTAAAACTGAAAGAATTTTTTTTTATTTGTGCTGATGTAAGAGGGTTGATTAACTGGTTAATAGGATTATCTGTTTTGATAAATTTGGACGACAAAATCTGTGGCAGCTGTAACAACGGGAAATTTAGATTAAGAAAGGATTCGTCATATTCAAGCGACGGATTTGTATGGAGATGTTCTAACAAAACCTGCAACAACAAAATTTCCATCAGGACTGGTAGCTGGTTCGAAAAGCACAAATTAACGCTGGAAAAAGTTCTGTTAATAACATATTTCTGGGTATACAAAGCTAGTGAAAGTTTCGTGAGACACGAACTTGAAATTGCAAGTCAAACTGTTGTTGATTGGTATAATTATTCCAGGCCAAAATAAAAATATTGTTTGTTTCCCCTCGCCCGACCGAGTCTGAAAATTCACACCGACCCATAAGTTTTTATTACGCCATTCTGGTGAAGTTTTTTTTTTAATTTTAAGAAAAATTCAAGGTCGTTTCTGGTGCAGATCAGTATTTTATAATAACAAAAATTTTCTATATCTTCTTTGGTTTCAATCCAAAATTAAAAAATAATAATACGAATACAGGAGGTGTTCTGGTCCGAAATCTAGAAATTTCGCCCCCTCCAGCTGGAGGCGACATTCTCTGGTTGATTTCAAATACTTACAAGCCGAATTCAATTTTAAGCTCATAATTAATCAATAAAACGATTCTTCTTGTACTTACTAATATCGATTTTATGGGTTCTTTCATCACATAAACAGTCTCTTGAAAACATTTTATCAAACTGTCGAGCTTTGTTTTGAGTCACGAGACTCGTTTGCTCAAATGGCAGTGAAAATTCGGTTGACTACAATTGTTGGCTTCTGTTTAATATCGAATTTTGGATTGATATTTTCTTTTAATCGATATTAATAAGTACAAGAATCATGATTGTTTTATTGATTAGTTACAAGTGAGTTTAACATTGAATTCGGCTCGCAATTCGGACTAGTGATCTGCAAGATCGAGATGGAGAAATGTTGTCTATACGAGGAGCGCGGAAACAAGAGAATTCGGGGCAATCCAGTGTGCAAGTTGTGTTCTTCAGCAGGGGAAAGTGTTGATATTTCGGACGGATGCAATATGTTTGACAGTCAATCAGAAGCATTCTCAATTTAACTTATTTCTGAACTAATGCTATATTTACAAACTGGAAAACACCTAATTATATGCACATGTGTAACTCAGCTCTGATTGGTTGATGTCAGCATCCATTTTGTTTGATCGGCAAAATCAAGTCTCGTTGAAACGTTTTCTGGTAAACTAGATCTACCGATATCATTTAAAAATATAATCAAAATCACTATCATATATAAATTAAGATAATGTGCAAAAAACAAAAGCATAAAATGTCAGTGAACCATAAATAAAAGACAGCAACCGAGTTTACCAATTTTATAACACCATGTGTCCAAAACTAACACCATTGTCCATAGTTGCAACATTCTCCCTAACTTTATTTAAGTGTTAGTATGTGGTATAAATAGCAGAGAAAATTCTGATGAAACCCAATGTTCGTCGAATCAACCAATATGTATACATGTAGTCCAATGCCTAAGTTTAGTGGTTAGATAATGAGCATTTCCAAAATACATGAAGTACTGTCCGAAATATCGACACCTTCCCTAATTGCAAAACGTGGCAATCAAAGCAGAATTTACGCGAGAACTGACTATACGAGTTTGATGAGGAAACATGGATGATGTGCTTCACGACGTTTGGTATCGGGCATTGTTAATGGTTATGGGAATTTCATAATAAATAAAATTCTGCTAGCTAAAAAAAAAAAAACTTTTTACCTACCTACCGACCTTCCTCTGAAATTTAGGGTCGGGAGAGGGGAAACAAACATATTTTTAAATGTGGCCTCAGAGAAGTGTGTACCTGCATTTTAGAGAAGAATTCAGAAAAAATAGGAGGCGTGGGAAAATTTGTTGAAATTGACGAAAGTAAATTTGGTAAAAGAAAATTTCACAAGGGACGGAAAGTTGACGGTGTCTGGGTTTTGGTGGGATTGAAAGGGAGACGAAAAGGTGCTTTTTTTTTTCAACAGTAGCAGATCGAACACGAGAAACTCTGCTTGAAATAATAAAAGCCAACATACAGCCCGGTACAACTATAATTAGCGATTGCTGGAAAGCTTATGATATTCTTGATAAAGAAGGGTTCGAACATTTAAAAGTAAATCATTCTGTAAACTTTGTAGATCCCGATACAGGGACACACACCAATACTACAGAATCTACTTGGCGTGCATTGAAAAAAGTCATTACCGGCCAGTGGCACAGTTAAATCTCTGTACGATACTTATTTTTGTCAGTACTGCATCCGAAAAAAATATCTTACAGACTGCCAAGATCCATTCCTTAAATTTCTAGAACTCATTAAATCTGTATATGACCCCTCGATACTCGTACCCAATCTTACTTCATCAAAGCCAAAGGAACCCTTGATTGCCAAACAACGACTAGTTCTTCAACCCCTCGATCTGATTAATGCAAACAACAGCTTAGATGATTTTATGTTATAAGGTAAGAATTTTTTAAAAACTATATTTGACTTGTCAGGGGCTTTTATTTTTATCGCACGATTTTCATTGCTCAGCATCCGTGGAAAAAATGCAAATGGCGGCGTGTTTACATTCCGCTTAGCAACGGCAAGGGAAATAACTGTTCATGCACAGTCGCGTGCTTCTGGGGACCGGTATACTAGAAACTTCCCAACTTTTGTTATGTGTGATGTAAAATTACAACAATATCTAGGCCAACACATTCCGTGAGTATCCGGAATTTCTCCGTGTCAACTTTGATTTTACTGCGATAGTTCAGCAGCAAATGTCGTGACGTCACACAAAACTTATGGCTAGTGAATATTTTCGAAAGTATGTTTATTTTGGATTTTAGAGTAATTGACGGCAATTAAAAGGGTGACCGATCCAGAAATCAGGTGGGACACATCGACTGATGTTATTTATACCGGGTACTGCTGTCTTTTTCACGCAACATAGCACCGGAGCAGATTTTGCCGAAATCGTGTTGCATTCCTGTCGCTTCGCTCGCGAAGCTCAGTGGTAGTATTTATGCCCATTTCTCATATATTTCTACTTTATTGATATAAAATTGCCGACTCCTGTGGTAGAACATACATGTATCTATAGTGTAGAATCAGCATGCAACACCTTGTAAAGGACAAGTGGTCAAATTAGAAAAAAATATTTTGGGCCATTAAAATATTGTTTAGGCTTGCAAATTTATTATACTAGGAGGCCCGAAGGGCCTGTGCTTCACAAAGTTTTTCGTGAAGACTGAAAATAAAACAAACAAAACGCAGATCTACATGGGTGTTGATTTTTTTCTTGAAAGATATTCAAATTAAAAAAAAAAACTTGTATAGGTCTTATTTACAAAATCTTTTACCATGGCAAGTAGAAATTTGAAAATGGCGACCAGAAATACTTGGATCACTCACAGGGGCTCGTCACGATATATAGAATAGACGATGTCAAATTTTATTTCAAAAATTTCGTGACGAGCCCCTGTGGATCACTGGTAAATCACGTGATTCGGTAATGGAGAAAATGGTCCGGTAAAGGCGACTACTGTGCTCATTAACAAACAACAATAATTCCGTGATATAATTCTTACTTTACAACTTGTGTACAGTTCCTTCTTTTCCTTTCTATTGGAATATTCAGTATATGAAAACAAGCCCGTCTTGTACAAACTTCAAATTTCCTTTCACTTCTTCCGCATTCCTCTCGCGCGCTCTCGCCTGCTTGTCGCTTGTTGGGTTAGGGTAAAACTAGTCCTTACGAAGTTCTTGCGCAATTGGTTGCGCAGGTGGGTCCTACTAAAGAATAATAAATAACCCTGGGAATTTTTCAATTATTACAATTACGTAGACTGATTGAGTACATTTGTTTTTTATGATAGTGCAAGCAAACTAACGAATTTGCATCCATATATAACTTATTTTATTTAGTTCCCCTGTGCTCGTTAATTTCTGTCATCTCGATCCCGATCTAATTTGTATATAGATTAATAGAACTCAGAATTATTTGTTAGTTTGATTATCATTTGCACTTTCATCAACATATAATTTAGTCGAATTGTCAATACGCTTGTAATAATTAAAAATCCAGGGGCGTCGGCGGGTATTTGACATTGGGAAGGAGAACTGTATCAGAAGGTGGGGGGGGGGGGGGGGGGGGGGGGGGGGGGGGGGGGGGGGGGGCTTAAGGTATTCAATGTATAACAACCATAATTCATATCTAGTAAATCGATAGTGGGATTCTTGTATTCATTGTATCAGTTTGATAGGTTCATCAAATAAAAATAATCCACCATAGAAATTTTTTAAATTTTGATTACTGTTTGATTTATTTCACCTAGAATTTTACATTGTTCAAAGTCTATGGGAAATTCATGTTTTATCAAAATATATTTAAAAGAAATCATATTTTCCATACAAATCTCATGGTAAAAAGTTACATACACTTTCTCTTTATAAAAATTAACGCACATAAGTACGAAGGGCAGATAACTCTTGGGAAAAAAGCTTAAGCATGTAAAAAGGCCAGCTTCTAATCATTTACATGTACATCAAACAATAACCATTGACTTTGATTTAAATCATTCAAATTATACATTATTGTGGTGTGTGTATACGAATTCAATCATCAGATGCTAACCAGCATTCTACACATTCTAAACTCAGTGATAACACATGATGCTGCACACACTTTATTAAACTCAACTCAACTCACATACGATATCGTCATAACATTCAAGTTCGGATATAAACGGATCATATTACAATTATCCTCTCTTTATACATTGAATACCTGACATTCAGATTTACATCAGACAGAGTTCCGGTGACCATTGAGGTAATTTATACCACTATTTTCCGGAATTCTCGCTCATCCCGATATTTTTTTTTCCCGTAACCTTATGTCTCCGGAAACCACTGAATCCGGCATCTTGAGTCATCGGAAACTTTGATTCCGCGCGGCAGACCCCCCCCCCCCCCCCCCTTCTCTGCCTGCTGTCGATCTCTAGCTTCCACACTGCACACATTCTTAACGAAAAAGTCAGGTGCCAGCTCCCATGGTTCGGCCTCGAGGGGGATATCCCCACCCCCACCATCCAATATGGCCTCCTTGGAATTTGACCAAGTTCCAGGGCAAGCTAAGGGGGCAACATCATATCTTGCTGTAAATGTGCTGAGCTTAATCCCTGCCTCAGTGTGGAGTTCCACACTGCACACATTCTTAACGACAAAGTCAGGTGTCAGCTCCCATGGTTTGGCCTCCAAGGCTGATCTTATCGCACTGCCTCCGGAGATAGACACTTCCTCATCTGAGGCATCCACTAAAAGGACAAGGTACGGTTTTAGCCAAATTCTGCCCTGTCAAGAAAATTCACCAAAATACTAAATCTGGTATTTGAGAGTGTGCTATTTATGAAAATGAGCATTGTTATTCTTTATCTACCACAGTAGCTGTAATATATTCAACGGAAAACTTTATATTCACCTGACGACGTCACTAAATTTGACGTTAATTTTGACGTAATATACGAGAGTTCTCCCCAAGCGATGTTTTGAGTAGGAAAATAAAAACTGTATCACACAAAGAAGTATTAATTCTTAATAAATGCGAAATTATTGGGTTTTGTACTGATTTGAATGGGTATTTAAATGGAAATTGAAACCACGTCAGATATGATGCACAGGGGCAAAAACTGCAGGTATTCGCGGAAAGCTTTTCTGGTGCAGAAATATAATGGTTTGAACACCAAATTAAAGAAACATTTATATACTGGTAACTGATTTCTTATTTCTGTCTCCAACTTCCTTTATTGTGGCGAATTTTAAGAATTTTTTTTTATATTTGTTAGAGTCTCGCGTGTATTCGGGAGAAAAAATGATGACATCAAAGGCAGCTCAAATTCAAATCACTGAATTTTATGCGAAGTTTGGGTTATCACCAATGCAATTCTTCACGAATCGGAACACAATAGAATTCATCGGTATTTGTTTTTAATTGGCATACACAATATTCCATATATGAATATTCTCAATATTACAGTATATGCATGGTATCATTTTGGAGCAAAATGTCATTTCATAGGTATACTCGGGAAAAAACGCAGTGTTTCTGAGAAACTAGAAACACAACTTCAAAGGGAAGATACTTATGAAACGGCTACCAGTGGTAGGACATTCGCTTCGTAACAGGGAGGTATAGTGTGTTCGAACCCCGCTCATGACATGTCACGTCGAACCTGAGACGTAGACATACATGTGCTCTTCGACAAATGCTCGACAAAAGTGAGAATCACGGGTCTTTCAGATAGGCACCTGAAGCCACCTCGACTGTGTCCAGGGCTCCGTGTTTGCCCTACTCTTTATTTTGTATTCTTAATAGAAATTACGCAAATTCATCACTATTCGATATCTTCAGCTTTTCGTGACCTTAAAAGGGAGGTCCTGTGTCACAAGAGGTGTTAGCACGTTAAAAAACCCAATGCTATAGCCTTAAGTGCTAAGCATAGGTTTTGTAATGGTTATCTCCTAGCATCCTCGTAATATTCACATTATCAAATAGATGGGCGGTCCTTCTGTCACGAGTGCGCCGGCCGCCCATCTCTTTGATAATGTGGATTTTACGAGGATGCTAGAAGATGACCGACTTGTCACATATTTCAAAAGCTTCTCATTTTCCATTTATTGAACCATTCATTCAATACAATGGTCGATATACCATCGTCGGACGATGCATGTGTATATAAATTTTAATACGCTTTATCCGTAAAACAGTAAAACTAACTTAACGAAAATTGATTATCCCTGTCAGTATCAATCACATATTGGTGGCTTGATAAATAATTTTTTGGGAATTTAATTCTATACATGTATTTGTACAATGTTTTAAGAAAACAAGTATAACACAATATTAAAGTAGGAAAGGGATTAAAGACTTGCATTAGCAAACTCTTTATTAAATGAGAGAGAGAGAGAGAGAGAGAGAGAGAGAGAGAGATCTAGAGATCTATTTAACATTACTGACTGCAAAACGGTCACAGGTATGTGTATACATGTATTTGTTACATAACACTTCTCGTCTGTTTCAACGCCCCAGACATCGATCGGCGCACGCTTTACCCGTGAAACAGCAAAAGTCACGAAAACTGAATTATCCCTGTCTTGTTTCTATTGTGTAATTCTGATGTTAGTACCGCCCATACAATAACAAGGTGGGAGGAGTTCGTTTTATCACATATGCGATAAAAAAAAAACCAGTTGATGATAACCAGATACAATTTCTGAACAACAAAAGAAAATCACTGCAAATATGTGACAAATATGTGGTACTTCACATACAGCTGATGATTTCTCAGTTTGAGTGGAAAGTTCTCAAAACGATATAAAATAAACAAACAAAACATTAAAAAAAATTAAAGTCAAAATTTTCTCTCTCTCTCTCTCATAAATATACCATGCCTCAAACAGACCGTCTCTCATACACATATTTACACACACTCTCACTCACCACTATCAGGCTTCTCCACAAAAAAAATCGTCAATGTGTTCGGTACAGTACAACTGAGCGATACAAAGCTGGTACACCCCAACACTTGGTTTGCGCAATTTAGTGTCATTGTATCCACTTTTGCCCAAAGAAACCCTCTTAAAAGCTGTAAAATACAAAAATCATTTGATAGGTTATAAAAGAGAAATAAAACTTAAGACTTGCTAACCAACCCCCGCCCAATGATAAAAGAAAACCATTCAAATATAAATTGCATTTTCTCATTATGCAAATATATACATACATCGTATATTTATCTCGAATGGAGAAAAACAAATTTTGACGGAATGCTCAATACTGCGAGTCTCAATATCATATTTGTATATATCCATATGTTGTGTATTCGCTTTGTGTAACACCCCCCCCCCCCCCCCCCGGACTGTATTTCATAGTAGTAGAGAAAGATAGATGAAATGTAATTGTAAGTGATACATTGGATACATATCATCAATCCACTCAATTGACCAATACTACCAAAATCCCTATTTTTATGTTTGTCAATCTTTTCGAGAAGTCAACCCCCCCCCCTTTTTTATGAAAAACGATCTATGCGCCTATAAATATAATGTATTTCAATTTCAATCATTGTAAATCAAAATACATATCGTAATACGAGTAACCCATATGGAGCAAATTATCTTTCAGGCACCTCAATCATGCCATTTAAAAATAATTTTAATGAGTAACATATTTTCAATTCCTTCTAGGACTAATGAAAGTAAAACGTGCCTTGCAGGAAATGTATGTTAATCTCTATCTTAGCTACACAAACTTTGTTTGTTTTGTATTGTGTTTTCAAAAATGAAAGTGAATTAGTGTTCCCCAAACAACGAAATAGTTTTGTAACCATTGCAGATATAGTAGAACACCAAAAAAAAAAATAAAAAAAATTGCCCAAACATCAGATGAAATTTGCACCACTGTGTACCTCACGGATTTTCATGACATACTGTACGCATTGTATGTATTTATATATTGATTGTTTGATTGTATCTTGCTTAACGTCTAGGCGCTCACGGGCATTGAGCAGTGAGGGTTCTTTAGCATGCCTTATTGTGACACGGGTCATCTGTTTTTAAGGTCACCTGATGCCAAGAGTTTGACGATGGAACTGCCACTATCTGTTTTTAACGATTTAGGTCTGTCGCGGCCGGGATTCAAACCCCGGGCCTTCCGCATGTGGGACGAACGTTCTAACCTCTCAGCCACCGCGGCGATGTAATTATACCGAGCGAAGCTCGGATGGGCCGAAGGCCCGTCCGCGAAGCAAGGCTCTAAAGGTAACACGTATGTAAAAGAAAAAAGTCAAAATCAGCAAAAGAAAGAGATAATCTCTATATACGTTCACGGAAATTTTCGTGATCCATATGGGCGCCGCCATTTATTTTTTCATTACCTGCTTCAACAGTTATTCGTGTTTTATTTTGAATGCCAATAATAGAAGACTCTAACGTGCAATTCGTAATTTAAACACTCAGTTTGTTCAAAGTGAATAATATAATTATCATTGTAACAAGTTTTAGCAAATAAATACATATAAAACCGTAATACGACTAAATAGATGAACGAGTTCATGAATTTCTTTGAATAAGAATATACGATAAAATTACGGTTACTTTTTTACCGTTTTTAATTTATTGGTTAATTTTGTTTAGTTTTAACGGCCTTTTTCATTGCATACGGAATGCATTATTGTTGTTTATAATTGTTTACTTTGAAAAGGAGAAAAAAGTCGAGGCTAAATGTGACGTCACAATGCACAGTTTACGTCGCCTTGCGTTTTATTTCCCGCGTTCAATGAATAGGCGGATCATGTAAAACTGTTGTCCCCACATATAAACTCCTTTAATATTGAGATGTTACTGGGTGTTTAGCGCAAGGAAATTTCATTCAAAATATATATTTTTAAATGAATCATAATCTACAATACTTAACGGAATTATGATTACCACTCGGGACACGGAGTTACGTACATGCTTCGCTCGATCCAACGGTCACACCGTATACATATTAGATAGTGTGCGTAAAATTTTACATCGTATACTTTCTGACAAATAAATTGTTGTCTTTGAAAACTATAAAATTTTACTCTTGCACTAAATACGTCACTGATGTACGTACGTCCCTAGGTGGATATTGCCGTCTGCTGTTACATGTAATATACCACATGCCGTTTCCCATTTAATCAAATGAATGTGAATGGTAAAAAATAATGCTTGAATCTTCAAGGAATATATTAGCGAGCAAAGCTCGCGTCGCGAAGCGACGCGACGAGCTCGCTCCAATGATTACACATATGAGTCACGTGATTTGCTCTTCTTCAGCTGAAAAAAGATGAGTATTACCCATAATGCTTCTGCAAAAATGTCGCCGTCACTGCGGTATAGTTCACTGACAAACCCGTAATTAAAATAATTAGATTGTTTAGAAAGTACCATAAACGTTTTTAAATTCCAGACAAGCTTTCTCATAGCTTCAAAAAT
This sequence comes from Ostrea edulis, assembly GCF_947568905.1. NCBI lineage: Eukaryota > Metazoa > Mollusca > Bivalvia > Ostreida > Ostreidae > Ostrea > Ostrea edulis. The sequence continues at coordinate 2,153,583 of NC_079171.1, read as the reverse complement.
TTTGTTTTTGCTTGGTTTGAGAGAAGAAGAAAAAACATTGCAGCTAATATGACGTCACAATTTGTAACTGTTACACCAAGCGCGTTATATTTCCCGCGTTAGATAAAGAGGCGGATAAAAGTCGTGTTGCAAGATGTTAATGGGCTTCGCTCGTCTCAACGGTCCCACCGTACAACATTTTATTTATTTGAAAAATCGTCCATCGTTATATAAACCATTTAAATGTAGTTTGTCTGGTATGTCTCACGAACCGTCGGTTGGTGCTATTTATACACCGTTCTGTTTACACTATAGCCATAATAACAAATATGGCATCCGGTCTGTAAGATAGGCTTAAATTTATCCGGATTTTTATTATTATGATGATTTTAATAAATGTCAAAGTGTTTAAATAAATAACTATATGAGCATATATTATTTGAAAATATATTTACTACTCAAATGATTTGTGACAAATTGAGATCGGGTTCGGGATGTATCATAACTTGTTAGAGGCTAAATATAAAGTTTACGTCAACCGGGCTTTATCGTAGGGCAATACGATAGCATCCGAGGGTAGTTCGGGTGCTCAATAGTATAAATACGGGCGTTCTGGCAATAGATCGCAGTTCATTTTTCGGAGCTCGATAGAAGGGAAGGTACGACAATATTTAATACGGTGTGTATTAATGTAATTCAGTATATGGTGGCGAGTATACTGGTCTAGAGGATAATAATAAAGTATTTCCTCTGTTATTGCCTTATTGGTGTCGAGATTTGTCCGGTTGTAGTAGGACGTACATACTACACAAGTATCTGTCCGGTAGTGGATACAGACTAGCATAGGTCCCAGCCTTGTTTACCCATAACTTATAGATTTCAATGCTATGTGTGATTAGGATAGGTAATCCTGAAAACTATTTGTATATATTGACTCGTTGTGTTAGTTGTTCATTTGTTTTAAATACATATTCATTCATCAATCATCATACTTTCCCCAGACTGGTCCAAATCATCGAACCTAAACACGTTACAAATTTTGGTGGCAGCAACGGGATTTGGATCAGTCATTAAATTAAAAATATTTGTATTCAAGAATGAATGTGCAAGGTTTACAATCAGATGTAAATTATTTAGAGGGGAGATAGATCGCCTCGAGAGAGAGATACATGATTCGTTACGGGTCCTGAACTCTTCTAGGATCCATGCATCCGGTATCCCGAGACTCGTACCAGGGATGAGTACCAGTACCCCGTATGTAAGACGGAGAGAGAGTGCAAGTGGATATGTCGGTGATGATGCATGCATAGATGATGAGAGATGTACTTGTCCTGCATCTAACAACAGACCAGTGATGCCCGAGATATGTCCTAGGATGGATGCAAACCAGCATGGACAGGTCCGATCTAAGCCCCGAAACTTTGTAAAACCATCAACATATGATGGCACAGGTCTCTGGAATGATTACCTGTCTCATTTCGAGTCTGTATGCCTGTTGAATGAGTGAACAGATATTGAGAAAGGTTTATACTTGGCGGCATCCCTTAGAGGACAAGTACAAGGTGTTTTATGAAATCAGCCCAGGGATGAGAGACAGAGCTATCAGAAGCTAGTCAAAGCCCTCCAGGATAGATTTTGCTCCAGTAAACCAGACTGAGCTTTACAGAGCACAGCTGAGAGAAAGGAGATAAAAGGCATCTGAAAGTCAAGACGTACGGAGGCTTGTTGACTTAGCTTACCCGACTGCTCCTGATGACGTAAGGGAAATACTGGCCACAGAACAGTTCTTGGATGGATTACATAGTTCAGAGATGCGTCTCAAGATAAAACAGGCAAGACCTGTAAACCTGAATGATGCGATACAGCGAGCTGTTGAACTAGAAGCATACAACAGGGCAGAGAGTCGCCTGATTGATGCTGTCAGAGTCATGAGTGTAAGTTCTGCAGACTTGTCCAAGGAATCCAAACTTGATCAATTCATGGAGACAGTAGAAAAGAACATGCTATCATTACAGCTTGATATTAGGGATTTGAAACAATAGAAGTTTCAGTCACAAGGTCAAAAACGTATGCCACATACATCCATTAAGGATCAAGCAAAAAAATGTTACAACTGCGGATCCGATAAGCATCTTAAAAGAAACTGTCCGCAATTAAGTAAAGAGCTGGAGCACAGTAGTAATTCAAGAGAGACTGAACACAAGAGGACTGATACAGGTCTAGGGAAAGATAATAACGCATGTGATCAATATTCTAGAGTTGTACATTCAATAAACGAAAAGGGGGTTTATGTCACAGCTCGTATTCATGGAATGGATACATACCTGCTAGTTGACACAGGTGCTACAGTGTCCTTGCTATCTACTATTTGTTATGAGAACATTGCAAGAGCTACAGGCCAATCTTTGACTAAAGTTGACAGAGATGTATTATCAGCTAGTGGATCAGCACTAAAGGTGCTGGGAAAGGTTGCAGTAGATTTTAACCTGGACGGAACTGCGTTACAACATGAAATGATCATAGCTGATATAACTGATATAACAGTAGATGGAATTCTTGGATTAGATTTCTTGGTTAGGCATAAGGCGGTCATTGACATGTGCTTGCATCAGATATCAATCTCTGGTACAGAACACCCTATGAAGCTGGAAGGGTCTGTCAGCTCATATAAAGTAGCCATCGTACATAGAGTCACAGTGCCACCTAGATCAGAACTGATGGTAGAAGGACAGATACGTACCAGTTCGGATGGAGGACTGCCAACCCAAGCTGGACTGATAGAGCCTTCAGAAAAATTTCAGAAGTCAGGTTCTTGTTTGCTGGCCAAAATACTTGTTCGTAGACAGACCACCGTGTCGCTTCGTATCATGAATATCTCAGAGGATAGTAAAACCATATATCCAGGTACGGTTGTTGGAACATTAACTGCGATTGATGAGGTTTTGTATTTAGTGCCAGGAGAACACCAGGGTCTGGATGAAAACAATGATATGCCATCATATCTGCAAGAGCTTTACACAAACAGCACTAAACATATGGATAACGACGATAGGGTTAAAGCTAAAACTCTACATCTGAAGTATACATCACTCTTTTCTACAACTGATGAAGACGTTGGTAGAACTGCCAAAGTCAGACACAAGATTGAGACTGGTACCCATGCACCCATTAAGCAGGCACCCAGGGCTTTGCCGTTTCATATGCAAGAAGAAGTTCAAGACCATGTATCTGATATGCTAAGGAGAGGTATCATAGCGCCTTCACAAAGCCCTTGGTCATCAGCAATCGTACTTGTGAAAAAGAAAGATGCATCCACACGATTCTGTGTAGATTACAGACGTTTGAATAGCATTACGACTAAAGATGCCTATCCATTACCTCGCATTGACGAGTCTCTTAACCAGCTGCGTGGTGCCAAATGGTTTAGCACTTTGGACCTAAATTCTGGATACTGGCAAGTTGAGCTAAATCCAAGCGATAAACATAAAACAACATTTGTAACTCGCCAGGGTCTGTATGAGTTTAATGTGCTGCTGTTCGGGCTGTGCAGTGCCCCAGCCACGTTTGAACGCCTGATGGATTCGGTATTGGCTGGCTTACAATGGCAGGTATGTCTTATATACCTGGACGATGTCATTGTTTATGGAAAGACATTTGATGAAATGCTTCAGAACTTAGAACTGGTGTTTGAAAAGCTACTTGCCGCCGGACTGAAGTGCTACTTGATTGCTAGACAGGTGAAGTACTTAGGACATATAATTTCAGAGCATGAGATCCAGACTGACCCGGAGAAGGTAGAAACTGTGAAGCGTTGGCCAGAGCCATTAATAAGACGCAAGTCCGATCGTTTTTCGGTCTTTAAAGTTATTATAGGAAGTTCATTGCCAATTTTGCTCGAATTGCTCAACCATTACATAAACTTACGGAGTGTCAGGCTGCGTTTGAGCTCCTAAAAGATCAGTTAACGTCAGCACCCATCCTCACTCACCCAGACTTTACCAAACCTTTCATTTTAGATACGGATGCAAGTCAAAATTCTATTGGGGCCGCCTTATCACAGCTGCAGGATGGAGAAGAAAGGGTTGTGGCTTACGCAAGTAAAGTACTTAGCAAGTCAGAAAGGAAAAACTGTGTTACCCGGAAAGAGCTCCTTGCCGTTGTGACGTTTATCAAGCATTTCAGACCTTTCTTATATGGACGCAGGTTCTTGGTAAGAACAGATCATAGTTCACTTAAGTGGTTGCTTAGATTCAAAGATCCGGAAGACAATTGGCTCGATGGCTCGAGGTCATATCGACATATGACCTGGAGATAGAGCGCAGAGCTGGTAAACTGCATGGTAATGCAGATGGTCTAAGCAGAATACCTTGTAGTCAGTGTGGATATTTTGATGACTGGAACAAAACAGATGTGTCTAAAGACCATGCTAGGGTGATAGAGGACAATTCTTGGGAAAACGTTGAATCTTTTGAGCTAGTCACATTGCAAGAAGAATGTAAGGATATAAGACTTGTGAAGTATTGGTTGCAAAATGAGACACGTCCAGATTATAGTGATATAGCGTCTGAGAGTTATGTTGTGAAATCACTTTGGACTCAGTGGAGTAGACTTACAATAAAGGATGATCTGCTCTGCAGGTTGTGGGAAATTGAGGACAGCAATATAAAGACATATCAGATTGTTTTCCCACTATCTCAAAGGAGGCTTATCTTACAACAGATGCATGACGCAAAAACTTCAGCTCATGTAGGGGTGACAAAGACTCTAAATAAAATCAGACAGAACTACTACTGGCCAGGTTTGCAGAGCGACGTGAGAAGCTATGTCTCAGGTTGCGATATATGTTCTAGAAGGAAAGTTCCTCTCAAAACAAAAAGAGCCCCCATGCAGTCTTTACAGGTTGGATTTCCATTAGAGAGGATAGCTACAGATATCCTTGGTGAATTCCCTGAGACGGAAAATGGGAACCGATACATTATCGTCCTTTCAGATTATTTCACTAAATGGATTGAGGCGTTTCCAATGCGAAATATGGAAGCACAAACAGTTGCTAAAATTGTCACCAATGAAGTAATCTGTAGATTCGGGTGTCCTGTAACTATACATTCGGATCAAGGGAGACAGTACGAGTTTTCTTTTTCCCGAGGTATGCAAGCTTCTTCAGATCCGGAAGACACGAACAACACCATATCATCCGCAATCTGATGGTATGGTGGAACGTTTCAACAAAACACTAGCCACCATGCTAAGTGCCTATGTGGATGAAAACCATCGGGACTGGGATGAAAGCCTTCCATACGTGATGATGGCCTACAGAGCGTCTCAGCATGAATCCACTGGCTATAGTCCAAACATGCTCATGTTAGGTAGGGAGGTCACGACCCCTCTAGAAATCATGTTTGATATGCCATCCTCTTGAAAAGAAGTACCTAGGAATGAATGGGTATGGATCTTGAAAGATCGGATGGAAAGAGCACATGCTTTGGTCAGACGCCATGCAGAGGGCGCAATGTTCAGACAGAAACATTATTACAATATGAAAATGTCGTATGAGAAATTCAAAGAAGGGGATAATGTATACGTTTACTTTCCTCAACGAAAAGTTGGATGCTCGCCAAAGTTCACGTCCTACTGGCGCGGACCGTTCAAAATAATAGCAAAGGTGTCAAAGATCTTGTATAAAGTAAACTGCGGTCGAAACGGGAAAGAGCAGGTTGTACATTGTGACCGCATGAAAACTTGTAAATCTCAAGTTCTGAAAGGTGAGGAAGAAATGCAGAATATTGCAGACAATGCCGAACAACCAGATGATCAGTTTGAGCCCGAGGTTATTGATGACAGTCAGTCACAGATAGAGGTCGCTGATGAGTTAGCTGGCAATTACAAGCCAAAGCGAGACAGACGTGTCCCGGTTTGGATGAGGGATTACGTTTCCGAATAGAACAGTACACACTAGTACCTGTATACATGTAGATATTTAGTTTGTTGATGTGCAGTAGTACCATTGGTCTTTTTAGTATGAATAAGATAGTATTTTGTTTGAAATAAGCATAATTGTGACATGATATTTCTTTATCCAATGGTCGAATATTATATTTTACAGATTCAGTATGGTGAACACTAAGACAACACCCCGAAAGGCTAAAGAGATATGCCCTTTGTGTTTTACAGAGCTAGATGACAAAGAAGCTTGGTCAAAGCATGTACTTAGTTGTACCAGCAGCGTTCTGGTTTGTAAACCTTGTCATGTATCCTTTAAGAAAAAAGAGTACTTACAGAAACACATGCAACACAAACACCCCGGTGCCTCTTCCTCATCATTAAAGGGAATAGCTGAGGATGAAGACAGTGACTGGGATGTAGACCCTGAGGTCCAGGTTGGAGAAGAGGGAGTCGAGGCCACAGAGAAGGAGATGGAAGCTGGACTGTCCTTGTCTGGTAATGAAGAACTGATTACTGGCCGTGTTATTCGCAAAAGAACATCTCCAAGTCCAGTCCTTACCTCCAGAAAAGTCACTAGTCGGGAAGAGGAAGTAGTACAGAGGAAGAGTGTTGATACTGGTATTCAGACAGTCTCGTATGAACCCATCCGAGTGAATAAGCCAGCAGATATGAAAGAACAGGGTACTCAGACAGATGGATACCATCGACGGGGCAAATAAGTCGTCATCACTAAGTATCATGAAAACCGATAAAAAGTCAAGCGAATAAGAAAGAGTGAAGAGGTTTTTTTTTAATATGTAAAAGATTATCTGCAGCCGTACTGTAACATTAAAAGACAGTTGTTTCATTGTTGTGACATATCCAATGCTATGCTTGTTCAAATTTCAATCACCAGGAAGGTGCGAAAAATTCATCACTCATCTTGTACATTCTTCATGTTTGTTTACTCGTATATTTTGAATAAAGATTTTCATGTATATTGTATCATGTGGGGACACATGAGGCATCGAGGCGTGGGTAATGTGACAGATTCTCGTTTCCTCTTCAACCGCCACGTTCAATGCAAATTGCGTGACGATGGCGAATTTGTTAGCATCTTTCTACTGATATTTTAACCCCTCTTCCATCGTCGCCCGGGATGAAACTAAGAAGAATTGTAAGTTATTTAGTAAATTTTTAATCCATATAAAAATTATTCCGGGCGACGAGGGAAGAGGTGTTCAATTTCACAAGTTTATCAATACAAAAACCATGAAAACACCACAAATAGTTTGAAAGCCCTTATTTTATTTGATTATGTACTACGTATGCGCGTAGATGAGTTGATTTCTATATACTTTTGAGAGTTACTATAAGTTACTCTTTTAAGAATTTGACCAGAAAATATCTCCAACGCAAAATAATTTTCCTCCATAAACGCCGGGCAGAATTTGGCCAAAACCGTACCTACTCCTTTACGTTATTTCATTGTGGAATAGTCAGATGTCCCTCATCATATACATTATCATTGCATTCATATGGAAATGCAGTGCCTAGGGTCCTGATCCAGTGATCTCCTCGTTGTCTACGAAAAGCTGTGCATTTGTAATAGATTTTTGTATGCATTTGTAATAGATTTTTGTATGCATTTATAATAGATTTTTGTATGCATTTGTAATAGAGTTTTGTATGCATTTATAATAGATTTTTGTATGCATTTGTAATAGATTCTGTATGCATTTGTAATAGATTTTTGTATGCATTTATAATAGATTTTTGTATGCATTTGTAATAGATTTTTGTATGCATTTATAATAGATTTTTGTATGTATTTATAATAGATTCTGTATGCATTTGTAATATATTTTTGTTCGATTTTATTGATGGACTACCGTAGTACTTATATCACTATCAAGATTTAACACAAAAAGTGAAACGCATGTTCCATTAAAGGCAGTATTAAAGAATATAACACCATAGCAACCAAAACACCAACACAACTGAGACGTTTGTATCATATTCCTCTATTTCATAATCTAGCTGGATAAAGTGCATGCGTCTTCTATCATCATGAATATGCAGCAGAATTTCACATCAAACAATATCCTTGTATTCTGTGTTTCGTTGAATTCAACAAGAGACTTCAATTGATAAGGTAAACACTGTTACATAATAGTTGATAATACAACACTGTTAACTCACTGTTGGTGATAAAAGAAGAAATATCTATAGCGGAAAAAAAACCTCACTCCCCTGTTTGGGGAAACAGTAGAAGTAGAATTTGAAGGCGTGTAATATTATGAACTATCCATGAAAGGAAACACAGTTAGTCGTGTGGTGTATCATTTCATCACTGCATCAAGGAAATAAGCTCTTTGAGACCAGAGACAGACAATGCAATCTACAAACAGTCTTGGTCTATCGCCGACATTTACAAACAGAGAGAGACAATGAAATTTACAATCTTGGTTTATCGCCGACATTTAACAGAGACAGACACTAAAACCTACAAACAGTCTTGGTCTACCGCCGACATTTAACAGAGATAGACAATGAAATCTACAGTCTTGGTTTATCTCCGACATTTAACAGAGACAGACAATAAAACCTACAAACAGTCTTGGTCTATCGCCGACATTTACAAACAGAGGGAGACAATGAAATTTACAATCTTGGTTTATCGCCGACATTTAACAGAGACAGACAATAAAACCTACAAACAGTCTTGGTCTATCGCCGACATTTAACAGAGACAGACAATGAAATCTACAAACAGTCTTGGTCTATCGCCTACATTTAACCCTCCCGTTTCTCTGGCATCTACATCGCTGTCCTTTGTTGTTCCTAAATCTTTTCCCAACTTTATAAACCTTCCCGAAATAAACACACTGTTTATTTTTCTTTTTTCTCTGCGATCTTGACGGAGGTTTTCTTCCCTTGTTTGGTGTCCGTCCTGTGTTTTTCGCAGCAGGCTTTTTCTGTACATCAGCGGCTTGTTTTGCGGCAGATGTTTGTTTCTTTATGTTGGGTTTTGATGACTCTTTGATGTTTGCAGCAGGATGTTCAAAAAAGTAAAACTCTGTGGCTCCTGTTGGCAGTGTGGGCTGTTCAGTTGTCGAGGTGGTGGTGGTTGTAGTGGTGGTGGTAGACGGTGGAGATAAGGTAGTTGTTGTTTTGGGCACAGGTCGATCTTTCACAGTGTATAACTGCGCAACATTTTTTGCGGCCATGGGGTTTTGGTTGTTCTTTGGAAGTAATTTTATCAGATGAAGCATGTTAGAAGAAGGATTTCCATATTTCTGCAGAGCAGCTAGCGGATTCTGTCTCACTTCCATCTGACGTTTCAGATATACAATCCTTTCGAAGAAGGTTGCATTGGCGGGTAGAGTGTCTTGATTGCTAAGATTTGTAGCACGTTGTCTAGGAATTTGCACCTGATTCGGGTCAGTAGCTTTACCATCAACATGGGATGTTCTGGAGTATACAACTGGTGTTTCTTGATACCATTGTTCAGTACTCGCTGGTACAGCCCTTGCTGTGGTAGGACCACTATCCAGGAGTATATCCTTTGTTTGGTCCACCACATCCATTCGTTGGGTGGCGCTGTCCGTGAACTGGAAGTGAGAGAAGTGGGAATTAGTCGTCCCTCTACTTCTCTCACCCGCATGTTCAAAGTTCGGTGTTATCGAAGCAGAACTGACGGTCGTGTTAACCATGGTAGTGGTAAAGATCGGAGGTGTCGTACCCTCGGTCATGATTTTTATGCGCGGTGGTTTTGTTTCTGTTGAAGGCGGAGGATTTTCCACCAGGTCAGTTGTGGACCCACTCTGAGAGTCAACGTACTTAAATGTCGTAGTTGCTGGCGAGGTAGTTGGATTGATCTTAGATTTAGGAGTAGCATATATAATTGTTGTCTCACCCCGTTGGGATCCATCAGGGGAAGGCAGGATTTTTATCTTAACTGTGGTATGTTTCTCTATTCCGGCTAAAAGAGATCGAAGTGTGCGAGGATTTTGATCTAAATCCAGCTTTATGGTCGATTTGTTTGTATCTCTGCGTTTTGTTGTTGTAATGAAATCTGTTATTGTTGTTGTGGAAGTAGCTGTAGAAAATGAAGTAGTAGCAGAAGATGTGGTAGATGGTATTGCTGATGTCACTGTCAGTGGTATTGCTGACGTGGAGGTAGTCGTTGATGGTGGTATTGTTAGTTTCTTGTGCGTTGTTGGTGATTCTGTGCTTGGCGACGTTGAGAGTGTTGTTGCTTTACTTTTTCCCATTTCGGTATGGTCCTCTATCGGAGATACTTCCATTTTACTCTTGACTAACTCCCTCTGCTCCAAAACTTCTTTCAAAAACTGTATGAAACTTTTCGTTGTAGTTGCTGGGGGGACTGTAGTTTCTATGATGATTTCTTTCATCAACTGTTTCCCCTGAACACCTGGTTTTGTCTTCGTGTACTCATTCTTACTAGAGTGTTTCACGGAGAAATCTAACTGAGAGGGGTCTTTTTGAGGAACGGAAACCGTATGATCCATTCGAACCGGATTACTAGACTCAAAGGTTTTTAAAGAAAATGGGGTAGCCCTCGATTGTTGACGATTAAATATTCTTAAGTCATTCTCATTGCGCATAGCTTCAAAACTAATCGCTTTGTTGATATTGGTTTGCGGTCGTCCATTGTTAAAAGTGAATGTTTTTCTGCTGTTGTCGTTTAACATTTTATGTGCACTGATTTTGGAATTACGTGAAAATATCCCTTTCTCAGATTTTTCAATCACTTGGTTCACCTTGTCTGAATTCTGCCACGGGTTTCCAGTCTGGGGATTTGCAACCCTTCTCATTTGACTAAAATGTTTTGCATTATCATTTGCAGGGTTGGTCTCCCTATATCGATCATATTTGGACTCCAAACTCTGTTGTTTTTGAACTGGTTGACTCTGTGACATCTGTGGATAAAAAGGTTTACTCGTAAACTTTACATTTGCATTCAAATTATGTTGAAAATCTTGCTTTTGTTGCAGACGGTCGTTTTCACCTCTGATTTGACTTTCGGCATTGTTTGTATATGGTTTATTGTTATTAGGAATGTTGTCCCTTACTTGGACAGCTTGATTGTGTCCGGGAGTAAGGGATAACTGTTGAGTATTTCGAGGTCTCGATTGCATTTGTCCTTCTGTGTTTGTTCCAAAATCACCGAATGCAGCTCTGGAATCCTGCTGCATTGAATTGAAGTTTGTCTGTGCGTTTTGACCAAGTCCAGTGTTTCCCCCTGGTGAATAATTCTGGAACTGAAAGTTATTTGATTCCCTCCCACTTATTGGTTGGCCTTGATTGAGATCCTGCCCGCGTCTGGGAGGCTGGCCTTCTTTACGAACATTGTTGTGGTTGAAAGCCTGACCTTGGTTGAAAGTCTGACCTTGGTTGAAAGATTGGTCTTGGTTGAGAGATTGGTCTTGGTTGAAAGATTGGTCTTGCACCAACGTTTTTAAAGGCATTATTTCTTGTTGAACCTCTTGACGATTCTGTTGGTTTGGTGATTTAGCATGAGTTAGACTATTCACCTTATCTTGTTGCTGCTGAATGTTAGAAAAAGCATTGTTAGACCCAACCTGCCTGGTTTCTAAGTGACCCTGATTGGATCCTGTCTCGTGTATACTTTGTTGTTGATTGACTTCAAATCCAAAACCGGAATAAGCTTCGGATTGTCCTGGTTCCTGGAGTCTCTGAATTTGCTCCTCGGGAAATCCTGAATTATGATTATGTTGTATGTGATTATCTTGATTTTGACCTTTTAGTAAACCAATGTCTATATGCTCCACAATATTTTTACTAACTCCTGTATTGAGGTACCACGGTAAGGGGGTGGTGGATCTTTCCCAGGTTTGGTAGTCCTTACTCACGCCGACTCCACTCGACTGCAGGTCCCCGCCACCTGAGATCACAGTAATATCGGTGGTGAGCGGACCCTGGAATACATTTCCTCCATTCTCACTGGGTAACCCAAATTTTATATTTCCGTTCATAGGTTGATACATCCACGATTCTCCGTTCACATCGGATTTGTGCTCATTGGGTTGCACAGAACCAGATTTGTCCGACCTGGGGAAACCCTTTTCATACAGAGATTGCTGCAAACTGGCTGATCCATAAGGATTCTGAAAATATGATTGACCGTTTATAACGCTATTAGCTTGAGCCTCTTTTACTGGACTCGCTTGAAAGAAGGCTGGGCTCTGAGTACCAAGTATCTCCTCCACATTCTGGTATGTATTCCTGGAACTTTGCTGTGATCCGCTAATAATCTGCTTATTGTTAACATCTTGAATGTAGATTTGTGCCTGTTGGGGTGTAGCCTCCATTTGAGGGAGGATATTGTTCCACTGAGGTTCCGGAGTTTCCCATTGAGGTACCGGAGTTTCCCAATGAGGTACCGGGGTCTCCCACTGCGGTGCTGATGTTGTCCATGATTGTGGTGATTGCCATGTGTCTGGCCCCATACGAAAATTTGACTGGATCGGATTGGACATTTCTGTAATAAAAGTAATAACGATATTAATGATACCGGTATGATTGATACAAACAAAGATGTGTGGTGATATATACAAAGATGTGTGGTGATACACAAAGATGTGTGGTGATATATACAAAGATGTGTGGTGATACACAAAGATGTGTGGTGATATACAAAGATGTTTAGAAATATATACAAAGATGTGTAGTGATACAAACAAAGATGTGTAGTGATATATACAAAGACGTAAAGTGGTATATACATTGTTAGACAATCCAGTAACCTCAAGAAATATTATTACAATGTCATTTATTACAGTTATTTAGAGAGAAGTAAATTAAAGATGAACGAGATTCTACAGATCAATGAATCTAAAAACGTGATGTGGTGGTACGTGTCATCAAACAAATAACGTAATGTGCGGGACCTGCGTGAGGGAACAACATGGAAATAGAGAATCAAATACTTGGCACTTTTATTCAGTGTGTGAAACATCGATACATTGTTCTCTATGATTCCCTAGTAAATGCACATATTCCGAGCTATGTCGAAAATCTCCGATGATATAAAAATATTGATGATAAGTGCATGTCATTTAAAGAAGAACATAACCTGGGCAACGTTTTTGACCTGGTTGTTGTTGTTGACATGATTGTTGTTATTGACCTGGTTGTTGTTGTTGACATGACTGTTGTTGTTGACCTGGTTGTTGTTGTTGTTGACATGATTGTTGTTATTGACCTGGTTGTTGTTGTTGACATGATTGTTGTTATTGACCTGGTTGTTGTTGTTGTTGTTGTTGACATGATTATTGTTGTTGTTTCCTTGTGAACAGACGATCTTGTCACGGTTCATACAGGTACAAACATTACCCTCCCTGCTGATCAGATTCTGTCCTGGATAGTACCACTGACTGTTGTAGTAACAGTGGTCAGGATATTCCACTGCAGTATCTTGCACAAACGACACGTGCAGCTGTTCATGGGGATGACTTACTGACAAAACATGAATAGTTGTCAATATGAAATTATATTGATAAATGTGACGTTGTATTGACAAAGGCAAATTTTGAAACTTGAACCTATACATGACGGCTATAATCGTGTCAACTCTTACTACGATAGAGAACCTACATTTCAAAGTTCAAATCTGAAAGATCTTTGACTTCACATCAAATACCAGGCGGTCGATGAATATACCGTCATTGCCTATCTAAAATGTTTGTCATTACCACCATTACCTATGTGAAATGTACGTCATTACCTATGTAAAGTGTTTGTCAATACCTATGTAAAATGGTTTAAGTTTTACACAACGTCGGAATCAAACACATGTGACGTGGGTGGGAATAGAACATTATTTTAATTTTTGTGTTGAATACATTAGACTTAGTCTGTTTGGAACTTCTCTGTATGGATAGATAAGATATTTACACTGCTCAAAACCTTTTGGTATGAAGGCATTAGATACTTACATTGTTCGGAATTTCTGTGAAATTGTTCGGAACTTCTCGGTGGCATACACATAGATTTACCGCATTTGTTGGCGCAACATTTCATTTCTGTCAAAAATGAATGAAAAGGAGATACTTAGATAAATTAACAGATACATAGTATATACTATGTCAATACATACTGGGTAATTTTTAAAATAAATGTAGATTTCATGAGAGCAGATATTTATTATTTATTCACTACATCCATGCACGATCGGGCTGTAAACATTTTCCACATTTTAAAAGAATTGTGTCTCCGACAATTGAGACTTCTGAATCTAATGTTCTAGTAGACTTTTCTAGGATTTATTGCAACGTCTACAAAGGCATAATATAGTTTGAGTATGCATTTGTTCCCAACAATTTTCATATTAAGGATTTTTATTTCTTTCTGATTATATCAAGAAAAATAACCTGGTTACCCGCATGAACCTCAAATTTTGTTCATAAGTAGGGCCTCTTGTTGTTTTCCAAACATAGAGTGTTACATGATATCATAAGGAGAATTTACAGTAGCTCAGTTACAGTCAACAAGGGTAGTGTCGTTTCAGTGTTTAACCCTAAAAAGTCTAATGATACCTGTTAATTTAAGATGCAATTTCAGCCCATAATTATTGTGCATTTGACTATAAAAGCCCTTAACCTAGCTGCATAACGAACAGTAATTAATCTCGTAACTACTACAAAGGTGAAGATAACGAACAGTGGTCAATCTCATAACTCTAATAAAGGTGAAGATAACGAACAGTGATCAATCTCATAACTACTATAAAGGTGAAGATAGCAAACAGTGATTAATCTCATAACTCCAATAAAGGTGAATATAACGAACAGTGATCAATCTGATAACTCCTATAAAGGTGAAGATAGCAAACAGTGATCAATCTCATAACTCCTATAAAGGCGAAAATAACGAACAGTGATCAATCTCATAACTCCTATAAAGGTGAAGATAACGAACAGTGATTAATCTCATAACTCTAATAAAGGTGAAGATAACGAACAGTGATCAATCTCATAACTCCTATAAAGGTGAAGATAGCAAACAGTGATTAATCTAATAACTCGAATAAAGGTGAAGACAACGAACAGTGATCAATCTCATAACTCCTATAAAGGGGAAGATAGCAAACAGTGATCAATCTCATAACTCCTATAAAGGCGAAAATAACGAACAGTGATCAATCTCATAACTCCTATAAAGGTGAAGATAACGAACAGTGATTAATCTTATTGCTCCTATAAAGGTGAAGATAACGAACAGTGATCAATCTCATAACTCCTATAAAGGTGAAGATAGCGAACAGTGATCAATCTCAAAACTCCTATAAATGTGAAGATAGCGAACAGTGATCAATCTCGTAACTCGTATAAAGGTGAAGAAATCGAACAGTGATTAATTTCATAACTCGAATAAAGGTGAAGACAACGAACAGTGATCAATCTCATAACTCCTATAAGCAATACAAAATAGAATAATATTCAATTCTTTACAATTTTGTATCTTTGTGTATTTCATAATACGAGAAGTGTTGATAATCTCAATGCCTATAAATGATGATCATACCAGTAGACACACACGGACCCCTGGACATAACAGAGGTGGGATCAGGCGTCTAGGAGGAGTAAGCATTCTTGTTAATCGATTACATCTGCCGTTAACTTAATATCATCATCGGGTAAACGAAGTAGTTCGTAGTCAAAATTAGTATGTAAGAAACACGCAAACAATTGGCTTGAAACATCCTAGAAAGTATTCTACCTAAACATAGGTTGTAATTAGATTGTTATGGCGACCATATAATATGCGAAATGCCGAACTTTGAATACGACTGTTGAAACTCCTGCACCATCAACTTGTTTGTCAGTAGCTTGTCTCGATTTAAAAACTGGCCATACGCAGAACAAGCTCTTGTGTTTCGAATGAGTTGAGAGATATAAACACCATATACAGGTGATAATGGGATATTGCTACATAGATATGGGAAGTTGATAATGGAGAAGCTAAATCTTCCCGTTTATCATATAGTTGAATTATCAGTTTATCGTTGATATTTACTTCTAGATTGAAAAAAAAAATGGCCATCCCGATCTGTCACGTAATGAATAGGTTGAGAGATATAAACATCATTTGCAGATGATCATGGAATATTACTATATGAATACTAAATACTGATAATTGTGATTGTTAAGCTTTTTGATGGTTTTGTGACTAAATCAGTTGCTCGACCTATGACGTAATCTGTAAACATCGTAGTGACGTGGGAGGGTAGCTGTAGATTACATCCGATTTATTAACATTAAACTGTGACGTAATTGGTGTACTTCATCATAATGTAAGATTTTACAATTCATGGTCTTTAAAATTGTGAATATGAAAAAAGGTTTTTGAGAGAGAATATTAGTAAGGACATGTCCTCACACCATTTGTCCTCACAAAGCTAATATTTTATATCAACACCTTTCACATGCTGTAAGTCACATTTATGAGGACGTATTTGTGAGGATATTTATTTGTCCTCATAGTGCAATTCTTGTCCTCACAACGTCTGTCCATTGGTTGAAATTTGTCCTCTCTTTACATGTTTTACTCTCTCTCTCTCTCTCTCTCTCTCTCTCTCTCTCTCTCTCTCTCTCTCTCTCTCTTGTATTTCAGATTTTGAAATTAGATACACCATGATAAGTTTGTGAATATGAAAACTATAGATAAAGTACAACTTGTCTAAAATACAACTTGCCAAAAGTACAGCCTGCCTACAAAACAGCTTGTCTAAAGTACAACCTGTCTAAGGCACAAAAATAACTTTGAATTTAGTTTCTGTATTTGTAGATAACCGGCGTCATGTTTTATTTTAAAGTTCGGGTTGTTGTGATTGGACAAAACAGAAATCAATTACAATATAAAACAATATCAATGTACTTAGAGGAAAAAATATAATGAAAATAACTTAAAAACAATATTAACTTACATCACATATCATCAAAATCCTCAGTGTCTAAGACCAATGAGGGTTTACCCCAAGAATAAATTATCACAAATTGCTAAATCAAGTCCACTTTTGTACTAAAATGTAACTATTGAAAAATCCCTATGCTAATTAACACAGAATTTACAGTATGTCTGTTTAAAACAGATTTCCCTAGAATTCCCTTTAGAACAGAATCTCTAGAATATTTTATAGGTCAGAGGTTCGATTGTGTACAACGTATTACACAAGAATCAGGATCGTACAGTGTATTACACAAGAATCGGGATCGTACAATGTATTACACAAGAATCGGGATCGTACAATGTATTACACAAGAATCTGGATCGTACAATGTATTACACAAGAATCTGGATCGTACAATGTATTACACAAGAATCGGGATCGTACAATGTATTACACAAGAATCGGGATCGTACAATGTATTACACAAGAATCGGGATCGTACAATGTATTACACAAGAATCGGGATCGTACAATGTATTACACAAGAATCGGGATCGTACAATGTATTACACAAGAATCGGGATCGTACAATGTATTACACAAGAATCCGGGTCGTCCAAATTCGTTATCATACAATGTGTTACAAAACAAATCTACAATGTGTTACACAATAGTCAAGATCATACATTACCTCGACGATGTATTGACCGCCCAGTAGCTAAGTATTACGTTACTAGTTTGAAAATACGGATGTAGATTTAATTGGTGTGGTAAAATTTAGAAATTCATTTCAAAATTAAGGATTATCCCCCTCATACATAGCTCTCATCCTTAGACGAATTTGACTACACTTTTTGGCACTCTGTATTGCAATAAAATAGCTCTGACAAGTTTATCGTTATTTCGTAAATGAGCATCACTGAAGAGACATTATTTTTCAAAACGCCTATCTGATGCATCAAAATTGGTACCGTATAAGTTTTACATTGTGTTGCACAACAATCGGAATCATACAATATATTACACAACAATCGGAATCATACAATATATTACACAACAATCGGAATCAAATTATCGTAACCACATTGTCTGTAATAGATTACCTCCAAAATAGCTAGACATTTTAAAACGTCAAAACTGTGGTCAAAATCATTGTCATTTTAGGGGCTGAAATTCACTTCTAATCCAAACTGAAAACGAATTTTTTTCTGAATCTAGTGAACATTAGATTTTTTTTCGTATGTTCTACTAGGATACAAGTGACAAGGTACCATCGTCCATAAATCTCAATCATTTCACTCCTTAAATAGAACACAGCACCACAGATGTCACCATCGTTTGTGTAACTACGGATTTTCTCCATTTTTCTCCGATGGTTAAATACGTAATGATATGTAGTCACCGTTTACTTCCACTTAGTACATAAAGTTCATCACACAAAACAAACTAATGTTAAAATTCGTACAGCAACACAGTCTATTAAAAACTCTGAACTGTTCACATTAAAACAACACGGAGGCTCAGTGGTAGAGCGTTCCCCCTGTGTCCGGGAGGTCGTGAGTTCGAACCCAATGTCAAACCTAAGACGTAAATACTTGGCATTTAGAAGTGAGTATCACAGGTCGTTCTGATGTAACATTAAAACGGTGTCCCGTGTCAGACTCTCCCAATAAGAGTAAAAACCTGTCACTGCTACGGTCTCAGTGCTAAGTATTGCTATAGAAATGCGGTACTTCACCTACAACTGACAACGTGTCAATATGATTTAAACTTATCGTAAAACAAACACATTAAAATACATGATAACACATGATAAACTAATCATAGCATAACTTAAAACAATCATATTAAATTGTTGATCGCCATAAAAAACCAGAAATATAACACCACTATTACTAAGAATAGCATGTGTAATAAAACATCAACAGCTCAACTAAACTGAAGAAGTATGAGTCTAGATTTAACTTCGAAGTCACAGACCTGATTTGTCAGCATCACTGATTATAATGTGATGGCATGGATTTGTTTCGGTATTATGGCGTCTCATTGTACAGCCCTGATTTGTCAGCATCACTGATTATCATGTGATGGTATGAATTTGCTTCGGTATTATGGCGTCTCATTGTACAGACCTGATTTGTCAGCATCACTGATTATAATGTGATGATATGAATTTGTTTCGGTATTATGGCGTCTCATTGTACAGACCTGATTCAATCTGACTAAAGTACAGCCCTATATTATTATTATATATAGGATCTGATCATGTTCTGGTGAACATTGCACTGGCCAATGAAATCATAACTTACTTTTGCTTGTCTGGTATTTCGGAAGTCATTCCATTTTCATACATATGAGATGATACCCGATGAGTTCCGATAAGCAAATAACACAATTAAAAATGGCGTCGATAAGTGCCACGCCGAGGAAAACATGTCTTTTGTCGGATGCGTGTATCCTCTGTGGGTTTTGTTTTCAACAAATTGAGAAAGCAAGTGACGGTAGTGAAACAATCCAAAAGTTTAGCGAAATTAAACTGCGTTTAAATGAAGAAAGGTGGGGGAATATCAAGAAACTGACGGGTGTGTTGACAGATTTGGATGAAAAAGGCCTTGGAGGGGTTTGTAAAAAAGGTTATCGACAGGTTGAATCTGTTTTAAAAATTGAAGCCAAAAATGCAATTGTTAAAGAACATTTTCGTGAAATGGCAATGCGAACTTTGAAAACAAAAATGTTACAACTGCCGTCTCCCCGAAGAACATCAATAACGAAAAGAATGCTCCGGAGCCCGGATACACATGTGCTAGGCTTGGTCTTAAACACAGATACCACTTGAAAGAAGTGTTACTGGCATCATACTCTCGGGCACAATCCAAGACTATTTACAATTAAAATTAAATCCTTAGATATGCTAATTACTATCAGGTGTATTAATAAGTGGATCAAAGGAAAATTTAGGAATTCAATACATCCCAGTCTTAGGGTGACTGTCAAATGTCTGTATGTGTCAACATACCATTAAATATATAATTAGATATTCAAAAATTATCTTAAATCATTTTTAATTGACAGCTGTCTATGCCTGGATATACTGCATGTATCCCTATTGAACCACAGGAGAAACAAGTTGGTATGTATAAAAATATGTGAATCATATTTGATAGAATGAATGATTGATTTAAACTTTCAATAATCAAGATGTGTCATGAAATGCAAAAAAAACCCCACCTTACAGTGTGTCCACCTGACAGTCGTTCTGTTTGAAAACAATTAACTTCTGTGACATGAAAAGTTTCAAGACTGAAAGTGCATGCTTTCATTATATATACTAACTGTTGTACTTGACTTTTTAGGAATATACCTATGGGTTTGTTTCACATTGTGTATCAATGCTTATTTATCAACATTAACTATATACGAAGCATTTTAAAGGTACTATAAAATGTAAGAAATCTAAGTAATTGCAGGAAAGATATGGGACATATAGGAAATATGTGACAACATGGCAGTGTGTTACATGTGTCTTTGAAAGTTATCTGAATCTCAATGCAGTTCAACAACTCGCACATTTTTATACACAGCACCTGCGTTATCCTACAAAGCATTTTGAGAACCCCAATCAGAATGTGACCAGAAAAGGAATTACAGTCATAGTTTGAAAAGTTGTCCTACTAAACATAGCATTGTACTTGATTTTAAACACAGTTTTGGAAACAAAAGGTCACGTCACAATACAGCATAATTTCATACAATGATTATTTCATTTGAAAAATATTTCTGAATCCATTTTTAGTCTAATTATTATGAAATCTAAAGCATATAATACATAACATTTAGACATAAATTCTGTTCATGTTTTTTAAAGTTTTACCAACAATTGCAGAATTAGGACAACTGAAACTTTAATATCAGCTTAGAGCACTCCATTTCCTTATATTATCCTTTGTCAGAATGGAATGAAATCATTGAGTGTGGTGTTCCTACAGTCATATAATGTGTTTGGCTGTTCAGGAAAACAAAATCAAGACATTGAGACCAGAAACTGCAGATATTTGTATTTTTAATGGTGTAAAAATTGACCTTAGATGATTTTATGAGAAATATGTAGAAGTGATTGTTTTCAATGAAATATAGAACTTGACTCATTTATAGCACTATACTGTAGATGTATAATGTCAACAGTTGTATAATAAATGGACAAAAGATGATTAATTTCATGAAAGTGGATTGTAAGTAGTTTATAACATTACCTGTAATAACACATTATTTTCATTGGATGATTTGAATCTAACATATATAGATTTCAATAAAACATCCTTATCAGAATGAAAAGAAAATGCAAAAATTCCTGTATACAAATACTGGATTTTATCTTTCTAGAGGGTGCATCAACAAATAAAACAAATAAAAAAGGATCTAAGCGATCTTTAGATTTTGAGACAAATAGAGACCAAAGCGACATTCAACCCACACCTTTAGATGGGTCGATTGAGGTTAACTTGTAAATTGAAAGTGTAGCAAAAGTTTTTACTGATTAAGTGGGCTATTCTGATCACTTTTGTCCGGTGTCCATCTGTCTGTCCAAAAACTTTTAACATGTTTGACTTCTTCTCAAGAACCATGAAGCCAATTTCATTCAAAATTGGCACAAATCAATTCTTGGGTAAAGGGGATTCAAGTTTGTTCATAGGAATGTTCTCTTCGAAGGGGAGGTAATGAAGGAAATGCAAAAAAAGAAAGAAAAAATGGATTGATCTAAAAATGTTCTCAAGAACCACTGGGTGAGAAAAGTCGAATCTTACAGGAAAGCTTCCTGGCATAGTGTAGATGCAAGTTTGTTAGAAGGGTTGGGCTACAAGAAAACTTTTAGGAGATCAAAGACCCATAGGCCTCTTGTAAGGGTTGCTCATTACATCAAGACTTATACTTTTATTAAACTACATCACAAGATGGCGATTTATGTTTTTTTAAAAATTATTTGTATCAATCAGTTTGTTTGTCTATCATCGTAGCTCAGTGGATAATGTAACCGGTCAGTGACCCACAGATCACAAGTTCAAATCCACCAGTCTTCAGTTCATATTTACTGATATAAATTTTTGAAAATCATGTTTTTTTTTAAAAATCCCAATTGCATATTTTTTGCTTTTTGACATATGTACTCATCACGTATCATCACATCTTTCATAATTGAATCAGTATGCGCCGATTTGATAAGCTTTTTCATGTTGTAGTGAACATCCCAATCTGACTAAAGTACAGATCTATCTTAATATACCTTAATTGAACATATTTTTAGGACACCTGAGTAAACTCATATTGCAATTGGTTGTTGTCCATTGTTGTTCGTTAACAATTTAACATATTTAACTTCTTGATAACTACTATACTAATTCTTTTCAAATTTGGTGTGAAGCATCTTTGGAACAAAGGGGACATAAATTGTAAATTTCAGGATTCCTGGACCCCTGGGGCCTTAGAGGTGGGGCAAAAGCTGACCCAAATCGACAAATTTTCAAAACTCTTCTTTAGATCCGCAAATGTTTAAGAAAAACTAAATGCATAATTATGTAGAGCGAGAAGGCCTTTACCAAAATTGTAAATTTCATGATACCCAGGGTAGGGGTTCTGACTCCAGGGTGGGACCAAACTTTGTATATATATTGTTTATGTGTAATTTTGCTGGTACTGTATAAAATCAAAATGCATACTTAGGAATAGCAGAAAAGGATGTACGGTGAATTTCACAAGCCTGGGTTTTGACTCTAGGATGGGTTCAAATCAGTCATATCTTTTAATGCTTTAATGTTAATACACCTGTTATTTCATCAGTGTATGCACTTTTAAGGGCGCTGAAGTTGTAAGAACACATCTTGTTTTATACTGTTGCTGAACATTAGAATTTAGTCAAAACAGGAATTTGTTTCCTCTAGATTTCATGGCCCTTGGGAGTAGTGATACCTTTTTACTAGTACTCACGTGACCTATAAGGCCTGTGAGCCTCTTGTTTGTAGTTGATGTAGTTGTGAATGAATTTGAAAATAAGTTGACCTTTTGTATTTGTTAATTATGCATGTGCATGTTGTTCTTTCAGATTATGCTTCAATTCAGATTTTGGATTTTCTATAAGTCTCAACTATGATAAAAGGTACACAAATTAGAAAATCATTATATTTAACAAAATTTATATCAAAATAAAGATATAGAAGTTTTTATCTCCTATCCAATGTTCTGAGATGGAAAACAAAGGTTTGATGAAAATTATATCCAACTAACAGATTCTCTGTAGTGTGTTTGCATACCTTAGTTATTATTGTCATGGTCTTAGGCTTAGAATGAAAAGGTGTTATTTAATGTACATGTATTTAAATTACTTGCAGAATAGTATTTACTATCCAAGTGGTCGCAAAAGTAGGGTCATCACCGATGAAAAGGAGAAGAAGGTCTGCAAAATTGTTTTTAGGGGAAAAGACAGGCAGTGGATTGAGGGACTTTTTAAAGACAAGTCATCCAGAAGAACTAATTGAGGGTTCTGTAGCAATTTTAGGTGTGGACTTGAAAGTCTAGTGATCAACTGTTTTTAAATCTTATTTAAGAAATACATGTATGAAAAATATGGTAGCAGTCATTAGCAGATTTGTAAGCTTCTGTGTATAAAAATATGTTAATAGATTTTATTGATTAAATTTTGTATTTTTTAAATAGCATACCTTGCAATTTTTGTCATGTTTTGCAGGTGATGAATGCAAAACCTTGTGCAAGAGAAATTCTGGAAGTGTGCTTCAAGACAAATCAATTCAAAATGTTATGGAATTCACTTGGGACAAACTTTACACAGAACTACAAATACGTGCCCTTAATGTCCTGAAGATAGTATCAGCAATGGTCAGTGACATTCCAATCCAAGTGAATAACAAACCATTTCAACTTGTAATGTACACCTTGTCCCAGATTCTGCATGCCAGATCTCAAGAAATGTCTTTAGTACAGTACTTGTCTGGACTAGTGTTAATGCATGGAGGATGCACCCTTAAGGTACTTTAGTCTACCATATTCAAAAGTGATAATTACAAACCGTATTTAGACAGATATCCAGATAAACAAACAACTATTCATTAACACATTGCTATTGAATATCTGAGGCAAAGCTTGATTTATTAAATTGCAAATTTATCTGTTTAATAATTATATATTGTTTTTAAGTCTTGAGCATTGTTGAGATTGGACAAATATTCCAATATGCTCTAATACAGTTGTCAAGGTTTAAAGCATATTGGATATTTTAAATTTTTATATTCAGCATTCTTATATATATATATATATATATATATATATATATATATATATATATATATATTTGTATGATTTTTAGTATGATTGATATATTCTATTATTTGGCATGTGATATTTACTTTAATTAAATTGATTTTACATGTTTCTTTAGGATATCGAGAGGATTACCAAATTTGGTGCCTCGGTTCACCCAGAAACATTGCGAAGAAAGTTGAATTCATGGGACGAATACTTGGACGAAGAACTACTTAAGTACAAAACAGAATGGAGTCGAGGAGGAAACAAGAAATATCAGCTAATTGGAGACAATTGGGATAGAAATATTATTCCATCTTATCGTAGCTCTCAAGACAAGACATTGCCTTTGCACCTGTTTCAGATTATTGGAGTCGTTGATAGGGTGGATTTTCTGAATTGTGCTTTTGATCCACAGCTCCTAGATATTTTAGAATTAACTCCTGTGGATTTTATTCCCTCAGTAGCTGATCAGGACATTCTTCTGCATGAGTTGACCTTTTTAGTGGCCAATGCAGTGATTGCAAATATTGAGCAGCTGAACAGAGCATTTGGATCCAGTTCAAATACATGCATATTCATTTGTTTTTACAGTATTCTTTGGGACTTTTTGATTGTAATGAAATGGTTACCCAAGATGTAATCAGGCTACCAAAGGGCCTATCAAAGAAGTATGTGCCCATTGATGATGCTGGGGAAATAGTTGAGGAAGTGTTTTTCGGAGGCAAGTAAAAATTAATAGGGGAAAATTTCAAGAGGATCATCAACAGCAGGGCTCAAAATTAACATATGCTTATCACTGACTGGATAAAAGTCTGGCAGACTGATTGACATTTGTTTTAGTAAGTCCGATGGGACTGGTTAATTTTCTAAAACGTCATTTTGAAAAACTTGTTTAAACTCTGCTTTTGGCATTCCTCTATAGACATCAGACAAACCTGATTAGTGTTGCAAAATTGTCCAAGGCACAGAGTTAAATCCCATTATTTTATTTGAATAACATTAACGAAATATCTTTAATTATATCTGGAAAACCCTGGTGGATTGGTAACATTTTCTGCAGACTTGTTTAAAATAAATCGTATCAGTCCGGCTAAACTGGTGATATGAAAAGTTAGTTTCAATCCCTGATTGCAGTTATATAAATTTGTTAGAATTATTGTGATTTTTATTTGAAATGAAATATTGAAAAAGATAGTGAAGAGTAACTCATGTAGTTTTTTTTTTTCACTTTAAAGGAGACAGATTGACTGATGAGAGAATACAGAGTGCCCAAGAAGCTATGACCAATAATGAATATCCATTGGATAAGTTTGAAGGATTCATTTCCAAAATCGAAGATTTTCATCGGCTCATGAACTTCCTTGAGATAAATTAAGTCAAACAGTTTCTTATGTGCACTTAAAAATAAAAGATATAACAGATATTTATCAACTAAGATTTCCTTTTTCATAAAGTGAGGTTCACTTTTTAGCTCATCTGCTGTCCATCGTCCGTCTGTTTGTAAATTTTCACAATTGTGACTTCTCCAGAACCACTGGGCCAATTTCAACTAAAACTTGGCATAGAGCATCAAATTTATTCAACTGTGTTGCATCTGAGTTGCAACATCCTTGTCCAAGGGAAGATAATAGCAAAATTACATTAACAAGTTTTAAAAATCTTCTCTAGAACCATTGAGCCAATTTCAACCAAACTTGGCACAAAACATCCTTGGGTGAAGGGAATTCAAGTTCATTCAAATGAAGGGTCATGCCCCCTTCAAAGGGAAGATAATCACAAAAATAGTGTGGGGTCATTTAAAATTCTTCACAAGAACCAATGGACCAGAAAAGTTAACACTACATGTAAGCTTCCCGACATAATGCAGATTCGAGTTTCTTAACATCATAATCCCCAGGGGTAGGTGGGACCACAATAGGGATCAAAATTTTACATGCGAATATGCAAGGTTACTAAAGTGAGCGATATGATCCATGGGTCTAGTTTGTTCACATGATATCAGGTGAGCGATGTGGTATGATCTTGTTAATAATGTTGAATTTGATATGAATATAGGTAAAAATATACCAATTATTAATTTTTTAGGTAATTGTGTTGCAAACATACAGCACCCAGTCAGCAAATGACAGAGGAACAGTGTATTATTATAAGAACATATTAAATGCACGCAATGTGAAGGGGAAAGTAAAGAACTCTTACAGAGGATATAAAATGCTATACCATACTATATTTGATGCAATGTGTTGTGCATTTTTCTTGAAAGAGTTTGGACTTTTTAACTTAACAGAGAGCATACCACTGCCTGATGAATTATCCAAATGGACAAAAGAGGAAAAATACAGTGGATGAATAACATTTGTGAACGAATTGTGAACAAGTGGTTTTTTGGAGACAGTGACTTGTTTGAAGAGTTGCGACAAGTCTCGTCTTATCCAGATCATGAAGAGCATTATTGGTTCGGGAACTTTAAAGATGGTCGCTTTTCCTGCCACTACTGTGAAAAAACTTACTGTCATATCAAAAGTGCAGAATTTCATGAAAAAGAAGTCCATGGCCATTCCAAACCAGCATTACGAAAAAGTAAACAAGCAAACCTATTGCAAGATGAACTTTTTGATTATTTGATAGCCCTTTTCCGTCTGTCAGCATTACATCGAAATCTTGATACGGCAGTGGATATGGCTGATGCCTATAGATCTATTCGCTCAGCTAAGTACGAGACCCCGCTGTACAACAAGACCCACAAAACAAAATGTCTTATCGGCAGCATCCATTTAACAGGTCTCGTATCAGGAACCTTGCCGCCTCCTCAAACAGAGAGACTTTTTGTAAATCGCTGTATAAATTTGTCAGGTGGGAAGAACTCGAACATGGCACTAGATGAGTATGTAGAACTAGTCAACAGAGATACAAAAAACACTTGTTCTGGATTCCAAACAAAGGAGAGTATAATTGCACTCGAAACAATTTCCTCTTTTAATCAAAGCTGTGAAAAATTTGGACATGATTAATGATGTACATAGAAGAAAAGGATTTCACAACCTACCTTCATATAAATCTGATGTTCAGAAGAGTGTGCAAGACCTTTTTGACATCGATGGTTTTTCCCAACATAAAGGACGCAAGCTCAAGTGCAGAGAACTAGTCCAGAAAAGCAATCCATTTGCAGACAGTTATAAACAGTTGGTGAACATGATATACAGACATAAACATTTACTTCCATTCCATCGATTAAGGAATAAACAACTATAATGATGTGATTGTTTATCTACCTGGTACATGAGACATAAAATCAAATTAAATCAAATTAAATATTATGGAGGATTATCGCCAAGACTTGTCCAGTTTACATGCACACATATACAATGTACAGTAATTAAATTTTCAAATTGAATAAACATGGATTTAATCAATAACATCTTTGATAACTTACAATATTTGAAGATCCAACTTGATGTTGCCGATATTTTTTTTTTTAAATTATCAACTTAAGACATTTCTTTCGGAGAGCGAGTTATCAACTTTTGATTACTCATTGCTGTTGATCTTTGTCTGTCGTCGTGCGTCATCCATTAACAATTTTACATTTCTAACTACTTCTTAAAAACTACAATGCCAATTGTTACCATTTTTACCCCAGACTGGATCAACCAAAAGAAAACGGGTCACAGAAAAAAATGTGTTGTTTACTGTTTCTTCACAAATCCCAACATTACTCTGTAATTTATATATGCTTCAATGGAAAAAAGTCACGTGATTGCGTTAAGTTAAGCTGTGACCTACTCTGCTCCGTCAATTTTGACAATATTTGGACTGTTTTCGTAGTCAGTTGGTCTCCAGATTCACCATATGATTTCGCGACGTTGTCGCCGATATATGAATTTAATTTTGTGCAGAATTCAACTTTACATATGATGAAAACTTTAGAGATCCTTTTTGTGAACAGTTCTGCTGTGTGGTGAGTACGTGTTTACCTGAAATTATTCTGTGTTAAACCTTGGTAATAGTCTTTCTGCAATATGGAAACCTTATCTAAGCCAGTTTATTTAAAAAATAGCGAAATCCAAATGAACAGAAACAATCGAATTTCAGACTTTGAACTTATGCAAAGTGTCATTCACTCAGTCGGGGACACGGTACGTTGCATCCAGCTTGACCGTGATCTTTGGCGTATATACCTGACCAATAATGAAAGTAAACAAACTCTATTAACTCAAGGGGTTGATATCAACAATCAAAACTTCAATGTATACGAGCAAAATCCCTATGTCACTGGGTCAAAATCACCCGCAGATAGAGTTCTTAAAGTGACTGTGTCTGGAGTGCGCCTGTCTGTCGATGACAAAGAAATTTTGGCGATGCTCACAAAACTTGCTGCTAACCCAAAAAGTGACCTACAATATGAAAAAATAAGAAATCCGATGACAACAAAGATGACTGGTGTGTTAAATGGCAACAGACACATTTATTTAGAACCCTTTCCAGATAACAAATTTCTCCCCCGCACGAGCTACTGCGCAGGGATACAGTGCCGCATTTATCATTACGGTCAACCAAAACCCCCTAAACGAAAATGCCGAATTTGCTGGAGTTCTGACCACCCCACCAATGAATGCACGGAAGAAACTAAATGCAAAGTTTGTCTTCAACCGGGGCACCCCCCGGGTGATGAACAATGCTCTGCCCATGCTAAAAAATGCCCCAATAACTATATCCTATTCCAAGGCGAACAAAATGCTCTTTCAAATTTCTACCCATGTGAAATATCTGTATTTGGTGAAAAATTCAATTCTGCAGAACAGGCCTTCCAGTGTGTAAAAGCTATAAGATCCGGCGATCTCATGGCTGCCGATAAAATCCGAGCAGCTAAGTCGGCACTCGAAGCCAAAAGAATTGGCAACTTTGTCACTACATCGGATAGTTGGATTTCATCACGGGTTCAGATCATGGAGGAGATTATTTCGAAAAAATCGGAACAAGTTGAGAATTTCCGAGATGTTCTTGAAAACTCTACCAAAAATGTCATTTTCGCAGAAACCACATACAATGATTTTTGGGCTACAGGCCTCAACTATGATCAATCCATGCACACAAAAACCTCAACCTGGCCTGGAAAAATGTACTAGGACAGATACTTGGACGGGAAGCCACAGAAGTTAAGAAAAAATCGAAAAACAAATCCAAATCTGGGTTATCTCGCCCGGTTTCAGTCAAATAATTATTATAACAGTCTCTCATGTTTGGCTATACCTGACACGATTTTTTGTCTGCTATTTTCACTATGGAACATTTGAAGTGTATTACCCTGAATGTAAGGGGTTTAAATGGTTATGAGAAAAGAAATACATTATATCAATGGTTTAATGATAACAAGATTGATGTGATTTTTCTACAAGAAACACATTTTTGCGAAAAAAATAATTTTAAATATGACTCAAGATGGTTTGGTACATCCATACACCCTAATACTGACTCTGCTCATAGCAGAGGAGTATCCATTCTTTTTCATAAAAAGCTTAATTTTGACATCATAAATATACACAGATCTGTTGATGGTCGTAAACTTTTGATTAATATTAAAGTCAATGATCTAATTATCACACTCGTAAATGTTTATGCACCCAATGATGATAAAAGTAGAATAGAATTTTTCAAAAAATTAAAAACGTGGATTTTTAAGCTAGCAATGAGTGAAAACAATACTATACTTGCAGGAGATTTTAATACGATTCTTAATAAACAGGATAGACATCAATCACAATCAACATATAAATATAAAAGCTCAAAACATTTAGAAGATCTGCTATCATATTTAAACTTAGCCGATACATGGAAAATGAAACATAAAGAAAGAGAAGGATTCACGTGGTGTGACGGAAATGGAATACCTAAAAGTAGAATAGACTTTATATTCGTGTCTGAAAATTTTGAGTTAGATATGTCAAATGTCTTTCTTAGAAAACCTCCAAATACGCAAGGTAATAGAAGCTCGGATCATTTATCAATTAGACTAAACCTTTTAATGAATAAAGAAAACAGGGGTAAAGGTTTTTGGAAATGAAATACCTCGCTATTAACAGATATAAACTACACTACCGAGTTAAAACAACTGTTAAAAGATAAACAAGAAGATTTAGAAAATATAATTGATAGTCAAACAAGATGGGAAAAGGTGAAATCTATTATCAAAGAATTTTCGGTAAATTTTTCAAGACAAAAAAGCCTAAATAGAAAACAAAGAATTACAGTGTTAGAAAAGGAAATAGAAAAAATTGAACTGTCACCGCATCATTTAATAGATATGAATAGAAAAAAATCTCTTGAAGTCGAATTAGATGAAATCTATTTGAAAACAACTAAAGGTGCATTTATTAGATCAAAAGCAAATTGGATAGAAAATGGAGAAAGGAACACATCCTACTTTTTAAGACTAGAGAGAGAAAAACAATCTGCCAATACAATACACGAAATTAAAGAAGATAATAAAATGATAAATAAAACTGAAGATATAATGAATTCACTTTGCAAGTTTTATGAAAACTTGTATTCAACAAATCATGTCCCAGATGAAAATATAAAAAAATATTTAGAGGATTGTGAATGTCCTCAACTAACCAATCAAGAAAAAGATATATGTGATAATCTTCCAACGGTTTCCGAATGTGCACAGGCTATAAAACAGATGAAAAACAACAAATCCCCCGGATCTGATGGAATACCTATCGAATTCTATAAAATATTTTGGAATGACATTAAAAATTACTTTTATAAATCACTAATTACAACATTTGAAAAAGAGGAAATAACTTTTTCTCAAAAATTATCAATTATTTCTCTGATACATAAAAAGGGAGAGAAAAATGATCTTCGAAATTATAGACCAATTAGTCTTACAAATTGTGATTATAAAATTTTAGCACAAATTTTCGCTATAAGATTACAAAAAGTTATAGATAAACTAATAAGTAAAGACCAATCCGCATACATTAAAGGTAGATATATCGGTGAAAATGCAAGACTTTTACTTGATATATTTGAATACTGTGAAACAAAACAAAAAGAAGGAGCAATTTTACTTCTTGATTTTCAAAAAGCTTTCGATTCTGTAGATGGAACTTCATGTTCAACACCCTTAATAAATTTAATTTTGGAGAGCAATTCATAAAATGGATAAAAAATTTATATACAAATCCTGTATATCGCATAAAAAATAATGGATGGATGTCTAGGACCTGTAAAATGACCAAAGGCATTCGACAAGGATGTCCAATCTCAGCATTGCTTTTTTATTTATCGTAGAAATAATGTCGAAAAAAATTCACAATTCACCTGAAGTTAAAGGCTTTAGTAATGACCTTATGACTAATGAAATAAAAATACTTCAACATGAAGACGACACATCACTTTTTTTTTTTACAGGATATCAGATCTATAGAAAAAGTCATTAAAATAATTGAACACTTTGGTCAGGTATCAGGAATGCAACTCAATAAAAATAAATCTGAAGGAATACTATTAGGTCCTTTGAAAAACAGATATGATATCAATATCACCAATGCACCTGTTAAATGCTTAGGGATATATATATAGGTCATGATGCTAATCAATGTTACAATAAAAACTGGACGGAAAAAATTAATAAACTAGAAAAAAGACTTACAATGTGGAATACAAGAAAATTAACCTTATATGGAAAATGTACCGTAATAAATACTTTAGCATTAACACAATTATACTATAGTGCAACTATATTGCAATATCCAAGAAGAGAATCCATAAAAAAAAAATAAAGAAAACAATCTTCAATTTCCTATGGGGCAAAAGAGAAAGGATAAAAAGATTTACTTTAATTGGAAAACAAGATGAAGGAGAAATAGGTATTGTTGATATTGATTGTAAATTAAAAGCACTCAAGGCTGCTTGGGTAACAAGAATTTTCAATGAAAAACAATCATCTTTAAAATCTTTCTTTAATTCGTGTATTCTTAAAAGATTCGTTACACCCGAATATCTCATAATGACAAATACAACCAGTACTGATAAAATAAAGCAGATATTCAAATCATTACCAATATTTTACTGCAAAGTACTCAGTACATTGGATGAATGCAAACATAAATCACATAAAATAAAAGAGATGACTGACGTTGAAGTATTATCGCAAACTATATGGTTAAACAATTTGACTCGATTTAATGGTAAACTTCTTTTTTACACAGATTGGATAAAAAGTGGAATTTTATACATTAAAGACCTGTTTGATGAAAACGGAAATTTTCATGATATCAATTATTTTTCTAATATTCTTGTCAACAAGTCTAACTGGATTTGCGAATATAACACACTGAAAAGGGTTATTAAACCTGTCCAAAAATATTACGATACTTCAAAAGGTGTCTATATAAATATAAGAAAACAAAGTAACATTTTATTAGAAAACAAAAGAAGAATACCCCTAAACTTGATAAATAGCAAAACAATATATGATATATTTATCAATAAAATCTTTATTAAACCCTACTGTGAGATATTTTGGGCAAAAAGCTTCAATTTCAATTTTGAAGAAAACAAAACAAATATTTATCAGTCAAAAATCACTAAAATCAAAGACAAGCAATTAGCAGAATTTAATTACAAACTCCTACAAAATCTACTTAATAATAATAAATCTGTTCACAAATGGAATAAGAATGTATCCAATCAATGCCCGTATTGCCAAACACTCGAAGACACAAAACATTTAATCTTTGAGTGTAGTAACGTACAATTAATATGGAAGAAATTAGAAAATCATTTGAAATTTAATTTAAAATGGAAACATGTTGCATTAGGATTTTTTCATGAAGAAAATAAAAGTACCACTTCAATAAATCATTTATTATCATATACAGCTTATTACATATATAACATAAAGATGAAGTTAAGATATGAAAATAAAGAAGAAAATATTAATGACATTTCCTATTTTGTAAAAACAAACTTAATGTACCAATATGAGACTTATAAAACATTGAATTTCAACTTCAATTATAAATGGTTTTATGATATTTCTATGACTTTGTGATGATAATAATAAAAAATAGTCAGACTATCTGAAGGAGTCTGTCCTTCAGTGAAGCTGCCTGAAGGGGAAAATATGGACATTGTGTGTTTAAGGCTGTTCCCCTCAGGCAGCATGGCTTATTGAAAAATATCTCTACCATATTTATATTTATTTGTTATAGTATTATAAATATCGAATTTATGTATATGAATGTATATCTATATGTCTTATATATTAATTTTCTTAAAAGTAATATAGTGTATGATTTAAATATGTATATATATGTATACGTGTATATATATATGTGTGTGTATGTATATATGTGTGTGTGTATATATATGTGTGTGTGTATGTATATATGTGTGTGTGTATATGTATGTGTATGTATATATATGTGTGTATATGTATGTGTGTGTTTATGTATACATACGTATGTAATTAAAAAAGGAAAAAAAATATGCTTCAATTCATTCTGGTGCACATAATTATAATTAGTATCATGAAGAAGAAAACAGGACATTGTCTTTTAGAGACTGATAAAACAGTTTTGTATCTGATCATTAGATGAACTGTTGCATTGTTATGAAACTGTAAACAATACAATTTTTACCTCAAAAATAAACACTAACAAGTTTTGTGTAAATTTGAACCTTAAGTTGATTTAATCTAATCAAGATCCTCATCAGATTCAGACTCCTATGATACAGTATCACTGTCACTGCTTGAGGTTTCCATTACATGTACATCATCTAAAGACAGATTTGTCATATTTTTTCTAAAATTGTCGAAGAACATGAATTACAGGAACATCCTGTATCACAAATGTCACAACAACTCGCTCTCCAAAAGAAATGTCTTAAGCAGTTGCAATCTGCGGCAATCAGTTGAAGTGAGGAAGTCTTTGACGTCCTGGTCAACATTCCGTAGTTGTTGACCATAATACATCAAAAAGGCACATGATTGTTCCCCATCCCTTTCCACTCACCCTGTTTCCTGGACAAAGTCTAGTAAACACCTAGGAGGTCCATATATTATAACATTGTGACATGCATAAACATTTACACCCATTCCCAGGGCACTGGTAGCAACAATAATGCGCAAAACACTGTCCTCAGTCAATTTTTAAAGGGTTTTCATTTTGTTTATCTTCTGTTGTTTCAGAATGAAACATCTCTACCATGTTTTCAATGTTAGTAACATCTGATAGTTCAGACACTATGAAGTTGTACACACGCCCAACATCTCTTATTGAGTTGCAATAAAATAATGTCCGCGGGAACTCCTTTTTTAAATCTCGAAATGAGTCCAAAATCCACAACAAAGAACTTTCAATGTTAGGGTCTACTTTCTTCACAATGTACTTGATATTTTCTTTATTTGGGGAAACTGTAATGTTCGTGGAGTCCTTCAGTCCCAAAACTTCCAACACCCTCTTTTTAATTGTCTTTGTGCAAGTCGCGCTTAGTGCTAATAATGATGCCTCAGGAAAGTACGATCGGATCTCTCCAACACGCCGAAACCACTTTCGGAACACTTTATCCTCCTTATCTGCTTCTAGACCATCCCTAAATTTGATAATAAAGGTTATGAATAAGAATCTAAATTAAAACCATTTAAACAAGTTTTAAAAACTTTAAATACCGACATTCCTTCCACTTTTTCACAAAATGGGTTGCAGTACACTAAGTAACAGTTTTTAATGATGTTTAAAATTATTTTTACATATTCTAAATTCAAGACATCCAAGTATGTCTATAAAAATCAAACAAAATGTGACAGTTTAGATAATTATAGTTTAGGGGATTTACAATGCTGATAGTTAGTTGGGTAATATGATAACATATTTTGCATAAAGACCTAAGACACCTTTGGAACAAAATATTGTGTCAATGACGTGTGAGCAATTTGTTCGTCAATAAATGTAAAAAAAAAGAAAGAAAAAAAAGAAAAAAAAAAAAAAAAAAAAAGATAATATCAATATATTGATGGAAAAAATAGCACTGACAGTATACAATATCTCATTTGATTTATTAACTCATAGGTTGTTTTAAAGAACTGTCATAAATGTAAAATACATGAATAGGAAGACATTACCATGTGACAACTGTGTGGAATTCATCAACTACGATGACAGTTACATTAAGTCTTTGTATTGTTGATCTCCATTGGCTGTCTCCAACTAATGACTCGGGGGATGCATAGATGATGCCTACTTTTCCTGCCTGTATCAATTCATCGGTCTCCTTGTCTGTGCCTGGAGCATTCAAGAGTGACTGTGTTTATAACTTCCTAACATTTCCAACACAATATTTAAAGAATGAAATGATAACTATATATGAACCAGTTCAACAGTGAACTTGGAATCAAATTTGGGCGGTGCAGTGCAACATATAGTGGATAATACATTTCAAGCAAGAATTTCTTATGTGTTGTTAGCGGTCTACTGCTTGTCAGAAGCATATATAAGTATGATGACTATCCATTATTATTTAGATGATCCTCAGTGAACTTAGATTTAAGACCGGCCATGCCAATTTCAATTAAATTATATAAATATAAACGAATAAATATATACATACCTTTAAAAGCAGCAGTTACTAAACCTATGGAAGTTAATTTTCTGACTTGGTCTTGCATAAGAGACACCAGAGGACAGCAAACAATTACTTTCCCGAAGCTATCATCACGGAGTAAAGCTCTCTTCACTGGCAAATACGCTTGAAATGGGAGGGATTTCCCAAAACCTGTTGGTAACACGACGACAGTCTTTGTTATAAAGCACGCAGTCCAAAATCATCCGTTGTTCATCCTTTAAACACTTAACGCCAAATTTTTTCAAAACTTCTTCCACTACTCGTTCAATATCCGCCATTTTTGTTTATACGTCGCGCTTCATTTGAAACGCGTTATCTGATTGGATCAAATTATGATGCAATATGCAAATACAAAGTTCACCAGAACATGACCTCTTATGGGGAGTTATCAGATCCTATATATGCAAGGTGAAGATAACGAACAGTGATCAATCTCTTAACTCCTACAAGCAATACAAAATAGATAGTTGGGCAAACACGGACCCCTGGACACACCAGAGGTGGGATCAGGTGCCCAGGAGGAGTAAGCATCCCCTGATGATATGAATTTGTTTCGGTATTATGGCGTCTCATCGTACAGACCTGATTTGTCAGCATCACTGATTATAATGTGACTCCAACCATCGATTACATGACCTAAAATTTAGCTAAAACAGACTTAAAGGAGTGAATGAAAATGCTAAAACAAGGAACGGAAATTTAAAAATTATAATGAGTAATGTAGCTAAGATAACAACGACAATTTGTCAAATTTTGATTAAAATAAAATTAAATAGGACATCGTGTACAAGAAGGAACGCAATCTTATCTTATGCTCTGCACCATAATATGATTTGACTACGTTAAATATTTGTATAAAAAGTTGTCAAGGCGTTTTACAAGAATCTTATAATTTTGGTTTTTACAGACGTGTTGGCGAGCAGTGACACATATGGGTAGTGAATATGGAGAGCGCCTACGGTTTATATGCCCCCCCCCCCACTTTCGTAGTGAATATAGAGGGCGACTACGTTATATACCCCCCTCTCTTGGTAACACGTCTTTACCGCACACGTAATTACACATCATACAGTGTATGCTTACATTATCGACGGACTTTATGATACATGTATTTAGCACTCAACAACTCGGTCACACGGGGAGTGTGGTATGTATAAAACAACAATGACTCATGGTCTTATTAACATGCTGTCTACGATAGAACCATTCAAATGAGTATTAATGGTCATCTACATGTTATGGGATTGATCACTGTTCGTTGTCTTCGCCTTTCATCGTTTGGTTGGTTTTATGTAAATATTGTTTAACGTACTTTTCGACATGTTACCATTGCCGTTGAAAGGCTGTAAAAGTTAGGCCTATGCTCGGCGATTACGGCCTTCGAGCTTCTTCGATCTTTATCGCGCCACAACTGATGTGACACGGGACTTCGGTTTTTACAGTCTCATCCGAAGGGTCGCCCAATTTAGTCGCCTCGTATGACACGCAAGGGAAACTGAGGACCTATT
The DNA here is from genome assembly GCF_947568905.1 of Ostrea edulis. Taxonomy (NCBI): domain Eukaryota; kingdom Metazoa; phylum Mollusca; class Bivalvia; order Ostreida; family Ostreidae; genus Ostrea; species Ostrea edulis. Next base: position 2,116,287 of record NC_079171.1, on the reverse strand, counting down.
CTAACCAGGGTCTCCATGGAACGGCATGTACCACACTGTCATGAACATCGCATGTACATTTTGAATAACTGAATTTTATTTCAATTTAATAATCCTTTTATTCCATTCGATGGTTAACCGTGGGAATGAGTGACTCTTGGTTTTACTCTTCTGTAATTTTAGATACATTGGAAAAATCAGAAAATGTAATATTGTTTGGCTCACTGCAAATCTAATGCATTGTAATTAAATAATTCTCATATCATGATATTGCAGAGATAGAGAGGAGTTCATAATACATAAACTGTCAGATTTTTAAGACACAGTACATAAAATATGAAGGTGTTAAACTGACGAATCTGCTATCTATTTGCACTGAAATTTGTATAGTTGTCCACGAAATGCTTCAATTGATAAAACATTTGGTAGATGTGTGGAGAGATTCGCAGGGGATGCTTACTCCTCCTAAGCACCTGATCCCACTTCTTGTGTGCCAGGGATTCGTGTTTGTCTTATTCCACCTCTGGTATATCCAGGGGTCCGTGTTTCTTTTTTCCTACCTCTGGTATATCCAGGGGTAGGTGTTTCTCTGACCCCACCTCTGGTATATCCAGGGGTAGGTGTTTCTCTGATCCCATCTCTGGTATATTCAGGGTCCGTGGTTGTCCAACTTCCTATTTTGTATTGCCTAAATGAGTCTTATAGGAGTTGTGGGATTGATCACGGTTCGTTCCCTTCACCTTTGATATGAGTAGAACTTATATGTTTCTGACATATGTTTCTAATTTATGCTAAAGGAACTTTGGCTGCAGATGGAAACCAGTGAGATATAGGAAGTGGGGGCACCAATGTCACCAATGTGGTGTTAAAAATTCCACATAACTTAATACTAAACACACTGGTGAAAAAATGATCTTGGAGCTATAAAATCAACCTCAAATTCGAGTGAAAGTGCCGTACCGTTGATAAAAGTATCAGGACGCCGTTTCATCAATAAGTTTAAATTTTCATCTAAGTCTTACGCTGAATACATAAATCTAGTTACGTATATTCTTAGTTTAGCACAAACCGCGTTTTACGAAACAACATAAATACATGCGTACGTTACTACTCGACTGAGTTTTCACCAAAGCTTACGTGCTTAGTTACCGCGTCCTGAGCATGCGTACATCATACTTTCTTTTTTTCACTTATCGTCTGGACCGAAATAATGAATGAAAAGAATGCAAAGAAAATGCACAAGCGGGATTGGGTAGAGACGGAGATGGCAGAGGCAGTAAAATGTTCCTAAATCAAACATATCACTCCATAAACAAAATTTGTTTTTATCTATATAGGCATATGTATATATTTTACATCTCTTCTTCCACAAAAAGTAGTTGTTTTATGATTTCAAAGGTTATTATATTTTAAGGGCATGTAGGTCGACACGATACATTTACACTTTATATAGATGTTAACTATATATTCATACTTTAATTGGATAATTAATGTAGACTCATAGGCCTAGATGTGTTTGAACAATATGAATATGTGTGCATATTTTATAATTTGGGATTATATACATTCACGTACCATCGTTTTGTTAAGTGAAGGGGGCTACAGCTGGAACATAAATTAGATGTTAGCACAATTACTTTACACCAGTGCGTCAGCACCATTTCTCGTCATGAGATCAAAATCGCACGAGAGTCTCGGACTTTCTCGCTTTATCTCGGATAATTCCGCTGTACTTCAAAATCAAAATGACACTCAGTTAGCAAAAAAAAAAAGTTAGATTACTTCAGATATACCGCATGCCAAGAAGGAATCGGAAGTGCTGAACGAAACTTTTGACTCAATAAATATGTTTTTGAATATATGGAAGGAAAAGAAACCCAGAGAAGAAAAATAAAACAAAGGAAAAGAAAAAAGTGATCGAGCTCGAAGTTCAATTAATTCATTATACTTTGATGTCATTCCATTACAAGTAACTCTGTCCATGGATCTAGTTCCTGATTGAGATGATATGATGGCATTATATTTACGATTCGACTGTTTGTTAATTCTCATCACAATTCTCATCACTATTATCTTTTCCTACTGTTGGTGTTTTATCAATAAATAGGTCTACTCTACAATTCTTCTATTAACAATCTCCAGGTTCCATTGATATAAGAGGGGTTTCTAATGTGTCTTTCCTGTAGTGACACATAGCGGGCACATAGAATTGTTTCCTACCCCAGCACTGAAATTGGAACTCACGATTTACCTTCATCAAATCCCACGAAGTCTCAAATTCGAAACGCATTTCTTAAGAAGTGACAAGGATCAAAGATCATTATCATATTATTTCTGCTAAGTTAGCGCTGTTCTCAGAAATCAAGATCCCTGGGTCCTGACGCTCACCTGAATCTATTATGCCATTCACTGTAGGAAAATGAATTCTTAACCCTAAGAGCCGTGTTTGGGATGTTCAGACATAGTCGGGTACACTGGTAGAATTACATATCCCTCTACACCGCCCGCTTGTAGAATCAGACTCAAGATAAGGGTATATATGGTCACAGGCCTCAGTAAGTGTCTCAAATTTGTAGATACATTTATGTGCCATCAATGACGACTCAGGTGAACGTTTGGTATACCTAAAGATTATCAATTGGAAGAGACTGAAGTCAAAATTTCGATTACATATATCTTTTAAAGATTAATCTAACACAGATTTTTTTAAATGATAAAAAAGTCAATTACAAAGATATGCTGAAAATTTTTGTAATTGAAACGCATTTACCTCCTGCATAGCTCTTATCCTTAGACGAATTTGACTCCACTTTTTTGCACTCTGTTTTCCCTAAAACAGCCCTTACACGTTTATTGTTTTACCTAAAATAGCTCTTACAAGTTTATTGTTATTTCGGATTTCAAAAATGTCGGTTGAGCATCACTGAAGAGGCATTATTTGTCGAAATGCGCATCTAGTGCATCAAAATTGGTACTGTATAAGTTTTACATTATGATCCCTGGGTCGAGGCATCTGCTGGTGGACTGCTACTCCCCGAGGGTCTCTACAGCCCAGTAGCTAAGTACTGCGTTACTAGCTTGAAAATACGGATATATATTTAAGTAGCAGTCCACGTAAGAATCATGGAAAATGAAAAATAAGTGGCACAGCTATAAATTTAAAATCTCTTGAAAAATTGCTGATTTTCAAGAAAATCATGTTTTGTACTTGATCCAATAAAAAAATTCACTTTGAATCCTTCTTAAGATTTTTAATCGGCTGAAAAGATATTCGGTTTCAAAAATATTTTCCCGTTGTTTTCTTTATAAAGAGCACTAATGAAATTGGTCATAAAAATTAATTATCGGACACTCTGTCATTAAAGATTAATAGATACATAAAGTCAATAGTATGGACAGTAAACGAAATAACAAACATCATTTGGAAACATGTTTACAAATTAGTTACAGATTTTTAAAAACTACGTACGATCTAGCAGATTGACGATTTTATTATCTCCCTTTGCTAACTCTTTAGTGTTAAAGATACGATTGTTTGGGGAAACATGACAACATGTCATACGAGTTGGCGGTTTGAAGACAGACAATGCCGTTTTGTAACATTTCTTTATGGACAAATACTCCATGTGAAGAAGTTTCAAAGACAGTTTATGCGAATGACTATAAGAAATCGGTAGCTAGATATTTATGCTCCTTAAACAAATCACATTGCGGGAAATCCATGACGCAAGGCCCGCCTGCGCCTGTGTCTATTTTCACAATAACACGTTGGAATTTTTCGGTTGTTTCATATCATCAGAGTTCTTTGGAGTGGATGAGGAATACTGCATGTGTTTTCCCGGTCAGTTGTATTGGATATACGAACCGGATATGGGCACAGATCATTAACATTCCGGATGAGCAACATGCTTGTGGAAAAATGCTATGGCCAGTATGGGTGGCGGTGCAGGTAAGTTTGTATGAATAAATCATAAATATGTATTGGTTACTTAAGCTAATTTCACCATACTTTATTTTAATCTATCTTTTGCTTTGTACCATAAATAAGCTGTCGACTAATGAATAAATAGTATCTGTGTGTGGGGGGGGGGGGGGGATGGGGTGAAAACTATGTAAAAATATTATACTTTAAAATGTAGGCTATTTTAGAAACACATCTGTTTTCCCTCTGCCAACCAGTGGTTGAAAGTAACTTTTTCTTCCACAGGCTAAAATCAAAACACATCAACTAATGTGAAACTAATGCTCTTTTTTCATGTTATTTCAATGAATGATTCAACAACCCCACCCCACCCAATGATTACTGAACCTGGTGGGTCAACAGTTACACATTGTTTAGACAAGTCAATGACATATGCCATATGGTGATATGTTGGGGTATCTTGATCCTCACAACTCTAATCTAACACATGTACCGCAGGTTCAAATTTCATAACACATCAGGGTTGTTACTAGGGCTTTTTAAAGATAAGCCCCAGACTCATGGTTTATGAGCAGCTTCAATCCCATGAAAATTCACAAGTCCCATGAATTTTCATGAGTCTTTTTGTATCTGAATTTTGAGAAAAGTACAAATGTTGATTCCACATAGTTGTTAATTATGATGTCATCACAGTGGAAATTCAAAATTAATGATTTTTGATTTTCTTAACCATGGAATAATAATTAAAATAGGAAACACTATTTGTGACACATGATTCTACATCAAAATCCTTTTAATTTTCTTATAACCAGTATAGATGCATTTTTAAAAATCCAATCACAACCCACATAGTTGAAAATACATATTAAAAGTGCTCTTCATTAGCTAATTTTTATCACATCAAATATGAAGACCAAAGAATATATTTTATTTTATTTTGCATAAGATGAACAATTTCAAACATAATTTTTAATCAAATGAATATTTCTTATCAGCAAAAATGTATCGGATGTAATGATTTAGCACGGGTCTTTTAACCAAAAGTCTGTATAGCTTACCTGATCACCATTTTTCTGTGATCATAATGTCCGTTATACTTGTTGTCTACAGAATTTGGTAACTTGTGAACTTGATTGAAAATTGAATTATTGACACCTCTGCAGGTATCGAGATCATTGCCATCACCACAAATTGATAGTTGGTAGTTCAGCTTCATTGAATGAAATATATTTACTTAAATTTCAGTATACAAGGAATCTATTCACTGAAATTCAAAGAAGATTCCATGACTTGCTTGCCATACAACAAACAACAGATTATGGACGTGATTCCTAGAATTAGAACTTGAATGGGTCAGACTTGAATACATGCAAAGTCATGTAACAATATTAAAGGTATACATCATGATATCTGCTTTGCATGTATGAAAATGAAAAACCGTTGTCATTGTAAATATACACATGCATATATTTACATGTAATATATGTATTGTTCAGGTTGTTATATTGTCCTGTATATGTGAGTTGGAATATTAATTAAGTTTGCACCCGTCAGTCACACCAATGGCTTGGTTGACAACAAACTTGGCATACTGATAAACCACAGAACATATTATCCTATTTACCTCACCTGAGTTGAACATTTTAGTGCGCTTTTGTCTGTCTGTCCATCTGTTTGTAGACTTTTCAAAATTTAATCTTTTCTACAACCACTGAGCCAGTGTTAGTCAATCTAGCAAAAATCATCCTTGAGAAAAGGGGATTCAAGCTTGTTCAAATTAAATGAAGGGTCATGCTCCCTTCAAAGGGGAGATAATCAGGAAATATGGAATATTTACATGACTAAGTAACATGTTATTTATGTCTCTGATCTCATATCTGATTTCATATCACATAGATGAAATTTAAGATGTTTACCTAAAGTCCTTCAATTGATTTCATAACTTTTTATTAAAAAATTCCATTAAAAAATCAATTGAATCATTCATAAATGACCATTGATTGAACACATTAAAAAAAAAAGAAATATGTCTTTATTTTAAAGAATGTATTTTTAATGTATCACGTTTTAAAAATTATTAATCATTTTCATTGAAAAGAAAAACTTAGAATATTTCATGAAATAAGAAATGATAGGTAATTCAAATGTAATTGAAAAGTAATGGTCATTACTGGCATTTTTATGAAAGTAATGCATTACATTACAATTACTTGTAATTCAAAAATGGGTGCATTACACATTACACCCCATTACTTTAAAAATGTAATGATGACAATGCATTACACATTACCATTATCCCAGGTCTGGAGGGAGGTTCTTTTTTTTTAAAATCTTCTCAAAAACACTGGGCCAGAAAAGTTAAAATTTACATGTAAGCTTCCTTAACATAGTGTAGATTCAATTACCATAGGGGATCAAAGTATACTGGAATTTTTTTTAATAAATCTTCATAAAAGACAGGTACTACTAGTAGTCGGGTTAAACTCACAGATATTGCACAATTTAAGTTTGTTCAAATTGTGATCCTATGGAACATCTTTAAAAAATATTCATCTCAATAACAGATGACCATGATTAGGCTAGCCATATCAATATGCATGCATGAACAGGTTTTCAAATTTCTGTATGTTCAATTCTGGGCCCTAGGGATAGGTGTGAAACACAATTGGAGATTTATATTAGACTATTCAGAAAATTGATTGAAACAAATGTTTAAGACAGTGTAAGTGTCACAGAGCCACACTAAATCCTATCATAATACCAACATTCCTAAGTTCATTTGAAGTTTTTTCCCTCAGTAAAATGAACCATTGGTTTATGGTTACTCAATGAATCATAATTTACATTTATAGGACATATATGCTTGAAAGAAGATCTTTAAAAAAGATGTTTTCTCAATAACAGCAAGATCATATTAGTCATATTGGTTTTGAGGCATCCCCATATGTGAATTCAAGTAGGCTATATCGCAACTTTTTGGACTAGATTTGGGTCGCAATATAGGGTTAAAAAGTTTCATGGGAATAAAAATTGGAAACAAATCTTTTAAAAATCACTACAGCAGGGTCAAGATGACTCGGGTGAGCAATGCAAACCATGAGCCTCTTGATGGTATTTAAGGCCACAAAATCAAAGACAAAGGTCAAATCAATCATGATATTAGAAATATTGTTCAATGTCTTTAGACCCCTTTGTTTGACAACAATTGATGAGTTGTAATTAATTTCGAAATATGTTATATATTTTCTTCTTCTTCAAAAGAGGTGTTGTACTTCAGGAAAAGGGGAAGCGTATTTGTTGGAAGATGGATAAAGAAAAATTGGAGCATGCACTAGACTTCTTTAAATCCTGCTTTTTTATCAGGTACACAATAAATTATCAACAATGCCAAATTATGTCTTCATCCAATGGATATGATTAACATTCATTGAAATAACTCGCACTGCACTCTGAAAAAAAATACATCCCATGATTACCCAATGTAAAATAAATTTTTAATAGCAACTGACATACATTTATGGAAAATATCTGTTTCAATGAATAGGCATTTTTGACATTGTGCAATTTTTTTCAAAACAATGTCTCTGATCCAACAAAACTATTTTCAGGTAACATCATTGAGTACAAAAACCTTCACAGTAGACAACTTATAACCTTTCGACAAGAAATTGGGACTGTCTGCCATTCAACCATTGTACATATATGGATTTACCAGTCCTGTTGTGAAGAAACTTATTTCATCCTCTTTCAAGGGCCATGTTATTTAGGATTTTAACTACTTGTCCTGCATCACAAGCTTAAAAAGACTTCACAATCTGGCTGCAGATGGAACTGCATGGTTTGAAATCCTCATAGGAATTCTGAGAATCATGGAGGCCTATTAACCAGATAATGACAAGATTTCATAGCTCGAGGAGTACCAGGAAAATTTACTTGCAGCAAAATTGCACATAAAGAGAGACTCACTCAAGCATGAATGTAGAATAATTATAAAGATGTAGAATATATATATATATATAGATAGATAGATAGATAGATAGAGAGAGAGAGAGAGAGAGAGAGAGAGAGAGAGAGAGAGAGAGAGAATTATATGGTGATATAATTAAACTCATTGTCTTCAATGGGTATGGCATGTCAGTAGAGAATCATGATTCATATCGTGATATTTTTCAATTACATACTCGTTTCAGTGCAATGGCATTGTACAAATAAATATTTTAAGTGTTGTTAGGGAAAGTGGTTGCTATGGTGATATGTGTAAACATATTGTCTTCCATGGGTCCGACATGTCAGTAAATAATTACATGTTGATATATTTGTATTATATTCTCATTTGAAGGCAATTGGAATTGTACAGTTTGAAATGTTTGCTTGTTGCTAGGGAAAATTGGTTGCTATGGTGATATAGTTAAACCTGATGTCTTCATTGGATTCAACATATCAGTAGAAAATCATATATTGGTATATTTGCATTAGGTTCTCATTCCAGTGCAATTTAATCATACAACTTTAAATTTTATGTGCGTTGCTAAGGAAAATCAGTTGCTATGGTGATATGGTTTAAGTCTGATTTCTCCAATTGGTCTGAAATGTCAATAAACTAAAGTGAACCCAGATGATTTGTATTTATTTTCAGTTAATAGAATCATTTTAATGCATATATTGCAGATATTCTTGTTTTATTGTGTTGGAAATGGGACTGAAAGAGTTGCCTAGCAATCGTTACTATGTGCATTTCCGACTCTTTTGATTTTTATTTTGAGTACACTTAGTATTGATTGTTTAGAAAATATGTATCAAAATTTGGCACTTTTCGGATAACTAAAGTAATATGTATTTAAAATACCTTAAAATTGTCGAATTTACAGAAAATTGATAAATATTAAAACAATGCCTATTCCAAAGTCCTCTACAGATACCATATAATAGTATTTCATTAGTATTGTACATTTCTATATTGAAGTAACCTCCTCGCCTAAATAAATTATCATTATGTTTGAAAAATTATTATTTTCATTTTTATACAAATTTTAAGAAGTATGTATTTCTGCACTTTACAAAACCCAATACATTGGTTGCTATGGAAACACAAATGCTTTAATTTCCATAGCAACCATTGATGCACAATGTTTTTACTCTGCATGTCTTCATATATCATTATTATGAAGAGTTATGGAAAGTTTCATGAAAATCCAAGATTATCAGTATGCCCCCTTCTGCATGATTCTTACGTGGACTGATACTTAATTGTTGTAATAATATTTAGAACTCCATTTAAAAATTAAGGATTATCTCCCTCATGTATAGCTCTTATCCTTAGCCGAATTGACTCACCTTTTTGGGCACTCTGTTTTTCCCTAAAATAGCGTTTACATGTTTTTGTTGCCCTAAAATAGCTCTCACAAGTTTATTGGTTTACCTAAACTAGCTCTTACAGATTTATTGTTATTTCGGATTTCACAAATGTCGGTTGAGCATCACTGAAAAGACATTATTTGTCGAAATGCGCATCCGGTGCATCAACATTGGTACCGTATAAGTTTTACATTTCATAGGTTAACCGGATTTCAAATATAAGCTTAAGACTATTCTCAGTTTATGGTATGACGGCCTGGTCTCTCTATCTATAGTCTCAATGTATCTTATACAAAATTGAGAGTATATGGTAAAAAAGAAAGACCCCTGAAAGATCAGAGGACAAGGTAATAGGGAGGAATAAGCATCCCTTGATACCCGTTCAAATCTACTGTGATTCATGTCTTGATCAGGTAAACGGAGTGACCCTAGTCATATTCAGTCTCTAAAGAACGCCTTAACAATGGAAGTAAAACACATCAGACAACATTCGACTCAATGACTCAAGGTTGTATATGTAAATAAGATCATTATACTGGTGTGTCCAAGGGTCCATGTTTGCCCAACTATCTATTTTGTATTGTTTGTAGGATATATGAGATTGACCACTGTTCGTTATCTTCACATTTCACCTCCCAAAGAATTTGTAAATAGATGATTTCAAATGAGACTTGAAAGAATTGTAACATCCTTATACTTTTAATATACTTTTTTCGGATTAAAAATTGATCACAGGTAGACCATGCCCGTGGTTATCAAGTTTTTTTTATTGAAATTACTATTTACTTTTACTTTAATACCGATCGTTGTGTAAAGACAAAAATCACTAGGTATGGATAAGCTTAGACTCTGTGCAAGGATCTAGTATGCGCTAGCTATGAATAAGCTAAAACTCGGTGCGGGGATCTAGTATGCGCTAGCTATGGATAATCTTAGAGTCAGTACAGGGATCTAGTATGCGCTAGCTATGAATAATCTTAGAGTCAGTACAGGGATCTAGTATGCGCTAGCTATGGATACGCTTAGAGTCGGTGCAGGGATTTAGAATTCTCTAGCTATGAATAAGCTTAGAGTCGGTGCAGGGTTCTAGTACATGTATGCGCTAGCTATGAATGAGCTTAAACTCGGTGCAAGGATCTAGTATGCGCTAGCTATGAATAAGCTTAAAGTCGGTGGAGGGATCTAGTATGCGCTAGCTATGAATAAGCTTAAAGTCGGTGGAGGGATCTAGAATTCTCTAGCTATGAATAAGCTTAAAGTCGGTGCAGGGATCTAAAATTCTCTAGCTATGAATAAGCTTATACTCGGTGCAGGGATCTAGAATCCAATACTGAATCAATCAATCATATTTAAAAGAGGTGGTGGTGGTGGTGGGGGGGGGGGGGATCATGGACTAGAATATCGTAAAAGAAGTAAAATTCATTGCAGTTATTGTTAAAACATTGTTAAAACATATTTATAACTTTTTTCTCCTACATAAAACTATTACGAGCAATACGTATGTATCCCTGGATAAATCAACAGAGGTGACGGTTGTGCGTATGAACATTATTTAAAAGTAGGTAACAGGTACTACCTTTACTAAGGCAATCTCCTCACTTACTACAGAAATCTTTCAATAGATGAAATCAACATCACAAACTGTATTTACGGTTTTATTTGTATTCCAAGCAGTGGACTTTCATCAATATTTGATAAAAGCATTTCTGTAAACAATGTCTAAAATTTCGTCTGCTACAACTTCACCCTGGTCATCGGTGATGCGGAATTGTACCTACTGTAAGACGATGACATTAGGCTTTAGCAAAAAGGTCATTCACAGGATGTATGGCCGATAAGTCGTCAAAGTGCATTAAGACCTACACACCACACTGCTTCCGTGCCACAGCAGCCATAGGTGCTTGATGTCGGTTTCCAAGTTTATGTCGGGACATCGAAGCGAGGCGTCGTTAAAAACCTATTACAAAAAATTATCGAATCAAAAGAAGCGTTCAGTGAGCTCATGTTTATCAACAATTACATATCCAAATCCAAACCGTCCCTTACCTTCGTGCAGTTCCACATTCTCTGCGATGTTCAGTTCTTTCCGGAGATTCATCTGAGCTGCGTCCTCTGTCCTGTCTATAAATAATTTGCCTACACCTGACGACTTCCGCCCTGTTCTTCATGTTCCTCCATCTCAGTCTTCTGTTAACTCCGTAATATCCACAGAGTATCTTTCAAAGTTGGTCTTCAACGTCTTCACTTTTCAAAAGTCAAAGCGCATCACAACTCTAAGTGTAACACTGCGCATCCCCGTTTAAATCATAATTCCCCCACCCCCTAAAATTAGACATATGGAAGAGTTTTCCATTATATACTCCCGAGTTAATGTATAAGTATATGTTGATATACTTGCTTTCTAGCGTTTTAATAATTAAAACAGTTCTTCATTTTATAGAACTTTGTTTTGTGTTGTCATCATTTTGAACATCTATGACGCTTCGTTGTGGACGTCAACAATTTGAAATGTATCAAAACGTGTTGTTAACACAATTCAGCAATGTTACCGACCGAAAATGTAAATATTAGTAATAAGGTATCATTTAAAAATATTTATCGGGATATAAATACGGGTTGGTACATGATCAAATTTTCCATAAAGCCCTTCGGGCTTTATGGAATTTGATCACGTGACCAACCCGTATTTATATCCCGATAAATATTTTTAAATGATACCTTATTTCTTAAGTAAATATATCTTAATGAAAAATACCCAATGATTTTAATGATATATCAATTTTGTGCAATTTAAAGTACTATGAAAATGTGATAATGAACAGTGATCAATCTTATAACGAGTACATGATTAAATGTTGGGCAAACCCAGACCCCTGGATATACCAGAAGTGAGGTCGGGTACCTAGATAGGTGGTGTAATCATCCCGTAGATCAGTCACTCCTTCTTTGAGTCCTATATAGTGAACAGGCAAAATGAGTAATCCGTGGTCAAATCGGTGTGTAAAGAACGGTCTAATAATTGGTATGATCTATCTTAGACAGCACTTGACCCAATGATAGGTTGTATCATAACAACCGTAGAATTTGCAAATGCTGACTTTGAACGAGACTGTTGTAACCTTTGTAACATCCACTTGTTTGCCAGTAGTCTGTCTGTAAGTCAGAAGAGTACCACAAATGGCACAACATACGCCCGTTAGACCTTCTGTGCAATATCTGTATCCATGATGAGAAATAATTCAGAAAGTTATTTGTCCTACTTAAAGTAGGTGATGGTGCACCAATCAATTTGAATATGAACTGATTATTCATTTCTCCACGAGGGATGTTTTGACAAAATTTCAAGGCAATACTTGTATTTATAACGGAGAATGGGAGACAAAAACCACGAAAACATGGTTTTTCTACTTAGTGATATTACGACCATGACCTTGAGAAACAATAGGCATCCTCCGCCTGGCATAAGAATTATGTGTACCAAGTTTGATAGTCATAGCTCAGTGCTTCAGTCTGTATCCTGCTTAAAAGGTTGTCCTACTAAGTGATACTATAACCTCGACCTTTGAACTTGAAGAATAAAAGTAATCCTCCACTTGCCACAAGTAGGCTTCCCAAGTCTGACAGTCCTAGCTCCAAGAGTTCGATTTGCATTATGTCTAGAAGATTGTACTATCAACTGCTTTGATCTCTGACCATGAAAAAAATAGACATCTTCCTCTCATCATGGTAAATGAATGGACGAGGTTGTAAGATCCTAGCTCGAATTGTTCGGTTTGCATTCTGCCTGAAAAGTTTTCCTATTATTATGTCAGGTCCCCTTTAAATTGGTACCGTATAAGTTTTACATGATGTCCCCATCAAAGGGGAGACAATCAGAAAAAGGCAAAACTAAGGTAGTGTCATTTTCAAAATCCTCTGATGCCCCTTCATTTGAAGAAACTTGAGAGCCCTTCACCGAAGGATGCTTTTTGCCAAATTTGGTTAAATTTGCTCAGTGGTTCTAGAGAAGAAGTTGAAAATGTAAAAAGTTTACAGACAGACGGACAGACAGATGGTGAACAACAGGTGATCAGAACAAGAAACCCACGCTCACCTGAGTCACCTTGGCTCATATTTAAAGATTTTTCCTATATATTTGCATGTAAATCTTTGATCCTTATTCAGTATCATGATACCAACCTACTCCCGGGGGCATGCTTTTTTTTTTTTTCAAAATTCAATCTGGACTATGTCAGGAAGCTTTCATGTAAATGTGAACTTTTATGGCCCAGTGATTTTCAGAAGATTTTTAATGATTTTCCCGATATAGTTCTATATGAAAATCAATCCCCTATTGTCGCTCCATCCTACCCTCGGGGGGCCATTATTTTTACAAACTTGAATCTGCACTATATCAGGAAGATTTCATTGTAAATTTCGACTTTCCTGGCCCAGTAGTTTTTGAGAAGAATATTTTAAAAGATTTTCCCCATATATTTGTATGCAAAACTTTGATCCCCCTTGTGGCCCCATCCTACCCCTGGGGGCTATGATTTGAACAAACATAAATCTAAAATATGTTAGAAAGCTTTCATATAAATCTCAGCTTTGCTGGCTGAGTGGTTCTTGAGAAGATTTTTCCTATATATTTGTATGTAAAACTTTAATCCACTATTGTGGCCCCATCATGCCCCCAGGGGCCATAATTTTAACAAACTTCAATCTGCATTATGCCAGGAAGTTTTCATGTAAATCTCAGGTTTTTTTTGGTTTAGTGGTTCTTGAGAAGATTTTTCCTATATATTTCAATATAAAACTTTGCCCCCCCCCCCCTTGTGGTCCCATTCCACCCCCGGGGGCCATTATTTTGACAAACTTAAATCTGCATTATGTCTGTAAGCTTTCATGTAAATATCAGCTTTTCTGGTTCAATGGTTCTTGAGAATATTTTTAAACTTGTTTCCTATATATTTCAATGTAAAACTTTGATTCCCTATTGTGGCCACATCATACCCCTGGGGGCCATGAATTTAAGAAACTTGAATCTGCATTATGTCAGGAAGCTTTCATGTAAATATCAGCTTTTCTGGCCCCGTGGTTCTTGAAAAGAAACTTTTGAAACGATCCCACCCTTTTTTGCATTTTTGTGATTTTCTCCCCTTTGAAAGAGACATGTCCCTTCATTTGAACAAACTTGAAAAACCTTTACCCAAGGATCCTTTTGGCCAAGTTTGGTTGAAATTGACCCAGTGGTTTGGGAGAAGTCGAAAATGTAAAAAGTTTACAGACAAACGGACAGACAGACGACGGACAACAGGCGATCAGAATAGCTCACTTGAGCTATCAGCTTAGATGGGCGCATAACATATAAAATACCTGTCTGCCTTATCAAAATTGGAAATTTTTGGCATGGGAAACTAGTTATTAATTTGTTTTTCCGTAAAATAAACATTTAGCTTCATTACCCTAAACCCTATCATTGTAAATCTGTTGTAGAACTATATAAAGACCATAGAACAATATCTTTACTAGAAAGATTTTATGGTCATTATTATAAAGTATTCTTAACGGAAAAGTATGGTTGCGTTTACGATACTTTCCGGTCAAGATGTCTTTACAAAATAACAACCACATCTAACACTTAAAGTATTTGTTAAAGACTCTTTACAATGATATATACCGGGTTTGATAGCAGAGACGCATTATGTTTCTGGTAACAGTGACAAAGTAAATTCAAACAAGACTGATTTTTACGTGAAATTATTATATTCTGGTGTAACATTCTTTAAACAACGCAATGTCAATAACAGATATACATGAAACTGGAGATCTAAGTTTATCGAAACTTCTGATGTAAACATTGAACTAAATCTAGTAATATACAAAATTTCTGATACAATCATCAACTAATTGTAGTAATATTCAAAACTCCTGATGCAATCTTCAAACTAATTGTATTAATATTCAAAACATCGGTTTACAAACATCAAACTACACATAAAACTTAATATACAAAATTTCAGATACAATCATTAAACCAAATGAAGTAATATACAAAATTTCCGATATAAATATATATTTTTTTCATGATAAGCATGTTACATGCATAAAACTGTCTATACAAATTCTGATACAAACATAAAACTGTTTTCACAACACTTGTATTGCACACTGTGGTCAATGTTTTTCTTGTTCTCATTTACAGACACCAAAGATAATTACGTTTGTGGAATCTGATCCATGTCCTCAAAAGGATTCATTCAACTTAAAATTAAATTCCAAACAGAAAGCTGCTGCCTGTCTCTACTATATTGCAATGTCAAAGTCCAAAGCTTTTGTTTTGAAATCATGAAAAGATGATGTGGTGACGAGGTGTTGGTGGCGGGTGACGAGGTGTTGGTGGCCTGTTAACTTCAATGTCTCAAGTGGAGGGTTGAAGATGATGTGGTGACGAGGTGTTGGTGGCCTGTTAACATCAATGTCTCAAGTGGAGGGTGGAAGATGATGTGGTGACGAGGTGTTGGTGGCCTGTTAACATCAATGTCTCAAGTGGAGGGTGGAAGATGATGTGGTGACGAGGTGTTGGTGGCCTGTTAACATCAATGTCTCAAGTGGAGGGTGGAAGATGATGTGGTGACGAGGTGTTGGTGGCCTGTTAACATCAATGTCTCAAGTGGAGGGTGGAAGATGATGTGGTGACGAGGTGTTGGTGGCCTGTTAACATCAATGTCTCAAGTGGAGGGTGGAAGATGATGTGGTGACGAGGTGTTGGTGGCCTGTTAACATCAATGTCTCAAGTGGAGGGTGGAAGATGATGTGGTGACGAGGTGTTGGTGGCCTGTTAACATCAATGTCTCAGGTGGAGGGTGGCAGATGATGTGGTGACGAGGTGTTGGTGGCCTGTTAACATCAATGTCTCAGGTGGAGGGTGGAAGACGATGTGGTGATGAGGTGTTGGTGTCCTGTTTAGTCACAGTAATCTACCCATTCGTGCTGAATCTACAAAAGATGGACAAATTACCATATAAATGTTTTGATTAAAGAAAAAGCATCCCCTACAAAACAAGAAGCCCATGGGCCACATTGCTAGTCTGAGTCACCTTTGCCCCTATCTAAAGATTTTTCCAATATATATCATAAAAAACGTTTGTCCCTAGACTAAGTGTGGCTAAACATAGCTGGGGGGGGGGGGCATGATTACAAATCTAAAATCTGCACTAGGTCAGGAAGCTTTCATGTAAATTTCAGGTCTTCTAGCCAGTGCTTCTTAATATTTTCAGAAATTTCCCCCTACATATTTGTATGTTAAACTTTAACCCCCTATTACTGGTTTTTGAGAAGATTGATTGATTGAAGATTGTTTAACGACCCTCTCGAGAATATTTCAGTCATATGGAGATGTCACCATTGCCGGTGAAGGGCCGCAAAATTTAAGCCTATGCTCGGCGCTTATGGCCATGGAGCAGGGAGGGATCTTTATTGTGCCACACCTGCTGTGACACGGGGACCTCAGTTTTTGCGGTCTCATCCGAAGGACCGCCCCATTTAGTCGCCTCTTACGACAAGCAAGGGGGTACTGAGGACCTATTCTAACCCGAATCCCCACGGTTCTCTATGTAAAACTTCAAACCCCATATTGTGGCCCCATCCTACCCCTTGGGGCCATGATTTTGACAAACTTGAATCGGCGCTAGGTCAGGAAGCTTCATATAACTTTTCTGGCCCTGTTGTTTTTTAAAGATTTTTTTAAAGTCCCTATATATTTGTATGTAAATCTTTCATCCCCTATTGTGGCCCATCCTACCCAAGGAGTCATGATTTCAACAAAGTTAACTTGAATCTGCACAATGTCAGGATGCTTTCATGTAAATTCCTACTTCCCTGGGCCAGTGGGTCTTGAGAAGAAAATTTTGAAAGATTTTCCCTATACATTTGTAGGTAAAATTTTGATCCCCTATTGTGGCTCTATCCTACTCCTGGGGGCATGATTTTTACAAACTTGATTCTGCACTATGTCAGGATGATTCTATGGAAATTTCAGATCACCTGGCCCAGTAGTTCAATACTTTTTTTCAATGGTCCATCCTATTTTTGCATTTTTGTAATTATCTCCCCTTTGAAGGGGATATGGATTCTTATTTAAAGAAACTTGAAAGACTTTCATCCAGGGATGCTTTATCCCAAGTTTGGTTGAAATTGGCTCAGTGGTTCTGGAGAAATTGACAATATAAATAAAGTATGCCGACACCTACGCCGCTGACAGACTGGACAAATTTTGATCAGGAAAGCTCACGAGCCTTCGGCTAAGGTGAGCTAAATGAACATGTTAAGGAAAAGTTAATTATGCAAAAGTTTAAATGAGATATGCAATTCTAGTTTTAGGTTCTGACTATTTCAATTTGAAAATTACTAGATCTCAGTGAAAGCAAATTATGCTTGAATTTCAGGGACAGAAATGGCACTTATTGGACCTAGTCCTTTCCTTCAGACAGATCTGTATTATCTTAATGGTGTAATTACCCAGACATTTCTTATTCATCTTCATTCTCGCTGGTCTCCTCTAAATTCCGATCATCGTTTTCCTCTACACCATTATCTTCACTGGTCCCTGATTCAGCAGTGTCCTCGTCATCAGGATCAGATTCCTCGTTGCTATCCTCAGACTTCAGATCCTCGCTGTTTTCTTCAGACTCGGACTCTCCACTGATTTCCAGCTCTGATCCCGATTCCTGAATCTCCTCAAAACTTTCAGCAGCTTCCGTGATCTGCTCATCTCTGTCTGGATTAACTGAAGTTTTAATTAAGATCAGATATAGACATTGAATCATATTGTTTAGTGTATGGAGAAGTTTGAAGCAAGTGAATTCTCTAGAAGTGGGTCTAGTCTACCACACATAGAAACATTAGTTCTATACACTCGTGACATTAATTGTAAGTGATATACATTATGCGATTTGAAAGATGAGAGACCCATGGACCATATTGCTTGTCTCATCTTTTATGTTTCCCGCCTGAAGTATATCAAACATTGTAAATAAATACTGGTCTTATACACAAGAGTATTTCATTCAAATAAAATCAGCATTACAGGTGTGTAATTCTATATTGAGTCTTAGTTTTCTCAGCACTTGATATTGACTTCCGTTTCTTATACCAGTAGATGACCGGTCACAGTCGCTCAGTATATCCCCAAATCTTTGATTCCGGGGGCATAAAAAGAACGATAGACAGTATTTTCAAAGACAAGATACTTTATCAGTCACCTTAGTATTACTTAAAAGTATCACTACTGACTAGGCCTTAGGGCTACAGAATCTAGAAAAAATCCAAGCTCAGTTCTATTATTCGGCAACAATGTAAAATATGTGGTCTTAAAACTTAAAACTTGAATGACCCCCAAAAGTGCTTATGCTGACGAAATACAATCATAATATAATATGTAAGATTATTACAATATGACTAATTAGGGCCTGTCCTAGAGTGAAAACCCAGGAGTTGGTTGCGAAACAATGTTGTTGATAAAGACAATATACATATAAAACTTACACGGTACCAATTTTGATGCACCAGATGCGCATTTCAAAAAATAATGCCTTTTCAGTGATGCTCAACCGAAATGTTTGAAATCCGAAATAACAATGAAGTTTTAGAGCTATTATAGGGAAAACAGTGTGCCCAAAAAAGTGGAGTCAAATTCGTCCAAGGATCAGAGCTATGCGTGAGGGAGATAATCCTTAATTTTAAAATGAATTTCTAAATTTTATAACAGCAATTAAATATTCATCCGTATTTTCAAGCTAGTAACGAAGTACTTAGCTACTGGGCTACATGTATAAGGACTACCTATCTGTTTCATTTCAGTTTAATATTGAAGATGATTGAAGAAGCATTAAAGATGTTTTCTAGATGGTTTACACATACACGCTATATACATCAAGTTTATCACCATCATGGAGTCAGAACCTCTACTCCAGGGATAATAAAATTTACAATTTCATTAGAGGCCGTCCTGCTCTACATCATTATGCATTTAGTTTACCTTGCAAATGTGCAGTTGTTGAGAAGAGTTTTGCATGTGGGTCAATATGTGGTAGTTTCTTAAATTTTATTTAACCCCTATGGCCCTAGGAGTGCAGAGTCCCTAAATTTACAATACATGTCCCCTGGTCCCAAAGATGCTTAAAACTAAACATGACAAGCGATGTTTGTAAAACATATATGCAACTAATGGTGTTAACATTAACAAGAGGCCCATGGGCCGCATCACTCACCTGTATCACGTTGGCTCATATTTAAAGATTTTTCCAATATATTCGCATGTAAAACTTTGATCCCTATTGTGGCCCAACCTACTACCAGGGGCCATGCTTTTTTTTCAAAATTGAATTTGGACTATGTCAAGAAGCTTTCGTGTAAATGTAAACTTTTCTGGCATACTGATTTTTCATCAGAAGATTTTTAATGATTTTTCCTATAGATTTGTATGTAAAACTTTGACCCGTTATTGTGGCCCCATCCTATCCTCGGGGGTCATAATTTTAACAAACCTCCATCTGCACTATGTCAGGCAGCTTTCATGTAAATTTTAACTTTCCTGGCTCTGTAGTTTTTGAGAAGATTTAAAAAAAAAGTTCCCATATGTTTGTATGTAAAATTTTGATCCCCTATTGTGGCCAAATCCTATCCTTGGGGGCCATAATTTTGAGAAACTTCAATCTGCACTATGTAAATAATTTTTGTGTAAATTTCAGCATCCTGGGCCAGAAGTTTCTGAGAAGATTTTAAAAGATTTTTCAGATATATTTGTATGTAAAACTTTGATCCGCTATCGTGCCCCATCCTATCCTAAGGGACAATGATTTTTACAAACTTCAATCTGCACTATGTTTAAAAGATTTGCTGTAAATTTCCACTTTCTTGGCCCAATAGTTTTTGAGAAGATTTTTAAAGATTTTCCCTAAATATTTGTATGTAAAACTTTGATCCCATATTGTGGCCCCATCCTACCCCCTGGGCCATGATTTAAAGAAACTTGAATCAGCATTATGTCAGGAAGCTTTCGTGTAAATCTTAGCTTTTCTAGCCCAGTGGTTCTTGAGTAGAAGGTTTTTGAATGACCCCACCCTATTTTTGCATTTTTTTCATTTTTGTGAATATCTCCCTTTTGAAAAAAACATGGCCCTTCATTTGAATAAACTTGAAAGCCCTTCACCCAAGGATCCTTTTGGTTCTCGAGAAGAAGTCGAAAATGTAAAAAGTTTACAGAGACGGACGGACATACAACAGGTGATCAGAAAAGCTTACTTGAGGTTTCAGCTCAGATGAGCTAAAAGTGTTAAACACATGTATCATTTCATAAATAGTAGTATTACCAATTCAAAATATTGAACAGATAATATCTTCCTATGTGAGGAATGGATTTACCATGTGACCTAAAATTAAAAGGGGTCATCTACTCCTTATTTTGTACCAGAGTACCAAGTTTGGTGTCAATCAAGCAGATAATTATCAAAATATAGAAGCCAATATATTACTATGTCCAGTTTAACCCTTGACCTTTGACCATAAAATCAATAGGGGTAATCTTCTCCTAAAGATGTACCAGTGTACCAAGATTGATGTCTGTCAAGCAAAGGGTTCTCAAGATATTGGTTAGACAGTATATTCCTAAGTCCAGTTTGGCCCTTGAGATTTCAATATATGGCCTCAAAATCAACAGGGGTCATCTTCTCCTCAAAGATGTACCAGTGTGCAAAGTTTGATGCATGTCGAGCAAAAGGTTCTCACAATATTGAGCGCACAGAACATTCCTATGTCCAGTTTGACCCTTGACCCATGACTATATTACCTTGATCTTTGAATATGTGACTTCAAAATTAATAGGGGTCATCTACTTCTGAAGATGTACCAATGTGCCAAGTTTTATGTCTGTCAAGCAAATGGTTCTTAATATATGGAGTGAATAGTATATTCCTATGTCCAGTTTGACCCTTGATCTTTGACTTTGTGACCACCAAATCAAAAGCGGTCAGGTTCTAGTAATGATGTACCTGTGTACCAAGTTTGATTGCTGTCAAGCAAAGAGTTCTCTAGACATGGAGTGGTCAGTATATTCCTATCCCCAGATTGACCCTTGACCTTTGACCATGTAACCTCAAAATCGGTAGCGGTCATCTACTTTTTGGGATGTACAAATGTACTAAGTTTGATGTCTGTCAAGTAAAGGATTCTCAAAATATTGAGAGTATATTTCTATGTCCAGTGTAGAATTGACCTTTGGACCTAAAAAATAGTAAGGGCCCATTTCTGCTTATAACCAAATTACATATGAAATATCATTACGATCAAATGAATGGTTCTAAAGATATTGAGTATATCGACCAACAGGTGCAAAACAATATGCCTCTCTACTTTGAAGGGTGGGGGGTGGGGGGGGGGGGGGGGGGGGGGGCAATAAGAATAATTGAAATGGTAGAATTTTATCATCAACTAAAAATTAAAATGTTCAAATCTTAACATTTTTAACAAATAACGCCCGACAATGCCTACTGACCAATTGTAATAGGTCACCTGAGGTAACTTAATGAAATTACGATAAATGTCACAAATACGATATACAAAATCAGTTGTAATTCATTAATTTCATTTAATAAACATGGAGTGGCGATCTCTTATTGAAATAATTCCATTCTAACTACATTTGTATTTGTTTCTACCTAGTTTACATGACTCAACTCAGAGTGTTATCAGAACTTGAATTTTAAAAACAAAGTAGATCAACATTCATCATTTATTTAGTTTCAAGGGGGTGGGGTGTTAATTGTTTTGTTTATGTCAGACCTTGACTTTTGATACAGACCCTTAAGTTCATGATAGCTATTCCACACAGAGACTGGTGTAATGTACATACTCAGTGTCAAACCAGTACACAATGTAGATTTTGTCCACACCTGCTACAGAAACAT
The DNA here is from genome assembly GCF_947568905.1 of Ostrea edulis. Lineage (NCBI taxonomy): Eukaryota > Metazoa > Mollusca > Bivalvia > Ostreida > Ostreidae > Ostrea > Ostrea edulis. The sequence goes on along the minus strand of NC_079171.1, from coordinate 2,094,087 downwards.
ACAACATCACACCATCACAGAAACATACAACATCCCACAAACCAAAGCTGTGTCAATATCACTGATATTTACAAAGTAGGATAGTTAAGTAGAAGAAATAGATTATAAACATGTCAAGTTTTAAACTGGCAATGATCAATGTTCTACAAATCTCAACAAGATAATAATTGTAACAGAATGCTGTTAATAAAATCTCCCCATTGAACACCTATTGAATCCCAACCCAAAATATTAAATAAAACCATTTCTCCTCATCTAATCATTGCCCCCATTGTAATTAAAATTAATTATATTATATTATTAATATTATTCACTTAATGTAATTATAACCCACATCATTTAACATTAAACCTACACACTAAGTTAACCTTAATTATCAACCACATTTTAATAACAACCTAACTCCTCGTCTAATTATATCCCATGTTGTAATTAAAATTAATCACTAGTTGTAATTAAATCCAACATTGTAGTCAAAATTAAATATTACCTCTAATCATAACCCACATTGCACTAGAAACATAACTCCTCCTCTAATTATAACCCATTTGTAATTAAAATTAATTCCTAGCTCTAATTATAACTCACATTGTAATTAGAAATAATCCCTAGCTCTAATTATAACTCACATTGTAATTAGAATTAATCCCTAGCTCTAATTATAACTCACATTGTAATCAGAATTAATCCGTAGCTCTAATTATAATTCAAATTGTAATTGTAATTAATCACTAGCTCTAATTATAACCTGCAATGCAATCAGAATTAATCCCTAGCTCTAATTATAACTCACATTGTAAAATTTAGAATTAATCCCTAGCTCTAATTATAACTCACATTGTAATCAGAATTAATCCCTAGCTCTAATTATAACTCACATTGTAATTAGAATTAATTGATAGCTCTAATTATAACTCACATTGTAATTAGAATTAATCACTATCTCTAATTACAACACACATTATACATGCTGTAATGAAAACTAAACATTACCTATAATTATAACCAACTTGTAATGAAAACTTAACTCCTCCCCTAGATATAACCCATATTGTAATTAAAATGAATCACTAGTTCTAATTATTATGATTATAACCACCTCGTAATTAAAACCAATCAACACCTCTAAATATAGCCACATTGTAATTAAAATTAGATATGACCTCTAATCATAACCTACACTGTACATTTTTTAAAACATCACTATCATAACAATGTCATAGCATAACAATAATTTATAATAGATTCCTGTGTAGAATTTGATGTTATTTATACTGACTGATATAGTACAATAAACTACAGTACTACTAGTACTTACCAGTCAGAGAGTACCTCCTCTGTAGATATCTATATACAGACACTGTGTTGGGGTACTCTGATCCGACCCAGAGAAGGTGAGTTTTATCATCATAGTTCAGGCTGTGTGGTATGTTTATCCCGTGTTCTGTCAGTAACAGAGACAGGAAGTGACCGTCCTTGTCAATCATCTGTACTGTGTCGGTGTTACCATCACACACCAGGATGTGCGACAGCGCGTCTGTACAGATTCCTAGTGGATATAGTGATGATCCTGATGGAGGTCCTGTGTAGGAGAATCGATGTCTCCCCCCGCGCTCTGTCACCACTACAGCACCACGGTTATATTTAATCAAGTCAGACACAATAATATCACCGTTATTGTTCTCTGTGATATAATAAGGTTCACTATACACTGTGTGATGTTCGTTGTCGTGTTGTATGGTCAGGATGTGTTGACCACTACTGTTGTACCGGGTTACCTTGCCTGTATTTGTTTTATAGTTACACATCCCGACCATCAGATCTCCAGTGGACGGGGAGCAGTACACACACAGTGGTTGCCATGGTGATGTATACTCTATCTGTGTGGTGACTGTGTGATTGTTCACAGACAGTTTGTTGATGTTAAATTCACTGTCTATATAAATCAGTTCACCAGAACTGTTCACTGTGTGTCCTCCTCCATACAATGGTATTATATCTGTCACACGGTGTATAGTGTCTCCTGTTGTGTCTGTCAAGATGAGATTGACTACATCAGAGACCCAGACCCGGTCTGACATCACACGAGATATGTGTCTCACACGACTAACACCTGTCACACAGACAGACGTGTGTAATACAGGTGTGGACATCAGTTTCACACACTCGTCTATTCCTACTTGTCGTTTTCCTGTTGTCATTTGGATTTCTGGGATTCCCCTCAATAACGGACTGACATCCTCCATGTTGAATCCCTCAGTCAGGGACAGCAGCAGGTGTTGTGGAAGATTAGGGGTGTCCTTTATCTGGGGGACACGACTGGTCTTTATAAACAAGAGGAATTGTACCGCTCTGTTTGCTGATTGTTCATATCTGTCTTCATAGTTCTGTATGTGGGTGAGGTGTCTGTTCATTTTTCTCTTCTGTTGTTGTATTCTATCAATCAATAAACCTCGGTATCTTGTTTTAACATCACATACCGCAGTGTCAATCAGATCCTTCAGTCTTTGGGCTTTTGTTGACATCTGTGATTGACGGTGACAGATTTGTGGGGGACAAGTTTGGATATCAGTTTGGATTCCTGCCAGGAGAACACGACAGTTATAGAGAGTCTCACTTCTGATGGTGTCAATGATTTCTCGGTGTTGTTGTCGCTTTGTTTGATAGGCTGTTCTAATGTCCAGTATTTGGTGTTTTCGGTGCTCTAAACATCGGAAACAGACAGAAAGTTCACACGACTGACAGAACATTTCATAGAACCTGTCTGGATGTCTGACACAGATCTCTTGTCTGGGGATGTAGTTAAACTTCTCACGGTAAATCACAACATCATGGTGTTTGATATGTAGATCAATGACATGTTTCTCTTTACACTGTAAACACAGATCACGTTTACATGTGTTACAGTAAAACTCAGTGTCCCCCTGACATTGAGAACATTGTCGTACTTTTAGCTGAGTGCTGAGTCCTAGTGTGTCCATGATGTGGAGGGTCTGGGTCTTTAGGAACACAATCTACAATAATTAAACTGACATGTAAATATCAACCTATTCACAATATACATTTATTTCACACATTCAAGTGATCTACATATTTCACACACTGATTGCAATTGACCTGTTTTTGACACGTACATTTCTTGAATGCTAAGGCCAAAAATATAAATGGCTGTGTTTCCACTAATATTCAAGTTAAAATTAGAGTACCTTGGTAGGAAATGAATTATATTTGTTATATTTAAATCCAAGACAAGAAGATGTTCTGAATTCTGATTACAATTTCCATTCAATTAGCAGATCTATTGACATACTGAAAACAAGGGGCTCATTTTTCATTATAGATACAGTTGTTGAATATGCTTTCATATTATAAGTCATATTCTAAACTATATTATTACCAGGGTCATCTCCATTTTTTTTAATAATAATTTTTTAGAAAACATGCAAAAAAACTTCTAGGGTAGGGGTATAATTTAGAGTCGGTTGTATTAGTGGAAACAAAGCCATGATTATTTTCGGCCTAATCAAACACATGTACTTCCATGCTCATGGTCCACAACGCTCACCTGAGTCACCTTGCTGATACAGAGATGTGACTGATCAGCTTAGAACACTGATAGTGGGACAACAATGATCCAAGACCTGTCCCTAGACAACTGTATACACTAAATGTCTTAAGATGATTGTATAATCTGTAAAATGATTTCATTTGTTACTAGTACTTTGTTGTTATTATAGATATCTGATCTACAGTCTGACCTAATAATTCATATGTCTGAAGTAGCAGGACTCTTGTTGACCTTTGACCTAGAGATATGATATCTATGTGTTTTTTCTATTCTGTATATCTAAGGTAAATTCTAATACTCAGCAGCAGTGTAAAGTATGTTGTGTTCTTAATACACAAATGTCCCTGTAGGTACTAATAATGACGGAAGCCTTTACATGTTACATTTAATATTACATGACTGATTGGGACCCGGCTATGAGTCAGAACCCTGGGGTTGTAGAATTCACAAGTTTGGTAGATCCCCTTTTGCTTTTTCTAAATTTGCATTTAGTTTTCATACAGCATCAGCAAAATTAAACGCAATCCCATAATCGACATATGGAACTAAAACCCATATCCCTGAGATCATGAAATTTACAATTTGGGTAAAGGGCTCCTGCTAAATACTTTAATATTTAGTTTCAATGTAGTATCAGTAACCTTAAGATGTGCTATATATGCCAAGTAGAGCCCCAACCTGGAGTCAAAAACTTTACCCAAGAAATGTACAATTTTGGTACAGGCCTTCCTGCTTTACATTACTATGCATTTAGATTTCATTACAGTTGTGCAGTTGTAGAGGAGAAAATTTGTCAATTTCTATCAGTTTTAATTTGAAAAGAATTGGAATGGAATTTATTCATAAGTTAAAAAATATGCAATTACTAACACACGACGATGGCTGCAGATATTCAACAATAGGTCACCTGAGTGACTCAGGTGACTTAAAAATGCCCTTTGAACAACAGCAGTTTAGTTTGATCTTTGAACAATATGTTGCCTACAGCTTCAGACAACACCTCATATTCCATTCTTGAATCAAACAAAACAGATGTTGTTCTCGGACCCAGTCAATAAATGTATAATTGTAAGTCTTCTTGACTGTTAAGAAATCTGCATGTACAACATAATATACAAACCTATACAGTAACTTGTTGATGGTCCAAGCCTTCGTCAAAACAGGAAGTCAGATTTTGATTAATGTTGAGTCCCCCTACTTAAGGATACTCTGTGTGGTCAAAACTGATGCTGAAGGAGGAAATATGAAAAAGTTACAAAGGAGTGAAACATTGAGAAGTTAAATACAGCATTGTTGTTTTTTTTTACAAGAAGAACAAGTTAAATGTGTTTGACAGACAAGCTTTGAATAAAATATTTTCATATGAATTTTTAACTCAAGGAGTAGAAAAAACTGAATTAAATCATAGAATTATTTTCCCCCACAAGAACAACAAGTTTAATGTGTTTTTGAAACTCTATGCCCCCAACTGTGGCTACGTTCAATATTTGCAAATTTGACTGTGACCTTCATTAATGACCTTGACCTTAATCATACACATCAACTTTCCTGGTTTCATTGTGAAATTTACAGTTTTTGAAGTGTATCTCTAAATTATTGATATGTACATAAAATCTCAACGTGCACAATTTCTTCACATCTTTTAATGTTAGACGCAATGACCATTATATAAATAACTGATATGTTTCATTTCACTGACAGTAAGAGTATGGATAGGATAAGTAATGACCCGGTGTACATTGACTCGGGTAGATTAACACAGATAGGATAAGTAATGACCCGGTGTACATTGACTCAGGTAGATTAACACAGATAGGATTAGTAATGACCCGGTGTACATTGACTCGGGTAGATTAACACAGATTATTTAAATTTGATCGATCCTCATGTGATATCATGGGTTTTTGCAAAATCTTTATCAAATTAAACTTTGCACAAAAATTGGTAAACTATTGATACTGAAAAAGTGATATTTTCCATAGATAAACAATAATTTATAATCTAAAACAAGAAGCCCATGGGCCACATCGCTCACCCAAGTCACCTTGGCTCATATTTAAAGCTTTTTCCTACATATTCACATGTAAAATTTAAATCCCTAATGAGGCCTCAACCTACTCCCGGGGGCCATGAATTTTACAAACGTGAATCTGCACTATGTCAGGAAGCTTTCATGTAAATGTAAACTTTTATGGCCCAGTGATTCTGCAGAAGAATTCCCCTATATATTTGTATGTAAAACTTTGATCCCCGGAGACCATGAATTTTACAAACTTGAATTTGCGCTATGTCAGGAAGCTTTCATGTAAATGTAAACTTCTTTGCCCTATTGGTTCTTAAGAAGTACTTTTAAAACGATATTTTTCCTATATATTTGTATACAAATCTTTTAACCCTATTGTGGCCCCATCCTACCGCTGGGGGGTGGGGGGTGGGGGGATGGGGGGGTGGGGTGGGGGGCATGATTTTAACAAACATAATTCTGCATTATGTCAGGAAGCTTTCAGGTAAATTTCCACTTTTCTGGCCCAGTAGTTCTTGAGAAGAATTTTTTTTAAAGATTTCCCCTTATATTTATGTGTAAAACTTTGATCCCCTATTGTGGCCCCATCCTACCCCCAGGGACCATGGTTTTGTTAACCTTGAACCTGCACTATGTCAGGAAGCTTTCACGTCAATCTCAGCTTTTCTGGCCAAGTGGTTATTGAGAAAATCTTTAAAGATTTTCCCTATATATTTGTATGCAAAATTTTGATACCCTATTGTGGTCCCATCCTACCCCCGGGGAGCCATCATTTTAACAAACCTGAATCTGCACTATGTCGGGAAGATGTCTTGTAAATCTGTACTTTTCTATTCTAGTGGTTCTGGAGAAGAAGATTTTCAAAGATTTTACCTATATATTTGTATGTAAAACTTTGATCCCCTATTATGGCCCCATCCTACCACCAGTAGCCATGATTCTATCAAACTTTAATCTGTACTATGTCATGAAGCTTTCATGTAAATTGCATGTAAATGACCCCGTGGTACTTGAGAAGAAGATTTTTAAGTGACCCCCATCCTATTTTTGCATTTATGTGATTATCTCCGATTTGAATTGGGCGAGACCCTTCATTTGACCAAAGTTGAAAGCCCTTCAACCAAGGATACTTTTGGCCAAGTTTGGTTATACAGTAATTGGTCCTGTGGTTCTGGAGAAGAAGTGGAAAATGTAAAACTTTCACAAACAGACGGACAAACAGACAATGGACTACAGGTGATCAGATTAATTGATTGAATATTGTTTAACGTTCCTCTTGAAAATATTTCACTCATATGGAGATGTCACCACTGCTGGTGAAGGGCTGCAAAATTTTAGGCCTATGCTCGGCGCTTATGGTCTTTGAGCAGGGAGGGATCTTTATTGTGTCACATTTGCTGTGACACGAGACCTCAGTTTTTGTGGTCTTATCCAAAGGGCCTCCCTATTTAGTCGCCTCTTACGACAAGCAAGTGGGTGCCAAGGACCTATTCTAACCTGGATCACCACGGGATTCAGGTGATCAGAAAAGCTCACTTGGCAATCAGAAAAGCTCACTTGAGCTTTGATCTCATGCGAGCTAAAACTGTTGTCAAGGGCAGTAACTCCTATCCTGGTATTTCTTTTACTGCATGCCTATTATACAAGGTTTCCCCAATATCCACAATTAATTTATACATATTTATTAATTAGCAGTTTGTTTTTTAAACTGTTGACATTTAAAATTTGTCATTTTCACAAGTTTTTATCTATTTTGATTATTCTGTATAACAAAAATGTGGGATTTATTTGTGTTAACATATATTTCTGTTTTAGTATATCTGACATCTTTAAAACGGTGGCAGCATGAACATTTTCTTTGGTTATTAAATAAATTTGAATACATGTATATTGAGTGGAAATAAATACATTTTTTCCTACTTTCAACCATTAATATTAATAAGTCACATGAGGATCGACCCTCGTTAACATTTGTATTCTTTTGTTATTTTTTTTAGCAGTCTGACCAGCTGATTGGTAAACCAAGAAGCCCATGGACCACATCTCTCATTTGATTCACCTTGGCCCTACCGCTGTTCAGGTGTTGGAATTTTTAAAAGATATTTTAATCAATGTTTATTCCGATGAAAATTTTTTGACCCCCCCCCCCCCTCCCTATCTATAGTATCTACATACTAAAGTATGAAAGCCCTAGCTTAAATAGTTCAAGAAATATTTCTAAAGATTTTTCCATCTACAGAGCTGCCAACATTATGAAATGGAAAATAATAAGGCGGGGGTCAGGGGGCAGCTTGGGCTCCCTTCTGCTGGAGATCTTTTATGAATAAATATGTAACCCGAGCAATTTTAGGCATACTTCAAATCCAAATTTAATGAATTTAGACTGTATACTAATTGTTATGCATTTTACAAATGCAAAAGATTAAATGCATCTTTTATTGATTTTACTTCCTAAAACTTGACGTGTAAAAAATATTGTTACATTATTATATTATGTAATTTTACAGTTACTGTGTCAGTTATTCTGGCAAGTGTTTTAATATCATTTTCCCTGCCATGAGAAATGTTGAAGTTTATCAAACAGATTGTACATTTATCATACAAACTCCCCCTTTCTGACTTTGAAACAAATAGATGTTTACAGAGTACTTGCATATTTTTCTTCGAATTTTTGGCTCTTCTTTGGGGGAGTATTGTTGTTATTTCCATCAACACATGTCTTACGTTTAGTAGCAACTGCCATATTGTTTATTTCAAAGCATTAAAATTATTGAGATTCTGTATATATATATATATAGACTATGCAAACAAACGTAGTAATGACTATGGCTTGTTTATTAAAAAAGTAACAAGAGGACCATGGGCGACATCGCTCACCTGAGTCACCTTGGCCCATATCTGAAGACTTTCCATATATATTTGCATGTAAAACCTTGGTCCCTATTATGGCCCAAACTACCCTTTGCAAACTTGAATCTAGAGTATGTCAGAAAGCTTTCATGTAAATGTCAACTTCTTTGGCCCGATGGTTCTTTTAAAGCTTTTTTCTATATTTGTATGTAAAACTTTGACCCCCCACCCACCCACTTGTGGCCCCATCCTACCCCCCGGGGACCATGATTTGAACAAACTTGAATCTGCACTATGTCAGAAAGTTTTCTTGTAAATATCAGCTTTTCTGACTCAGTGGTTATTGAGAAAAAGATTTTAACTATATATTTATATGTAAAACTTTGATCCCCCTTATGGCCCCATCCTACCCCCGGAGCCCAAGATTTGAAGAAACTTGAATCTGCACTATGTCAGAAAGTTTTCATGTAAAAATCAGCTTTTCTAACTCAGTGGTTCTTGAGAAGAAGATTTTTAAAGTTTTTCCCTATATATTTGTGTGTAAAACTTTGATCCCCCCTTGGGGCCCCATCCTACCCCCCGGGGACCATGATTTGAACAAACTTGAATCTGCACTATGTCAGAAAGTTTTCATCTAAAAATCAGCTTTTCTGGCTTAGTGGTTCTTGAGAAGATTTTTAAAGATTTTTCCTGTATATTTGTGTGTAAAACTTTGATCCCCTATTGTGGCCCCATCCAACCCCCGGGGCCCATGATTTGAACAAACTTGAATCTGCATTATGTCAGGAAGCTTTCATGTAAATCTCAGCTTTTCTGGCTTAGTGGTTCTTGAGAAGAAGATTTTTAAAGTTTTTCCCTATATATTTGTGTGCAAAACTTTGATCCCCCCTTGGGGCCCCATCCTATCCCCGGGGGCCATGATTTGAACAAACTTGAATCTGCACTATGTCAGGAAGTTTTCATGTAAAAATCAGCTTTTCTGACTCAGTGGTTCTTGAGAAGACGATTTTTAAAGTTTGTCCCTATATATTTGTGTGTAAAACTTTGATCCCCCCTTGGGGCCCCATCTTATCCCCGGGGGCCATGATTTGAACAAACTTGAATCTGCACTATGTCAAAGTTTTCATGTAAAATCAGCTTTTCTGGCTTAGTTGTTCTTGAGAAGATTTTTCCTTATATTTGTATGTAAAACTTTGATCCCCTATTGTGGCCCCATCCAACCATAGGGGCCCATGAGTTGAACAAACTTGAATCTGTATTATGTCAGGAAGCTTTCATATAAATCTCAGCTTTTCTGGCTTAGTGGTTCTTGAGAAGAAGATTTTTAAAGTTTGTCTCTATATATTTGTGTGTAAAACTTTGATCCCCCCTTGGGGCCCCATCTTATCCCCGGGGGGGCCATGATTTGAACAAACTTGAATCTGCACTATGTCAGAAAGTTTTTATGTAAAAATCAGCTTTTCTGGCTTAGTGGTTCTTGAGAAGATTTTTAAAGATTTTTCCTGTATATTTGTATGTAAAACTTTGATCCCCTATTGTGGCCCCATCCAACCCCAGGGGCCCATGAGTTGAACAAACTTGAATCTGCATTATGTCAGGAAGCTTTCATGTAAAAATCAGCTTTTCTGGCTTAGTGGTTCTTGAGAAGAAGATTTTTAAAGTTTTTCCCTATATATTTGTGTGTAAAACTTTGATCCCCCCTTGGGGCCGCATCCTATCCCCGGGGGCCATGATTTGAACAAACTTGAATCTGCACTATGTCAGAAAGTTTTCATGTAAAAACAGCTTTTCTGACTCAGTGGTTCTTGGTAAGAAGATTTTTCCTATATATTTGTATGTAAAACTTTGATCCCCTATTGTGGCCCCATCCAACCCCCGGGGCCCATGATTTGAACAAACTTGAATCTGCATTATGTCAGGAAGCTTTCATGTAAATCTCAGCTTTTCTAGCTTAGTGGTTCTTGAAAAGAAGATTTTTAAAGTTTTTCCCTATATATTTGTGTGTAAAACTTTGATCCCCCCTTGGGGCCCCATCTTATCCCCGGGGGGCATGATTTGAACAAACTTGAATCTGCAATATGTCAGGAAGCTTTCAGGTAAATTTCAGCTCTTCTGGCCAAGTGGTTCTTGAGAAGAAGATTTTTAAATGACCCCACCCTATTTTTACATTTTTGTGATTATCTTCCCTTTGAAAGGGACATGGCCCTTCATTTGAACAAACTTGAAAGTCCTTCACCCAAGGATGCTTTTGGCCAAGTTAGGTTGAAATTGGCCCAGTGGTTCTGGAGAAGAAGTCAAAAATGTGAAAAGTTTACAGACAGACAGACGGACGCCGGACAAAATGTGATCAGAATAGCTCACTTGAACCTTCGGTTCAGGTGAGCTAAAAACCAATGACAGACAGCTCTAAAACTTTCAAAATGTGAAATAGGCGAAAATCGGAAAATATATAGTGAAATCGCAAGACGCATTCTCGGTCCTAAAATCGTAAGCCTTATACCAAAATCGTGAGGGTTGGCAGCTCTGTATCTAACAGCATGTAAAACTTTGATGCCCTATTTTGGCCTCACCCTACCCCTGGAGCCTATGAATTGCACAAACTTGGACCTACACCATGTAAAGAAGCTGTCATGTAAATTTCCACTTTTCTGGCCCTAGGGATTTTGAAAAGCTTTTTAAAGAGTGTCCCTTTTTCACTCGTACATAAAACACTTTGATCCCCTATCGTGCCTATTGGACCTACTCCATGTAAAGAAGCTGTCATGTAAATTTCCACTTTTCTGGCCCTAGGGATTTTGAAAAGCTTTTTAAAGAGTGTCCCTTTTTCACTCGTACATAAAACACTTTGATCCCCTATCGTGCCCCCCCCCCCCCCAAAATTGAATCTACCATGTCTGAAAGCTTTCATATAAATTTGAATTTTGTCCCATTAATCCTTAAGAAATAAGGAAAAGATAAGAAGATTTTTAAAGATTTTCCCCAAATATTCCCATGTAAAACTTTGACCCTATAGTGGCTCCAACCTATACCCGGGTGCGGTGGAGTGGTAGGGGGGGGGGCATGATTTTAACAAACTTGAATCTACATGATGTCAGAAAGCAGCAATATCAATTTGAACTTTCCTGGCTCAGTGGATCTTGAGAAGGAAATTTTTAAATAACACCACCCTATTTTGCATTTTTAAGGTTATACATGGCCCTTCATTTGAATAAACTTAAATCCCCTTCATCCATGAATGATTTGTACCAAGTTTTATTGAAATTGGTCCAGTGGTTCTGGAAAAGAAGATGAAAATGGGAAACGTTTACGGACAGACTGACAATAAGTGATCAGAATATCTCAGGTGAGCTAAAAACAAGTTCACTTACTCAATTATTTCTCAAAGTGAAAATGATGTAATCTACTGCATAATCCATTATTTCAAGGTAACAATGAGTTGCAGACAGACAGACAGACCAAAAACGGTTTCATTGACATCAAAATACACAGACACAATTCTGTGTAGATGTATGTGTATATAGGAACCATTACCTTTTTAACATCACCTTTCTTTCCTCAGTAATGCAGGACCTCATGGGAGTCCAGTGTGAACCTAAAAACATCAAGTGGTCACATTTATTTGAATATCACCATGGTGATCAATTCACTTTGATCTGAATCATTTTCTAAGAAAACAAAACCTTGACCAACCCCACTACTAATCATGTACTCCATTGAAATTCAAACTTCAAATTAACAAGAGGCCCATGAGCATTAACAGTAACCTGAGTATCATACATGTATATAGGAAAGTGTTGTCTGTTGATGAGTGATTCTTTTAAACACGAAGAACCGAATGAGCTTCTGATTTTGTAATCAATTATTGCATTTATCTGTTTGTATGTAATTTTTGTCACAAGTATGATTTTTTATTCTCTCCTTATTACAAAGTTGTCCACTAGATACAAAGTGGGAGGGACGGACAGAAGATAGATGTGTAGACAGACAGACACGGTGATTCTTACATCTAAACCTAATCTACAGGGGCTATTCTCTGAACTTAATTTGTTTGCTATATCACTGTTCGTTATCTTCACCTTTCATTTATGGAAGAAGTGAGAGTTGACATAAAATAACGTAAACAAGTTTACTAAAAATAAAAATATGATTCGGTATCATTAAAAATAACCTGTTTGAGTTATCAACAGTACCACACGGTATTTGATAAAGAGCAGGGGCAAAGAGAGGTAACTCATTGTGACAAGAAGATAACTCGCATGCGTTATTTTCTTCTAATAACGTGTTTGCATTATGGCCATGACTGTTTGTCAAATACTCTTGAGAAGTAAGAGTTACTGGATTTTCAGATATGAACTTAAAAATGAAGGCTCCTTGTCAAACAGACGTCGACATGTTAAATAAACCCACTGCCACAGTCCTGAGCACTAAGTATAGGTCTATTTGTATGTAAAACTTTGATCCCCTATTGTGGCTCCATCCTACAACAGGGGGCCATGATTTGAACAAACTTAACTCTGCTCTATGTTAGGAAGCTGTTCATGTGAATATCAGCTTTTCTGGCTCAGTGGTTCTTGAGAAGAAGATTCTTAAAGAATGTCCCTATATATTTGTATGTAAAACTTTGATCCACCCTTGATCCCCATCCAACCCCCAGGGGCCATGATTTGAACAAACTTGAATCTGCACTATGTCAGAAAGCTTTCATGTAAATATCAGCTTTACTGGCTTAGTGGTTCTTGAGAAGATGATTTTTAAAGATTTTTCCTATATATTTGTGTATAAAACTTTGATCCCCTATTGTGGCCCCATCCGACCCCCGGGGGCCAAGATTTTAACAATTTAGAATCTGTACTATATCAGGAAGCTTTCATATAAATTTCACCTTTTCTGGCACAGTGGTTCTTGAGAAGAAGATTTTAAAAAAAATTTCCTATATATTTGTATGTAAAACTTTGATCCCCTATTGTGGCCCCATCCGACCCCCGGGGGCCAGGATTTTAACAATTTAGAATCTGTACTATATCAGGAAGCTTTCATATAAATCTCAGCTTTTCTGGTACAGTGGTTCTTGAGAAGAAGATTTTTCCTATATATTTGTGCATAAAACTTTGATCCCCTATTCTGGCCCCATCTGACCCCGGGGGGGCCAGGATTTTAACAATTTAGAATCTGCACTATATCAGGAAGCTCTCATATAAATCTAAGCTTTTCTGGCTTAGCAGTTCTTGAGAAGAAGATTTTTAAAGATTTTTCCTATATATTTGTATGTAAATCTTTGATCCCCTATTGTGGCCCATCCAACCCCCGGGGGCCAGGATTTTAACAATTTAGAATCTGTACTATATCAGGAAGCTTTCATATAAATCTCAGCTTTTCTGGCACAGTGGTTCTTGAGAAGAAGATTTTTAAAGATTTTTCCTACATATTTGTATGTAAAACTTTGATCCCCGATTGTGGCCCCATCCGACCCCCGGGGGCCATGATTTTAACAATTTAGAATCTACACTACCTAATAAAGCTTATCTATAAATTTCATCTTTTCTAGCCCAGTGGTTCTTGAGAAGATTTTTTAATGACCCTACCCTATTTTTACGTTTTCTTGATTATCTCCTCTTGGAAGGTGGCTTGGCCCTTTATTTCAACAATTTAGAATTCCCTTTACCTAAGGATGCTTTGTGCCATCTTTGGTTGAAATTCGCCCAGTGGTTTTTGAGAAGAAGTTAAAAATGTTCAAAGTTTACAGACGGACAGACAGACAGAGTGATTCCTATATACCCTCTAGAACTTCGTTCGGGGGGTATAATAACCTTCACTGCCACAGTCCTGAGCACTAAGTATAGGTCTAGACACGTTAAATAACCCTCATTGCCACAGTCCTGAGCACTAAGTATAGGTCTAGACATGTTAAATAACCCTCACTGCCACAGTCCTGAGCACTAAGTATAGGTCTAGACATGTTAAATAACCCTCACTGCCACAGTCCTGAGCACTAAGTATAGGTCTAGACATGTTAAATAACCCTCACTGCCATAGTCCTGAGAACTAAGTATAGGTCTAGACATGTTAAATAACCCTCACTGCCACAGTCCTGAGAACTAAGTATAGGTCTAGACATGTTAAATAACTCTCACTGCCACAGTCCTGAGTACTAAGTATAGGTCTAGACATGTTAAATAACCCTCACTGCCACAGTCCTGAGCACTAAGTATAGGTCTAGACATGTTAAATAACCCTCACTGCCACAGTCCTGAGCACTAAGTATAGGTCTAGACATGTTAAAGAACCCTCACTGCCACAGTCTTGAGAACTAAGTATAGGTCTAAATTTGTGGTCCTTCATTTACAGCTGATGATGACTTAGTATGAATGAGAATTTCTTGAAGCGATCTAAAGCAAACAAACAAAACAAAATAGTATAATTATCTGACAAGTTTGATCCTTTAAATGAAATAATGCACAACAGGGGTGCAGGGGTCCTGAAATTTACAAGGTCTGCCCCCCTTGTCCCAAGAATGGTTCATACAAAATTTGAAATTTTTGAGAGATGACACACGACGATAGACGGAGAACAATAGCAATAGGTCACCCGAGTGACTCAGGTGACCTAAAATAGCCAATATTATCAAGTTGTGAATAGACATCGATATCCCCCTTTAAACACTCCATGTCATTCATATCCAGAGTTAAGGCCAATTCAACTTAATTGATAGATTATCATCCCCGCCCACCCCTCTAAAATTGGCCTGCCCCGATTTTTTTAATTTTGCAAAACTTGCGATTTCCTGAAAATTTTCATGTGCAACTCAGGTATTTACACTTCTTCTTTACATTTTCGGTATAGCAACGTGAAAAGCAACATGAAGAATATGGTTTCTTGCATTCTTACAGGCGTAAATCTTGAAGAAGTTTGGTGTCTTATTGTGTTTTGAATTAAGCTTAACCTGGAATTCGTCTGTGAAATAAGCATAGATTGATATCCATCTGGCATTAAATGAAGCACTTCTGTTGACAAAAACTCGTTTGTCATTAATATTTTTCTTAGAAAATAAAAATTAAAAAATTAAATCCTCCCACCCGCCCCATACTTTTTGGTGACCCTGGATGATAATCTACTAATTAAGTTGAATTGGCCTAAAAATACAGGTAAATTATCCATGTAATAAAGAAACTCTTATAATACCACTCTGCTTTTATCTTCCTTTTCTCTTTCACACAGCTGTCCTGAGGATTCTGTTAAAAGTAATCTAAGTTGTTAATAATTCTATGATTCTATTATAGATTGTACAATTATAACTTAAGAAAAATTTGAATTATTGTGAGTATACATACAATGTTTGAGTCAATGTGGAGCGCTATACAATGAAATTTCCCAATGCCAAGGGACATGACTCTACCAAAATATTTTTACTTGGCCAAAATACAAACTTGACCTGTGTAATTTGATATATTGATATCCTGACCATTAATTCAAAATGTCCACATACAACTGAGACAACCAAAGGCTGAAGAGTCTAACAAGAGAGGTAGTGACTGTTTGTTCACCAAACATCCACAATTAGAGGTAAATTGGGTAAGACCTTAAAACGGAGGTCATGGTAGGCGTTAGCACAATAAAGAACCCTCACTACTATGACCTTAAATTGATGAAGTTTCAATAAGAGAAAACCATTCTTGAATGAGACAGAAAATAATGTATGATCTTCAATATCTTATCTTATTTTCATTAGTTCCAACTTACCTAACCTCTTTAAGAAGATAGGAAGTATTGAACAAATTTCCATTAACAGCCCCCCCCCCCCCCCCCCCCCCCCCCCCCAACATGTGGCAAGATTGGAAAAGATCACATAGAATTTCTGATATTGGCCTTGTGATAAGTAAAGAATTGAATTAGAAGTTGTGAATAGTTTACAGAAGACAGGTATGACAAACTTTAATCAAGAAAACTCGGATGTAAGCTCAGACCTAAGTACACTGATATCATGAAAACTCAGCTGTGAGTTTAAACATGTTAAACCTGTTCTGAGTTCATAATATTTTGATATCAATGTTACAACTGTTACCAGTGCCTGTTTTCTGTTCTTCTGTCTTTGTGATGCTGATATATCTAGCTATTATCACCTATGGAAACAAAAAATACACCGTTCATCATATACTAGCATGTGATACAGTTACTGTATTGAAACGTATTCAACAGAAAGTTACAATGCAAGAGCAGTCTTTGAAAAGTCCCAGGAGTCTGATGCCCGGGGCTTGGTAAATTTAGGAGCAGAAATGTGAAACTTGCATATTCACAAGTCCAGACAGAAATTTATTTTCATTAAACTTTTTTCTGTGATGTTCCTATTTTTGTCTGATACAATCAATTCAAACGAACGAAGGATACACCTGCCTGAAGGACATGTGTTAAAACAATGTAAAGACTGCAATGGTTGACTGGGAAGAAAACAAGAGGCCTGTGAGCCACAATCACTCACCCGAGTTACCTTGGCTCTGCTCTTGTTCAGCTGTTCTTTGTTTTTCTTGCCCCAAAGTTTACAACATAACTGAAATACAAGGTTAAAAGGTCAACAATCATGGTATGAAATGTACGGTCTTGTCATCATGACTAATCATGGATTTACTGTTGTTGAGAATAATATTTTCCTATATATATTATCATCCAAAACTTTGATCTCTATTGTGAACACACACTATCCACAGGGTTCTGGATTTGGGGGTACTGATTTCATCAAATTTGAATCTACACTACCTGGGTATCCTTGCATATATCAACATGACAGTACTACTCAGAGCTCTGTTGTTCTTGACAAGAACGTTTTCAAAGATGTTATGCATATACTCATGTAAAACTCCTATCCCCTAAAATACCCCACCCTGCCCTTGGAGGCCGTGATTTGAACAAACTTGATGGTACCCATGTCAGGAAGCCTTTATGTAAGTTTCAACTTTTCTGGCCCAACGCTTCTTTAGAAAAATTTCAAAGGACTCCACCCTATTTTTCCATTTTCTTGATTATCTCCATTTTGAAGGGATCATGACTTTTCCTTTTAACAACTTGATTCTCCTAAGGGCCTTCTTCCAAGGATCATTTGTACCAAGTTTAATTGACATTGTCACAGCGGTTCTGGAGAAATCGAATAAGTGAAAACTGTGCATACGGACAAACAGACAGACAGTGCACAAAAAGTGATCAGAATATTTCACTTGAGTTTCCAGCTCAGGTGAGCTAAAAATGTGAAACACTTACAGATACACAGTTTGCTGATGACAAATCATAAAAACTCACTTGAGTTATAAGTTCTGGTGACCTCTAAATTGTTCTAAAATCATGATGTCTAAGAATTAATGATACAGCTGTTTATACTACCACATGTCAATCCTTTCTTCTCCCTTTATGATGCCACGCACTACATCGAAGTATTATCACCTGTAGAAAAAACAAGAAATGATATGATCCAACATTCACTGTCAAGGAATATGTATTATATTGAACTTTTCACCGAAATTTTCAATCAATGCAGCTGGGAAAAACGAAAACCAAGATGGTGACGTGGTATACCTTGTCAATATTATGTTTACAGGAAGACATTTTTTTTTATTATAGATATTTAAAACGTGGAGTTCCTGTGGAGTTACCAGACTTGAATATACCGGTATATCGCCTCGTGTACAGCGGTACATACTGCTACCAGAAAAATACAGGTACACCGGTAATACCACGAACCTCTAGTGTGGACTACTAAAATTTCATGTGGGCTAAAATGATTTCTTATTTAGGTGCCCACCTGGCCCCTATGATATTCAGTCGAAGTTGGAACCCTGGGAATAGGTATCACAACATGGTAGTTGTCAAAGTGTTTTAAGTAATAGACATCACGAAAAATGATAATTGTCAAAGTGTCAATAGTAATATCCAAACACGCAAAGTAAAGATTAATGCATAATATCTATTATTTCAACTATGTATAGAGAACAGAATCTTTTTAAACACCCTGCAAATATTACTTAAGTTTTGTTATGAATCTTTGTATCATCATGATTAAATGTGAAACATTTTTGATAAAAAAAATATTGTCCTCTTTATCAGTAATATCCATCACCTTTTTAAACGAACAATAGAAACCATTTGACCATTTCTTTACTCTAGAATTTTTAGTTTATTGTTTGAGAAAGAAATTTGTTTTGTGAAAACATAATTATGACTGTTAAAAACTCACCAATTAAACAAAAATGGAATATATTGTATGTCAATGCAATAGGCATCACTTTTTGGGCACTTGATTTAAAATGTGAATAATTAAAAAAAAATATGCTTTCAACTATCTTTTCCTTTTTATTCTCTGAAAAGTTAGGCTTTCTTGAAGTTTTACAATAACAAGAGGCCCATGGGTCACATCGCTCACCTGTGTCACCTTGGCCCATATCTGAAGACTTTCCATATAAATTTGCATGTAAAACCTTAGTCCCTATTATGGCCCAAATTACCCTTTGCAAACTTGAATCTACACTATGTCAGAAAGCCTTCATGTAAATGTCAACTTCTTTGGCCTAATGGTTCTTGAGAAGAAGATTTTTAAAGTTTTTTCCTATATTTGTATGTAAAACTTTGACCCCCCCCCCCCTTGTGGCCCCATCCTACGCCCCGGGGGCCATGATTTGAACAAACTTGAATCTGCACTATGTCAGAAAGTTTTCATGTAAAAATCAGCTTTTCTGGCTCAGTGGTTCTTGAGAAGATTTTTAAAGATTTTTCCTATATATTTGTGTGCAAAAGTTTGATCCCTCCTTGTGGCCCCATCCTACCACCAGGGGCCATGATTTGAACAAACTTGAATCTGCAATATGTCAGGAAGCTTTCAGGTAAATTTCAGCTTTCAGGTAAATTTCAGCTCTTTTGGCCCAGTGGCTCTTGAGAAGAAGATTTTTAAAAGATGCCAACAAATTTTCACTAATTCTTGATTATCCCCCCTTGGAAGAGAGTGTGGCCCTTCATTTGAACAAACTTGAATCCCCTACACCTAAGGATGCTTTTTGGCGAGTTTGGTTGAAATTTAACCCGGTGGTTCATGAGAAGATGAAAATGTGAAAAGTTTACAGACAGATGGACGCCGGACAAAATGTGATCAGAAAAGCTCACTTGAGCCTTTGGCTCAGGTGAGCTAAAAATGAAGTAATTCCATGACCATTTAAAATTCCAAATAAAGTTTCCTATCTGAGGCCATCATTAAAAATATTTTTGTTTGATGTACTCCGACCCACATTTTTCAAGGTGGGTAGGTAGGTATGTTAATTTTTTTCTCTTTTTTTTGCAGTATCGAAAAAATTGATTATTGTCATAAAAACGCAGACTTAGAAATTTATTGATGTTTTCATTAAACATTGGACAAGACAGATTTAATAATTATTGCTATAAAACATTCATCAAAAAAGTTTCTTAGAGAATATAAACCTTTAAAATGAAATAATGTCTATTTCCCTGGAAACCAAATTAAAAAAAAAATTAAAAGTACTGAAAAAAATGATTGGGTGCCCCTACGGATTGGTCGGAGTACATCAAACAAATCAATTTTTATTTTTGGCCTAAGAACGACCCATATACATTAGGGGTGAATCAATATATCGATATATCGAAATGTACCGGTATACGCCTGTCCAGCGATATACCAGGGTTCGAAATTAACTTTTTCAAGCACTAGTCCGTACGGACTAGTCACTATTGATGTTCACTAGTCCGCAAAGCATTTCACTAGTTCGTCCAGTATATCATAAAATGATCTTCATTTTAATCAAACCAAACACATCACAGTTGCAAGCAATTCAATTTCTGACACCTACAGAAGAAAAAGAGACCACCATACTTTATTTCGCATACAAAATCTTCAGAAGCATACGATATTAACCTCCAAGTTAATCCTTTTATAAACGTCCATAAGTGCGTTCGAGATCGACGTTCCTGTTGTTTTGGTGCTCAGATCTTAGAGTCACAGGAGTTCGAAATTTGATCAATAAAGTCAATAAAATTCACTCGATTGACCAAGTCATGAGCTATAGTGTTAAGAACTACTGTGTTAGAGTTGCGAATGACGAGAACATGTGCGCATAAACGTGCATGTTCTCAGACCACACTTCTTGCAATTTTTGCACCCAGAACACGTTCTCATGATATGTACTCGGTGTTCGGAATCGGCAGGAATTTGACAATTTGTGCACGTTTGAAGAACGGCGGTCTCGAACGCACTCCATGTGTTTGGAAGATCAGACTGTCATACTCATGCAAACACTTGATCATGCAGGTAATCAACCATAAGTTCAAACATCTAAGAGACTCAGACAAATATTGCTATAAATCTTTACCAATTCAAGATTGATTTCCGGATTTTTACTAGTCCATACGGACTAGTGCTATAGAGAGTTCACTAGTCCGACACGTTTTTTACTAGTCTCGGACTTACGGCCATGAGTTAATTTCGAACCCTGTATACGATACGGTGTTTCAACGATACGATATAATGTCGGGTTTAAAAATAGCCCTTTTAATAGTCGGGATCGAAGTTCATAATTTAAAAATGGCTTCTAACAGGAACATGATTCCTCAGACTTTAATACCCGCTTTTACATTGTGACATCAGAGATTCCTCAGACTTAAATACCCGCTTTAACATTGTGACACATCGGAGATTTCTCAGACTTTAATCCCCGCTTTTACATTGTGACATTGGAGTTTCCTCATACTTTAATTGTCATTGTTTGTTTTGTTATGAAATAAAAGATATTAAAAACCACTTCATTTTTTTTTTAATTTTGATATTTTACTTCAGAAAATGCTTAACTACATTGTATATCCAATATATCGGATATCGCATCAGAAAATATTGTATCGTATCATATCGGAAAATCTTGAGCAATACCCACCCCTAATATACATGATATACATTATACACAATAATACGGAATTTAATTACCGGTCGGTTCTCTGGTTAAGAATTGACATTAATGTGGAGATGATAACACGATAATGAATAAGACCTTTTGAAAATGTTAAACAATTGACCACAGCAGGGTAAACAGCTGTCTGATGTACTTTATTACATAATCACCGACTTTTTTGCAGCCATAAATTACCTGAGGCTGTGACCAGCTGTGTGCACTGGAGCGACGCGAGATTTCCGGTCGCACGCATTGACTGAATAAAGAGATTTTGACTGCATAAACAAACAGGCGATAATGTGTCACTGACAAAGGATTTAAAATACAATTTATTGCAAAAAGGGATTTTCGCCACTTTTAATTTTTTCCCCGCCATTTTTGAAAAAAATTCTCCATTGGCGAAAATGGCGAAGCCCAGCTCGAGCACTGCCAACAACTTATATATATTGTGTTTGATATCACACTTCGAATGGAGCCCATCATCGTGTTGGGGGTGGAGACACAAAGTTTTCAAACCCAACAGGAAATCAAAGTACTGAAAAGCGCTAAGCTGACTTCATGAATTCTGTATGTAATGTTAATGAGCAGGAACAACATTAAAAAAACGGTTTATGCATTATTCTTTATTTTCGCATAAATAAGTAGTACATTTTCCGTAAGAAAATAACAAATATGGATTGGAAGCAATGTCCTGAAACTTTTCAACACGTAAATATAAATTTTATTTGATGTTGTTAAAACAATGGTCACTATGATAATTTTGATCCCACACTAAACTAAAACCTTGTCCTTAGATCATGAAATTTACAATTTTGGTAAAGGACACCTGTTCTTATTAAATATCTATAATCAGAATTTAGTATCAATAGCATTACCACCGCTGCGGTGGTCCAGAAGTAAAGTGTTCGCCCTGTATGCGGACGGTCGGGGTTAGAATCCCGGCCGCGACAGACCTAGTTCGTTAGACAGGTAGTGACAGTTCCATCACCAAACTCTCGGCATCAGGTGTGAATGTTACGGGTCCTCGGAGATGGCCTTTAAAACGGATGTCCCGTGTCACAGTACGTGTGGCACGCTAAAGAACCCTCACTGCTCAATGGCCGTAAGCGCCGAGCATAGGCCTAAATTTGAAGTCCTTCACCGGTCTTGGTGACGTCTCCATATGAATTAAAAATTATTGAGAAGAACGTTAAACAAGATGCAATCAATCAATAGCATTTAAGGCTATCAATCAATAGCATTTAAGGCTATGTTATTCAAATATTTGACAAGTGAACACTTTATACCCTGTTTAGCCCCCACCCATCTTCCCAAGGCAAGGGTTTCTGATCCGCTCTGCTCCGGTCCCTGGATCATTAAATGCTCTACATGACTATGCATTTTTTTTTCTCTTACAGATGTGATGTTATAGAGAAGAACATTTTTGGTAGAAAATGTAAAAACAGTTGTAATGGTAATTTTCGGTATAAAGTGTTCAATTGTTATTACGCAACTAACTTACTGTTGTGTTCCAGTTAAATAGTGTATGAAATATTTTTAGAATACAACTGAAATGAAACAAATCAATAGTTTGATACATATATATATGTAAGTCACTTATAATAGAAAGGAACAAACAAACTGGACAAAAAAGAAAATTACACATAACCACATACACTAACAAATGTCACATGTCAAAACACACCAATAATGCAGGATTATGAAACGCTTTACATCCATTTCATTACCTTACCAGAAATCATTTAAATACACACATAAACATGCATCTGTATGACTTGTACTACATAATCCAGTGCATAATTATCTGCAAATAGCAATCAAACATTGAAAGTGGATTATTTTTTGTAATCAATAATGAAGTTATTTTCAATTCAAAATCAGGTTGGAGAGAATCTGAATCCAAATAAGTCCGATAAATACATGTATAACTGAAAACAAAATTTAGGAAGTTATTTAGAAAAGATGTTCATCATACATGTGCAATATTACTTTGAAACTGAATACTGCGTCATCAACAAGAGTGGAGATAGCTCATTTTTAACATAAAAGTTAGTGCAAGAGGATATACTAATTCAAATATGATGATGAATTAGATTAACATATAAGCATGGATTTACATTTAGCAATTGTAGTGATTGTTTGTTATACGTAAATCTAAAAACAAAAACAAAAAAAAAACCCCAAGACACAGGTATATTAAGTCTGAATGAGACATAATACACATTGCTATTGTTTTAATTTTATAAAACAGTTCTTTATATGAAAATGCTAATAAGCTTGTGTAGGAGTTCTAATATGAAAAAAAAAAAATGTAACAGAAGTGACTCGCAATAAATATGCAAAATTTACAACATGTAAATGTAGCTAAATGAGAATCCCAAACTACATGAACTAGGCACTGAAAAGTTACAAAAGTAATTTTCAAACCGCTGTTAGAAATAATGAAGAGGCATCTCACCAAAAAACTAAATGCATCTTTTTATACGAAAAGATCGTTCAGCGAAAACAAAATGTGGGGACAGGGAACAACGACAGTACATCCATCCCCCCCCCCCCCCCCATTTGTACGTTCGGAAATACATGTAGCATATGCATGTCATTGTCAATTGTTTGTTTGAAGTACAAAGACATTGAAAACACGATTACTTTTCGTTGTATGTAGCGTGCTGTGGACCGCAAACCATTTCACATTCATGCTTGACACAATGGCAATGTTTATCTAACAGTATACAGCCCTCGTAAAATTCCACGTGGTGTTTTGAATACTTGAAACCGGGGTATTGTCTTCCATAATATAATATAATGTTGTACCTTTTATCTTTTCCTTGCCCCAAGACTATTATTTTTAGTCCCATTTTTGAAACAAATAAATCACGAAATCAAATTTGATTGTGTTGACGATGATTCTGAAGAATATCTTGGTTGTTTAGAAATAATAAAGTAAGCTTAAGTTACACCGTTGCATCCTCTAAATTTCTGCATGACCGACTTACATATATGATCGGGGAAGGTGTATGCAGTTACGCAATATCATCCTTCTGAGACACCGATCTCTGTCCTTCGCTGTCAAAGCATAATCGTGCACAAATTCTTTCTCGTTCACAATGGACGCGGATCAGTAAATTTTTTACTGTGTTGAACACATTTTTGCTGCGTCGGACAAAAATTTTACTGAGTCGGAACAGCAGCCAAAACACACGTGGAAAACCCTCCTGTTTCGTGTATAGCTTAATGACGTGGCTTCTAATTATAGATTGCACCATGCAAATTGATTTTCCTGGCCTCTAAGCGCCATGCGAAGGTAACAATGCAAAGGCACCCTAGCTAAAACAGTTTCATATACATATTCTTATTCAATTTTAGATTTTGAATCACTTTAATTATTACAGACGCAGATTCAAATGGGAATTTTAACTGAAGAATGACCTGCATCTGTGTCTCACTTTCCCCAAGAATGATGACAAAAATATCACCCTTTTTATACATATTTTGTTCACTGTTCAACGAACTATATTTCCGGGGGGAAATGCAACTGCAGATGACAAATTCCACCAAATTAGCATAAATGTCCGTCAATTTTTTCCCCTCCGTATTTAAAGATAAATATGCTTAAAAAGTAAAGAATGTTGTTAATTACAAACTTGAATGGACTAGAGTTAATTATAAAATCAAAAATATTTTGCCACACATAAATTGTTAAAATTATTTTGGTATATGAATGTTCAAAATATGAGAAAAATTGACAGAATTAACTCCCGTGAGAAGTGGTACCCAACTTCTCGGATACTTTATTTCAACTTATATAAGAAAACAAGGGGTGAAAAAAATGTAACATAAAATGTATGTACTTTTACTTAATCTTTATAAAAAAATTGCAAACTATTTATGAAAACAAATTATACAAAAGTAAATTCAAAGTAAACAGTTTTTGTAACTTTCGTTCTGTCAAACATACTGACGTTAGCACTAATGGACATATGTACATAGAGATGTACTGCAAAACAATTTGCTTTGATTATTTTTCTGGAATTAAGTATTAAAAGTCATAATCTAATTGTGGAACAGATTTTATCTTCTTTAAACAAAATATCTGACTTAAGAAATTACATTGATATTTGGTCTAACATCATTCTGTCAAATTCTACTCGGCACAATGTGACATTAGCACACTTCTTTACCAAACCCTTGTAAGAGTTGTGGTTCTTTGTTATTATTACAACTCTCCCTGCAAGGGGCGTTGTAATGGGATTTTCCAATTGCATGGCATGTTGAGTGAATGAAGTATCTAGACTTGTGTAAAACTTCAAGCGATAGACTTTCTGTCAAAATTGCTGACGTTAGCATAAGAAATCGTTCTATTTGTACTAAATCGTACGTCAAACTACCGGTTTATGAATTCAAAGACTATTTTATTGCAATAAAAACTCATCATGGGAAACTATTTATAGTCTTATCATGATTTACATCACTGCGAAAAAGTTCCACAAGGTTTTGTTCCGTCAAACAATAACATTAGCATAAAAAAGTTCCGTCAAGAACTGACATTAGCATTGACAGAAAATAAAAGATTCTGGGTCATTATTAAAGCACAACAAACATTGGTCTCGATGTAATGTATATAGATTACATTTAACCTTTCATTAAGAGAGCCATGTAGTTAAATAATTTCATAACTTGTTTAGTAAACAGAAGATTTATTAATTGCTAATGTCATTTTCCGTCAAGTGTTCCGTCATAAAAATGTGATGTTAGCAACCGTTTTTAAAAAAATGAAATTAAAAGTGAAAGAATACTTTTATAATTTTATTTTTTACATTTTCTTGATCCTGAGTGTTAATATTTTTAGTTACCACAAAAAATTACCACAGTTTGGCACTTTGAAAAGACATTCCCAATGGGAGTCAATACAAGCATTTTTCATGGAACATGTCAGATATGAATGTTATCCCTGTGCTAGATCGGTTGCAAAATTACGACTACTTTAAACACGACTTGACTACAGCGATGCATAAATTCGCCTATAGGTGGCGATAAACCGGAAACATGATGACGAAAGCAAAACCCAACTGGCGGCAATAAGCGCCTAAGCTATGCTTAGCGCTTAAAAAATGACTTATTGAGCTGAATACAGTATATGAATTCTCAAATATATCTAGATCTACTCCAATTTCCAACAACAGATGTACAGTTGCAGTTTGTGCATCCCCCCCCCCCCCCCCCCCCTCATTTTAAGGTAGTATAATTTCAGCGATTTTTTTCCTTACATAACTGGTACCGATAAACGGTACCATTCCCAATGCCAAAAAACATTGATTTTTCCCAATTTTGAGACTAAAATTCCCAATTTACTTGCCGAAAAATAGATCGCCGACATCGTAATTTACTTAGTCTAAAACGTTGTACAAGTTAAATCGAAAGTACAGATCATGGCAGTGCGCGTGTTTTGTAGAGCTACGACGATTCTAAAATGAAGCTACGACGATTCCTTATGTATCACAACAGCAAATATTACCGTAAAAAGGTTTATAAAGGGATGACTACTTCTTGTTTTGTTCTCTTTTTTCTTTTCTTTTAGTTGAAATTATTTGCCGATACATTGGTAGAAAATTCCCAATTTGTTCAATTTTGACGCTATTTTTCCCAATTGAATGGGTACCGGTACCAGTACCAGTGGGTAGAAAAAAATTGCTGAATTTACAACGCTTATTTTCTCATTAAATAACATTCTTCAATTTTAGCCGTTTAAACCTAGCTCATCTTTCAATAAGGACTAAAAGCACTAAAGTATCATGCTGAATTTTCTTCTCATCCTCACAAATGTCAAGGGTTCTGAGTGAACTCATGGTTCTATGGGATGGACTCAGCTGGGGCTGCTAACACTGCAAGAATGTTTTCTCAATGTATCAAGGTCCATATGTCCCAAATCAAGCCGATTTATAAATCCTTGAATATGGATTTGCCCCCCCCCCCCCCCCCTCTCATGATTTTTAAAAGGTCTGTCATTGACTGTGCCACTGGAAAATTCAATAGCAAAAGCAGCACTGATGATTTTTTTTTTTAATGCTAAGTGAGATTCAAAATAATTTCAGCAAATTAATAATAGTATTTCTTCATGCCACGGTGTTCTGCTGTAACCTCATAGAAATAATTACTGGAAATATCTTGTATATAAATATTATTATCTTTAGTTATTAATATTTAGTAAATGTCTATGGGTTGGCACGATAAAGAATCAGTCTCACTGCACTACGTCCTTGAATGAAAAAATAGCACAAGAGGTGTAAAAAGACCGCATCCCTCACCCACCTCAAACTGAAGAAAAGCAGGGGAGGTTGACATCTGAGTGACTTGGGCAGTGATTTTTCTACATTTTTTACAAGGGTCCTGTGGCTTTCAAATTGGGACATTTCAGTCAAATTGGGAAAAGTCAATTTTATCGTAAAGAAGTTTTAAAATCATATCAAACATTATATTATCTTTATTTTACACATCTAATTTTCTTTAACCTTATAAAATTTTCAACTTTTATATATCCAAATTATCATTGCCATAACTTTTTGTTAAATCTTATGTATACATATAATTCACATCGATGTTTACTTTATTCAAATACGTTTTCCTTTCATAATTTTATTATTGGGGAAAATGCAAGCTAAATTGGGAAAAAATTGACAATTTTTAAGAGGGGAAAGGGCCGAAATTCGGACCCAAAATGGGTCTTAAAAAATCACTGCTCGGGTGATATATGGGAAAAAGAAAGTTGATAAACTGTACTACCAAGAATTTTGCATTCAATAAACAAATAAAGATTTCTATCTATTAAAAACTTTTGGGAACACTTCTAGTATACCAGTTCCCAAAATATGGCGCTAAAACGTGTGCCGCCGATATAAACGGTACCATTCCCAATGCCAAAAACTGTTGATTTTCCCCAATTTTGAGACTAAAAATTCCCAACTTACTTTCCGAAAAATAGACCGCTGACATCGTAATTTACTTAGTCTGAAACGTTGTACAAGTTAACTAAAATGTTCACTTCTGGTATTAAAGTGAAAGTACAGATCATGGCAGTGCACATGTTTCGTAGAACTACAACGATTCTAAAACAATCCAACAGCAAATATTACGGTAAAAAGTTTGTAAAGAGATGAATAGTTCTTGTTTTGTTCTCTTTTTTTCTTTTCTTTTAGTTAAAATCATTTGCTGAAACTTTTGTAGAAAATTCCCAATTTGTTCGATTTTGACGCTATTTTTTCCAATCGAATGGGTACCGGTACCAGTGGGTAGAAAAAAATCGCTGATATACGATCGCGTTAGCGATCAGTGAAATCGCTAAAACAGAAAGAAATCACAAAAATAAGCCCAAATTCGAATTCCTCGTAAAAAATGAAGTTTTAAAAAAACTTTTTTTAAAATCAGTTTTTTAAATCCGAAATGAAAA
This sequence comes from Ostrea edulis, assembly GCF_947568905.1. Taxonomy (NCBI): domain Eukaryota; kingdom Metazoa; phylum Mollusca; class Bivalvia; order Ostreida; family Ostreidae; genus Ostrea; species Ostrea edulis. Next base: position 2,065,279 of record NC_079171.1, on the reverse strand, counting down.
ATAATGCAAGAAGACGTACATTTTTTGTTGTAAAATAAATGGAATCCGTTGTTGAGCAAAATAGTCACGTGCGCTTTGTATACGTAATTCTCATGAATAATCGTATGATACAATGTCACTGGTGTTGATGTAACAAACTGAACAGCTGATTTGTGTTGAAATGCCCCTAAAACTGAAAAAAAAAATTTTGATTTGTGCTGATGTAAGAGAGTTGATTAACTGGTTAATAGGATTATCTGTTTTGATAAATTTGGATGACAAAATCTGTGGCAGCTGTAACAACGGGAAATTTAGATTAAGAAAGGATTCGTCATATTCAAGCGACGGATTTGTATGGAGATGTTCTAACAAAACCTGCAACAACAAAATTTCCATCAGGACTGGTAGCTGGTTCGAAAAGCACAAATTAACGCTGGAAAAAGTTCTGTTAATAACATATTTCTGGGTATACAAAGCTAGTGAAAGTTTCTTGAGACACGAACTTGAAATTGCAAGTCAAACTGTTGTTGATTGGTATAATTATTCCAGAGAAGTGTGTACCTGCATTTTAGAGAAGAATTCAGAAAAAATAGGAGGCGTGGGAAAATTTGTTGAAATTGACGAAAGTAAATTTGGTAAAAGAAAATTTCACAAGGGACGGAAAGTTGACGGTGTCTGGGTTTTGGTGGGATTGAAAGGGAGACGAAAAGGTGCTTTTTTTTTTTACAACAGTGGCAGATCGAACACGAGAAACTCTGCTTGAAATAATAAAAGCCAACATACAGCCCGGTACAACTATAATTAGCGATTGCTGGAAAGCTTATGATATTCTTGATAAAGAAGGGTTCGAACATTTAAAAGTAAATCATTCTGTAAACTTTGTAGATCCCGATACAGGGACACACACCAATACTATAGAATCTACTTGGCGTGCATTGAAAAAAGTCATTACCGGCCAGCGGCACAGTTAAATCTCTGTACGATACTTATTTTTGTCAGTACTGCATCCGAAAAAAATATCTTACAGACTGCCAAGATCCATTCCTTAAATTTCTAGAACTCATTAAATCTGTATATGACCCCTCGATACTCGTACCCAATCTTACTTCATCAAAGCCAAAGGAACCCTTGATTGCCAAACAACGACTAGTTCTTCAACCCCTCGATCTGATTAATGCAAACAACAGCTTAGATGATTTTATGTTATAAGGTAAGAATTTTTTAAAAACTATATTTGACTTGTCAGGGGCTTTTATTTTTATCGCACGATTTTCATTGCTCAGCATCCGTTGCAAAAATGCAAATGGCGGCGTGTTTACATTCCGCTTAGCAACGGCAAGGGAAATAACTGTTCATGCACAGTCGCGTGCTTCTGGGGACCGGTATACTAGAAACTTCCCAACTTTTGTTATGTGTGATGTAAAATTACAACAATATCTAGGCCATCACATTCCGTGAGTATCCGGAATTTCTCCGTGTCAACTTTGATTTTACTGCGATAGTTCAGCAGCAAATGTCGTGACGTCACACAAAACTTATGGCTAGTGAATATTTTCGAAAGTATGTTTATTTTGGATTTTAGAGTAATTGACGGCAATTAAAAGGGTGACCGATCCAGAAATCAGGTGGGACACATCGACTGATGTTATTTATACTGGGTACTGCTATCTTTTTCATGCAACATAGCACCGAAGCAGATTTTGCCGAAATCGTGTTGCATTCCTGTCGCTTCGCTCGCGAAGCTCAGTGGTAGTATTTATGCCCATTTCTCATATATTTCTACTTTATTGATATAAAATTGCTGACTCCTGTGGTAGAACATACATGTATCTATAGTGTAGAATCAGCATGCAACACCTTGTAAAGGACAAGTGGTCAAATTAGAAAAAAATATTTTGGGCCATTAAAATATTGTTTAGGCTTGCAAAATTATTATATTAGGAGGCCCGAAGGGCCTGTGCTTCACAAAGTTTTTCGTGAAGACTGAAAATAAAACAAACAAAACGCATAGATCTACATGGGTGTTGATTTTTTTCTTGAAAGATATTCAAATTAAAAAAAAAAAACTTGTATAGGTCTTATTTACAAAATCTTTTACCATGGCAAGTAGAAATTTGAAAATGGCGACCAGAAATACTTTGATCACTCACAGGGGCTCGTCACGATATATAGAATAGACGATGTCAAATTTTATTTCAAAAATTTCGTGACGAGCCCCTGTGGATCACTGGTAAATCACGTGATTCAGTAATGGAGAAAATGGTCCGGTAAAGGCGACTACTGTGCTCATTAACAAACAACAATAATTCCGTGATATAATTCTTACTTTACAACTTGTGTACAGTTCCTTCTTTTCCTTTCTATTGGAATATTCACTATATGAAAACAAGCCCGTCTTGTACAAACTTCAAATTGCCTTTCACTTCTTCCTCATTCCTCTTGCGCGCTCTCGCCTGCTTGTCGCTTGTTGGGTTAGGGTAAAACTAGTCCTTACGAAGTTCTTGCGCAATTGGTTGCGCAGGTGGGTCCTACTAAAGAATAATAAATAACCCTGGGAATTTTTCAATTATTACAATTACGTAGACTGATTGACTACATTTGTTTTTGATGATAGTGCAAGCAAACTAACGAATTTGCATCCATATATAACTTATTTTATTTTAGTTCCCCTGTGCTCTTTAATTTCTGTCATCTCGATCCCGATCTAATTTGTATATAGGTTTAAATAGAACTCAGAATTATTTGTTAGTTTGATTATTATTTGCACTTTCATCAACATATAATTTAGTCAAATTGTCAATACGCTTGTAATAATTAAAAATCCAGGGGCGTCGGCGGGTATTTGACATTGGGAAGGAGAACTGTATCAGAAGGCGGAAGGGGGGGGGGGGGGGTATTCAATGTATAACAACCATAATTCATATCTAGTAAATCGATAGTGGGATTCTTGTATTCATTGTATCAGTTTGATAGGTTCATCAAATAAAAATAATCCACCATAGACATTTTTTAAATTTTAATTACTGTTTGATTTATTTCACCAAGAATTTTACATTGTTCAAAGTCTATGGGAAATTCATGTTTTATCCAAATATATTTAAAAGAAATTATATTTTTCATACAAATCTCATGGCAAAAAGTTACATACACTTTCTCTTTATAAAAATTAACGCACATAAGTACGAAGGGCAGATAACTCTTGTGAATTTTTACGACAAGTTTAATTTTTAGTGAATTACATTCTCAAACAAATGTGATAAAAGTTGATGGTCAGCCATCGTCATACCCCCCCCCCCCCCCCCCCTCTAAATATAACTATGATCATTTGACCCGTCATGACGTTTTAGTGAGCACAATATTTACGAAGGTAATGTGGCCAGGGTTAAATACTAGATGATAAATAGAGAAGAAATAATGGAGTTTGAATGATATCAATACTGTTTATTTGTGTTTGAATGCATGATGGTGATCATTGTACATTGATAAAGTGGCTTTTTATAGGATCCGAAACAGTGACATGTGAGAAAGTTGGTTGGCGGGGATTTCTACTTTCACTTTTGAGGATGCAGTAAACGGACGACAGGAGGGTGTAGTGATTTTGGGGTGTGGATTTTTGGTATTTCTGGTCGGGCTCGGAGTCCTCTGAGCCTGCACGTGTTTTTCTCTCTCTCTCTTAACCGCGAACTCTAGGCAAGCGGACGGGGATTTTATTGCGCAGCACTATAGTCGTGTAGTGAAATTCCGTTGATCAAGTTAATCATATGCAAATTAGATAATCAAGGTTGAATTATTCTTTTTTAATCATATGTTATCTCCTGTGTTCGGACAATGTTCCAAACGTTAAGATGATCTAGATCTGACTCAGCAGATTTAGGGAAACTACATAAAGCGGTCTTATTCAGGACCGGTTGTTCATTCTGGAAGAAGTCATCGTATAGTGAAGACGTGCTTGGAGGTAAGGTATTTATGACTACTCATTTGCGGTGTCTCAAATTGCTGAAGACGGACCATTTGGGTATCATAAATTCTTGCTGAATAAAAAGGAGCAAAGTGTATTAATAGGGTGTTTGAAACCCGGTGTTTAGAAATAGGTCTGGGAGCTAAGGCTCAAATGTAAGTTTCAGACCTAGGCTCAGAGCATAGAGAGATAACAAAAAGAAAAACCAGATAAATATAGAAGATCAGTTTAAATCATTGTGTTGTTGATTATTATTGATTCTGTTCTATTATTTTATTTAAATCCAATCAGTAGAATACGGGCATTATCCTGTTATTCGCTCCGCGGAGCGAATAATATTTGACGTTGTTGACGTCACGCTAAAATCGTCAATGGAGGAACAATAAGCAACTGAAACAAAAAGCAAACCTTGAGTACAAGGTCAAGTGTTAAAAATAGGTGAAGGTGCAACTAAATAGAGAGAATATACCTTCGTAATAAACATGAAAATCTGAAGTTTTATTTTATTTGTAACGTTTGTATTCGTAGTGTATTTTAAAGATAATATTTATTCAGAAATCTATGAATGATATTTTGAAAGATCATCCTTATAATATATAATATACTCCTGTTATTCGCACCGGTGCGAATAACAGGAGTATATATATACAGACGAGGTTTACATTTCAAGCTAAAACGCTCTAAAAAGGGAAGAATTCCCGGGAAAGGGGTTTCTTTGGGGGAGACTATATAAAAAATGGGGCTTGGAATTTTTGGGGGTGAATTTCAATGAATATGACATTTAATGAATTAATATAGTGCTAAAATTATTCGCACCGGTGCGAATAACAGGAGTATATACAGACGAGGTTTCCAATTTCAAGCTAAAACGCTATAAAAAGGGAAGAATTCCAGGTGAATTTCATTGAATATGACATTTAATGAATGAATATAGTGCTAAAATTATTCGCACCGGTGCGAATAACAGGAGTATATATATACAGACGAGGTTTACATTTCAAGCTAAAACGCTCTAAAAAGGGAAGAATTCCCGGGAAAGGGGTTTCTTTGGGGGAGACTATATAAAAAATGGGGCTTGGAATATTTGGGGGTGAATTTCAATGAATATGACATTTAATGAATTAATATAGTGCTAAAATTATTCGCACCGGTGCGAATAACAGGAGTATATACAGACGAGGTTTCCAATTTCAAGCTAAAACGCTATAAAAAGGGAAGAATTCCAGGTGAATTTCATTGAATATGACATTTAATGAATGAATATAGTGCTAAAATTATTCGCACCGGTGCGAATAACAGGAGTATATATATACAGACGAGGTTTACATTTCAAGCTAAAACGCTCTAAAAAGGGAAGAATTCCCGGGAAAGGGGTTTCTTTGGGGGAGACTATATAAAAAATGGGGCTTGGAATTTTTGGGGGTGATTTTCAATGAATATAACATTTAATGAATTAATATAGCGCTAAAATTATTCGCACCGGTGCGAATAACAGGAGTATATACAGACGAGGTTTCCAATTTCAAGCTAAAACGCTCTAAAAAGGGAAGAATTCCAGGTGAATTTCATTGAATATGACATTTAATGAATGAATATAGTGCTAAAATTATTCGCACCGGTGCGAATAACAGGAGTATATATATACAGACGAGGTTTACATTTCAAGCTAAAACGCTCTAAAAAGGGAAGAATTCCCGGGAAAGGGGTTTCTTTGGGGGAGACTATATAAAAAATGGGGCTTGGAATTTTTGGGGGTGAATTTCAATGAATATGACATTTAATGAATTAATATAGTGCTAAAATTATTCGCACCGGTGCGAATAACAGGAGTATATACAGACGAGGTTTCCAATTTCAAGCTAAAACGCTATAAAAAGGGAAGAATTCCAGGTGAATTTCATTGAATATGACATTTAATGAATGAATATAGTGCTAAAATTATTCGCACCGGTGCGAATAACAGGAGTATATATATACAGACGAGGTTTACATTTCAAGCTAAAACGCTCTAAAAAGGGAAGAATTCCCGGGAAAGGGGTTTCTTTGGGGGAGACTATATAAAAAATGGGGCTTGGAATTTTTGGGGGTGAATTTCAATGAATATGACATTTAATGAATTAATATAGTGCTAAAATTATTCGCACCGGTGCGAATAACAGGAGTATATACAGACGAGGTTTCCAATTTCAAGCTAAAACGCTATAAAAAGGGAAGAATTCCAGGTGAATTTCATTGAATATGACATTTAATGAATGAATATAGTGCTAAAATTATTCGCACCGGTGCGAATAACAGGAGTATATATATACAGACGAGGTTTACATTTCAAGCTAAAACGCTCTAAAAAGGGAAGAATTCCCGGGAAAGGGGTTTCTTTGGGGGAGACTATATAAAAAAATGGGGCTTGGAATATTTGGGGGTGAATTTCAATGAATATGACATTTAATGAATTAATATAGTGCTAAAATTATTCGCACCGGTGCGAATAACAGGAGTATATACAGACGACGTTTCCAATTTTAAGCTAAAACGCTCTAAAAAGGGAAGAATTCCAGGTGAATTTCATTGAATATGACATTTAATGAATGAATATAGTGCTAAAATTATTCGCACCGGTGCGAATAACAGGAGTATATATATACAGACGAGGTTTACATTTCAAGCTAAAACGCTCTAAAAAGGGAAGAAATTCCCGGGAAAGGGGTTTCTTTGGGGGAGACCATATAAAAAATGGGGCTTGGAATTTTTGGGGGGTTAATATCAATGAATATGACATTTAATGAATGAATATAGTGCCATGATTATTCGCACCGGTGCGAATAATAGAAGTATATATACAGACGAGGTTTTCATTTCCCAAGTAAACTAATGACACATTTACTTAAAACATACATTTTTATTATGAAAGTGAAAAGGAAACAGTAGCATACAATCTGTAATTATTCCTAAAAATACACACACAATGAAAGATTTTACGATTTTTAAAAATATTTATTTACATAATAAATGTTTTAAAACAAAATCCTGAAAAGTGAAAATAATTTTAAACATTTACTCGGCCATTTCTACTCATTTTGCAAAGGTTTTAAATTAAGTAATAAAAAAAATTAATGACTTTATTTCTTAAACTGTTTGATCCACCGTTCTTGAAAGTAAGATTTCCAATATGCGGGACTTGAACTTTGCATGGTTTTTCCCTTTCTCACGCAATCTGAAAACGCCTGTACCTCACTTGAATAGAAAGCAATTGTTGAATGCAAACAATGAGAAAAATTGAACACTACTCATGCAATTGTTTGTAAAGGAAGGTCATTGTTAGTCGAAACTTAGAAACGGAATAAATGTGTATTTCAATACAGTAATACAAGAAAAAGGATATTATTGAACTAAGAAAGTTTTTTAACCCGTATTGACAAAACAAAGACGAAATTTAATGCAAGAGACAAGTACATAAGCATTCAAAATGAATGATTTTTAAAAAATGAAACAAATTATTAGACGGTTTATTCCGTAACATTACTAAAGATTAATTTGGCTAGCTATCATTAATTTTGTATTCTGATTTTTTTGTAAGTAACGGAATAAACGCTATACTCAAACTTTTCAAATATTATAAAAATTGAAATACATTATGATAAGGTTTATTCCGTAATATTATTTTAGATATTTAGCAGTTTAGTTGGCCTGTTAGTATTAATTTTCTTTCCTTGGGGGGAGGGGGGTATTCACGGAATAAACGCTATACGGTTTATTCCGTGACATTATTTGGAGATTAAATTGGGCAGATATGAATTTTCTATTTATTTATTTTTTTTGTAAATCACGGGGTAAAGTTATTGGGATTTAGGGGAAAAAAAGATCATTTCTTATAATAAAACTTTTAAAATGCACAAATTTAGTACGAAAACAAATTAAGAAATAACGTCAACAACGTCAAATATTATTCGCTCCGCGGAGCGAATAACAGGATAATGCCAGAATACGCCAAGTAGCGTAAGGAAAATTATATATATATATATCTACTTCATTCGTGGTCGAACCTACAAAACACATTACAGTCGTTATATTTGTTGACCCTTTGTAAGTTGTTCTTTGCATTTGTGAATATATCTGTTTATAAGTGTGTTTCCGGTGTTCTTTGTGTGTAGGAAATCACTTTATTGGCGTCGCCGGTAGGATGTTTTGCCCACCTGCGCCGCGGATCATAGTGGGGGCCAATTCTTACGCAGATGGGTCCTACTGAAAAATAATAAAGAACCCTGGGAATTTTCTAAGTATTACAATATTATGTAGACTGATTGACTACATTTGTTTTTTATGATAGTGCAAGCAAACTAACGAATCGGCATCCATACACAACCTATTTTATTGGAGGAAAATGTTGCGCTCGTTAATTTCTGTCATCTCGATCCCGATCTAATTTTTATACAGAACTCAGAATTATTTGTCAAATTTGTTAATTTTGGACATTTGAAAATTTCTTTCTTGACAAACCGCGATCATTGACAAAAATCTAACTTTTTCAGTTTATTTCCCACCACACGCATTGCATTTCATTTCTGTGAATTGAATTATTCTTCTGAATATGAAAATTATGAATTACTGGAAACGAAATAAGTAAAAATGTAATTGGGAATAAAAAAATATTGAAAGATCATTCAAAGTGCGCAGTGTGTACTGCATTCATGAAATGGAATTAAATATCATATTAAAGGAACCACATCTCGTGTGTCTATTTTTCCCCTTTTATATTCATTCACCCCCCTCCCATATGGGGGGAGGGGCTCTTCTTACAGGGAATTTCATATCATGAATTGAAAAACAACAAATCTATGACAGAACAACAAACCTGTGATAGAAGAACTTTAAACTGCAAATCAGTAAAGGTGATTAATTTCAGTCTACCTATTTAATATTCAATGGCGGATCTCGACCGGGGAGTGGGGGGGTTGCAAGGACTGCAATCCCCCTTTTTATTTTGTCCAGAGTGGAGAGAGAGAGAGAGAGAGAGAGAGAAAGAGAGAGAGAGAGAGAGAGAGAGAGTTTATTCATGCTGGAAAATGACTTTCAATCGCCCACGTCTCTCCAACACGAGGTCAGCGCTTGGAAACAGAAGTGTTCAGTCGTAGATTCACCTTACCTGTTACCAACTGCAAAGCAGAAAGGTCCTTTTCATCTCAGCACGTAGCTTGTAAAGATGTATTTACGTTCCATAATGGGCAAGATCGAGAGCCTTTCTGGAGTGGCATTAATGAATGATTACTCCTAATATCAAACTGGACATTAATTATTTAACAAAGAGATTCATTCACATGCATCCGAAAAGAATCAATTGTCAAATGAGCAATGCTGGATCAAAATTTAATTTTAAATATTTAGGGGGGGGGGGGGTCAAAACTCCTGCAAGTTTATGCAATCCAACATCGATATACATGTACATTTGTACACTGATTATTATTTTCAACATCATCAAATTTTTATTTCAGACCACCAAACTATACTGTGCCTACACTTCCTTAATTTCTGTCTGGCTAAAAGTCTGTATTAGATAACATAGAAGTTCTATCACTTGTATCAAAAGCCCCGGTGAATCAACGAAACATGCATTATGATACATATTGGGCTTTTTTTCTTTTTTTTTATGATTTGAATATTTGTTATAATGAGAGTTTTTAGAATGAATATATTATCGGTAGCGAAATGATTCCCCCTGAATTGGTAGTTGCCATGTAGGTTATTTGTTTTTAAGTACGAATTCAGGCGATCAAAAAGTTTACCCACACCGCTAGTAATAGTTTGTTGGTTATAGATGGAAGATGTCTATATACTAGACTCCAGTATCAAGGTATTTCATCAGAGAGAAGGATTTTATTTACAAAGTTTTGTTATTACAGATGGAGGTGTGTTTGAGCTACTTTTAATAAATTCATTGAGTATCAAGTCTTGTCCTGGTGATTTGCCACATTTTAGGTTTTGATGAAGACTAAGTGATTTAAGTTTTTTGTCAGACATTGAACATTTATCAATGAACATTGTAAATACGTTTGTCATTTTCAATTATTTTTCAAAGGATGTTTTAATCGGTAACTAACTTATAAAACTGCATGCATACGATAAAATAAGTATACACTGTACAAAACACATATCATGGTATCAATAGTCAACAAATCCTCTGGTTCATCCCCCCCCCCTTTGAAAATCAAGATCCGCGCCTGATATTATGGTCGAGATCAATCAAACATTATTCAATCTCATGAACTTCAACACTTTTTATTTATTTATTTTTAAAATCTTTTTTGTTTTTGTTTTGTTACAACAATGGCATTTTTGAAAACAAACAGCACAGCAAATACAATATGCGCATTAATTGCAGACAATATCGAGCATGCGATTACATTTAAATTACATTTCCTTTTATTTTTTACTCCTCCAAACACTTAGAATAATTTATGTAACAACATCCTTTTTATCTGTATGGTTTTCTGTAGTTTTGTAACGTATTTCCTTATACACAAGAAGGCTATCAAAGTCAGTGCCTTGTCAATTCAAGGGTTCGAGGTGTAATTAGAATAGCAACTTTCATTGATAAAATAAAATTGGAAATGTTATTAGAAATTGGGTCTGCAGATATATACAAATATGCCCTAACCCTACCCAAGTTAATAATTACTATGAAATCAAGGAAAGTCAATCAACATACAAAGATCAGGGGTTCATCAAATGATTTATAATATCAAAACAATTTAACAATGGGTATGACCACCCTCAGCCAACGACTGGCTGACCTCGGACTAACGTTTGTACTGCAGCCTTATTCAGGACACACAGTACAAGTGACAGCCCTTCAACCGCTGCACACACTGTAGAGCCTTATTCAGGCAGACACTGTGAACAACAGCCTGGTCGTCAGTCAAGTCCAGTACACAGGACAGACGAATTATGTGGCTAGCCTTAATCTGGTCGACCTCGACAGTGGCAGGCCTCTTACTACTAAGGTCAGCCTATTAAAAGGACAGCCTCAATGCCTCCACTCTGACACCGTTACAATGCACGGAATTAAACCCTGGCTTTCTCAGTAAATCACTTTATTGCTTGCAACTTACTGTTAAACTTATCCACCACGTCTTCCAGCTCTGGGCTTCGACAATAACTGACTGACGACAACTGTTTCGCGCTGTATTTATAGTGTTAGGTCATGTGACTAAATTACGGATGTTTACATTGAAAACTACAATGTAGAACCTGGGTGATCGATGGATAAATTTCCGAAATATTACATTTTCATATTCAAAAAAATATGTCCATTCACAAAAATACGATGCGTGTGATGAAAAAATAAACTGAAAATGTTAAATTTTTGTGCGATTTACTAAAGTAAGGCATTTCACCTGTCTTGGGCCTCTAGCTGTTTTACAAAATGAGATGACGCATGCGCTGAGGTCATTGTTTATCATGGAGGCGAATTTGATAGCGAAAGGATGTAGTGTTTGAAATGACGACGATTATCGTTGCTCTAGTGTGGAATTGAATGGTTCCAATAGTATTCCCTTGCAGCAAAAACATTCATGAATTGATTTATGTAAGTTTTCGAAATATTCACATCAAATGTAAGCTGAAATAAATTCAAAGCGAAGCGCGACTGATTTCCCACATACTTTATGAAGGCTTGGACAGAAACGAGGGGGATGGGAAAGACCGAAAATAAATGACCCCCTCGTTTCCACAGAAACAAAGTCTTGTGATACATGTACGGGAGATAACTCAAAATTAGTAAACAATCAGAGAATTCTAGCTGTGAACCATTGTTTAGTTTGCTATCTTAAAAAAATCACGCCGCCATTTTATTTTTCCGCGAACACTTTTGAGGCGGCGCTGTACATGGGGTTCGTATTCTCTATAAGAGATTAAACTAACAAGAAAACTTTTCTATGAATATCAAAGAAATTGCATAAAATATAGAAATACGTATGAACAACATCGTAAGCTTCAAGCGGCTTATTCCGTTATACCATTTCTCTTTTAATTCATTTCTTTAACTTTCACATGTACAATTCTATATCAACATTTTAACAAAACAAATTATGAAACCATTAAAGTCCTTGTAAGCTGACGGAAAAAAAACACTTAGCGTGCGTGTCACCAAGTTAAACCCAAGTAGAAGTGGATACAAATATTTCCATTGTATACAAAACAGGGTGCGCAGTTCTTCATTAGAAGTGTGCAAAACAGAGTTAGTCAGGTTTTTGTACACGGTACAATATAATGATCATTCATTGACACTTTAAAAAAAGTTCAGAAATTGGTTTGGAACTAGCTAACGCTGAATATATAAAATTTGAAATAAGGACCCAGAACGCGAACTTTATATCCCCGCCTACCTCAAAGATAATTTTCAACATTTATATTGCATCCAATCTTATCATTCTCAAATGTGTATAGTCATTCACATGAATGTTCTTGAAATTAACGTTATTTGGTGATAAAGAGACAACTTTATGATTCTATTACATCTTGAGTCTAAATCTTTGATAAACTATGAAAAACGAATTCTGCTGGTCTAAGACCTTTAGAACCGGAGAACTTCTGCACATAAACCAAGCGTTTTTACAACAATCTCCGGTCAGTTCTATTTATGAAATCAAGGGAGGGTACATATTTAAATCATGGAGGTTGAACTAAATTTGACCAATGGAAATCAATTACTACAGATTCGTAAAGAAAGCGTTGTTAGTTATTGGATATATTTTTATGTTCGTTTATGTTTATAAGTAATTATATCTAGTTGTTTATGTTTATAAGTAATTATATCTAGTTGTTTATGTTTATAAGTAATTATATCTAGTTGTTTATGTATATAAGTAATTATATCTAGTTGTTTATGTCTATAAGTAATTCTATTTAATTGTTTATGTTTATAAGTAATTATATCTAGTTGTTTATGTTTATAAGTAATTATATCTAGTTGTTTATGTCTATAAGTAATTATATCTAGTTGTTTATGTATATAAGTAATTATATCTAGTTGTTTATGTTTATAAGTAATTCTATTTAATTGTTTATGTTTATAAGTAATTATATCTAGTTGTTTATGTCTATAAGTAATTATATCTAGTTGTTTATGTCTATAAGTAATTATATCTAGTTGTTTATGTCTATAAGTAATTATATCTAGTTGTTTATGTCTATAAGTAATTATATCTAGTTGTTTATGTTTATAAGTAATTATATCTAGTTGTTTATGTTTATAAATAATTATATCTAGTTGTTTATGTCTATAAGTAATTATATCTAGTTGTTTATGTTTATAAGTAATTATATCTAGTTGTTTATGTTTATAAGTAATTATATCTAGTTGTTTATGTTTATAAGTAATTATATCTAGTTGTTTATGTCTATAAGTAATTCTATTTAATTGTTTATGTCTATAAGTAATTATATCTAGTTGTTTATGTTTATAAGTAATTATATCTAGTTGTTTATGTTTATAAGTAATTATATCTAGTTGTTTATGTTTATAAGTAATTATATCTAGTTGTTTATGTTTATAAGTAATTATATCTAGTTGTTTATGTTTATAAGTAATTATATCTAGTTGTTTATGTTTATAAGTAATTATATCTAGTTGTTTATGTTTATAAGTAATTATATCTAGTTGTTTATGTCTATAAGTAATTCTACTTAATTGTTTATGTCTATAAGTAATTATATCTAGTTGTTTATGTTTATAAGTAATTATATCTAGTTGTTTATGTTTATAAGTAATTATATCTAGTTGTTTATGTTTATAAGTAATTATATCTAGTTGTTTATGTCTATAAGTAATTCTATTTAATTGTTTATGTCTATAAGTAATTATATCTAGTTGTTTATGTTTATAAGTAATTATATCTAGTTGTTTATGTTTATAAGTAATTATATCTAGTTGTTTATGTTTATAAGTAATTATATCTAGTTGTTTATGTTTATAAGTAATTATATCTAGTTGTTTATGTCTATAAGTAATTATATCTAGTTGTTTATGTCTATAAGTAATTATATCTAGTTGTTTATGTTTATAAGTAATTCTATCTAGTTATTTTTGTCTATAAGTAATTATATCTAGTTGTTTATGTTTATAAGTAATTATATCCAGTTGTTTACGTCTATAAGTAATTATATCTAGTTGTTTATGTTTATAAGTAATTATATCTAGTTGTTTATGTTTATAAGTAATTATATCTAGTTGTTTATGTTTATAAGTAATTATATCTAGTTGTTTATGTCTATAAGTAATTACATCTAGTTGTTTATGTTTATAAGTAATTCTATTTAATTGTTTATGTCTATAAGTAATTATATCTAGTTGTTTATGTCTATAAGTAATTATATCTAGTTGTTTATGTTTATAAGTAATTCTATTTAATTGTTTATGTCTATAAGTAATTATATCTAGTTGTTTATGTCTATAAGTAATTATATCTAGTTGTTTATGTCTATAAGTAATTATATCTAGTTATTTATGTTTATAAGTAAATATATCTAGTTGTTTATGTTTATAAGTAATTCTATTTAATTGTTTATGTTTATAAGTAATTATATTTACCTGTTCGTGACGTCGTTGACCTGTCTACTGTGGGTTATGTTTATAAGTAATTCTATTTACCTGTTCGTGGCGTCGTTGACCTGTCTACTGTGGGTTATGTTTATAAGTAATTCTATTTACCTGTTCGTGGCGTCGTTGACCTGTCTACTGTGGGTTATGTTTATAAGTAATTCTATTTACCTGTTCGTGACGTCGTTGACCTGTCTACTGTGGGTTATGTTTATAAGTAATTCTATTTACCTGTTCGTGACGTCGTTGACCTGTCTACTGTGGGTTATGTTTATAAGTAATTCTATTTACCTGTTCGTGGCGTCGTTGACCTGTCTACTGTGGGTTATGTTTATAAGTAATTCTATTTACCTGTTCGTGGCGTCGTTGACCTGTCTACTGTGGGTTATGTTTATAAGTAATTATATTTACCTGTTCGTGACGTCGTTGACCTGTCTACTGTGGGTTATGTCTATAAGTAATTCTATTTACCTGTTCGTGACGTCGTTGACCTGTCTACTGTGGGTTATGTCTATAAGTAATTCTATTTACCTGTTCGTGGCGTCGTTGACCTGTCTACTGTGGGTTATGTTTATAAGTAATTCTATTTACCTGTTCGTGGCGTCGTTGACCTGTCTACTGTGGGTTATGTTTATAAGTAATTCTATTTACCTGTTCGTGGCGTCGTTGACCTGTCTACTGTGGGTTATGTCTATAAGTAATTCTATTTACCTGTTCGTGGCGTCGTTGACCTGTCTACTGTGGGTTATGTTTATAAGTAATTCTATTTACCTGTTCGTGGCGTCGTTGACCTGTCTACTGTGGGTTATGTTTATAAGTAATTCTATTTACCTGTTTGTGGCGTCGTTGACCTGTCTACTGTGGGTTATGTCTATAAGTAATTCTATTTACCTGTTCGTGGCGTCGTTGACCTGTCTACTGTGGGTTATGTCTATAAGTAATTCTATTTACCTGTTCGTGGCGTCGTTGACCTGTCTACTGTGGGTTATGTCTATAAGTAATTCTATTTACCTGTTCGTGGCGTCGTTGACCTGTCTACTGTGGGTTATGTTTATAAGTAATTCTATTTACCTGTTCGTGGCGTCGTTGACCTGTCTACTGTGGGTTATGTTTATAAGTAATTCTATTTAATTGTTTATGTCTATAAGTAATTATATCTAGTTGTTTATGTCTATAAGTAATTATATCTAGTTGTTTATGTTTATAAGTAATTCTATTTAATTGTTTATGTCTATAAGTAATTATATCTAGTTGTTTATGTCTATAAGTAATTATATCTAGTTGTTTATGTCTATAAGTAATTATATCTAGTTGTTTATGTTTATAAGTAAATATATCTAGTTGTTTATGTTTATAAGTAATTCTATTTAATTGTTTATGTTTATAAGTAATTATATTTACCTGTTCGTGACGTCGTTGACCTGTCTACTGTGGGTTATGTTTATAAGTAATTCTATTTACCTGTTCGTGGCGTCGTTGACCTGTCTACTGTGGGTTATGTTTATAAGTAATTCTATTTACCTGTTCGTGGCGTCGTTGACCTGTCTACTGTGGGTTATGTTTATAAGTAATTCTATTTACCTGTTCGTGACGTCGTTGACCTGTCTACTGTGGGTTATGTTTATAAGTAATTCTATTTACCTGTTCGTGACGTCGTTGACCTGTCTACTGTGGGTTATGTTTATAAGTAATTCTATTTACCTGTTCGTGGCGTCGTTGACCTGTCTACTGTGGGTTATGTTTATAAGTAATTCTATTTACCTGTTCGTGGCGTCGTTGACCTGTCTACTGTGGGTTATGTTTATAAGTAATTCTATTTACCTGTTCGTGACGTCGTTGACCTGTCTACTGTGGGTTATGTCTATAAGTAATTCTATTTACCTGTTCGTGACGTCGTTGACCTGTCTACTGTGGGTTATGTCTATAAGTAATTCTATTTACCTGTTCGTGGCGTCGTTGACCTGTCTACTGTGGGTTATGTCTATAAGTAATTCTATTTACCTGTTCGTGGCGTCGTTGACCTGTCTACTGTGGGTTATGTTTATAAGTAATTCTATTTACCTGTTCGTGGCGTCGTTGACCTGTCTACTGTGGGTTATGTCTATAAGTAATTCTATTTACCTGTTCGTGGCGTCGTTGACCTGTCTACTGTGGGTTATGTTTATAAGTAATTCTATTTACCTGTTCGTGGCGTCGTTGACCTGTCTACTGTGGGTTATGTTTATAAGTAATTCTATTTACCTGTTTGTGGCGTCGTTGACCTGTCTACTGTGGGTTATGTCTATAAGTAATTCTATTTACCTGTTCGTGGCGTCGTTGACCTGTCTACTGTGGGTTATGTCTATAAGTAATTCTATTTACCTGTTCGTGGCGTCGTTGACCTGTCTACTGTGGGTTATGTCTATAAGTAATTCTATTTACCTGTTCGTGGCGTCGTTGACCTGTCTACTGTGGGTTATGTTTATAAGTAATTCTATTTACCTGTTCGTGGCGTCGTTGACCTGTCTACTGTGGGTTATGTTTATAAGTAATTCTATTTACCTGTTCGTGGCGTCGTTGACCTGTCTACTGTGGGTTATGTCTATAAGTAATTCTATTTACCTGTTCGTGGCGTCGTTGACCTGTCTACTGTGGGTTATGTTTATAAGTAATTCTATTTACCTGTTCGTGGCGTCGTTGACCTGTCTACTGTGGGTTATGTTTATAAGTAATTCTATTTACCTGTTCGTGGCGTCGTTGACCTGTCTACTGTGGGTTATGTCTATAAGTAATTCTATTTACCTGTTCGTGGCGTCGTTGACCTGTCTACTGTGGGTTATGTTTATAAGTAATTCTATTTACCTGTTCGTGGCGTCGTTGACCTGTCTACTGTGGGTTATGTCTATAAGTAATTCTATTTACCTGTTCGTGGCGTCGTTGACCTGTCTACTGTGGGTTATGTTTATAAGTAATTCTATTTACCTGTTCGTGGCGTCGTTGACCTGTCTACTGTGGGTTATGTTTATAAGTAATTCTATTTACCTGTTCGTGGCGTCGTTGACCTGTCTACTGTGGGTTATGTCTATAAGTAATTCTATTTACCTGTTCGTGGCGTCGTTGACCTGTCTACTGTGGGTTATGTTTATAAGTAATTCTATTTACCTGTTCGTGGCGTCGTTGACCTGTCTACTGTGGGTTATGTCTATAAGTAATTCTATTTACCTGTTCGTGGCGTCGTTGACCTGTCTACTGTGGGTTATGTTTATAAGTAATTCTATTTACCTGTTCGTGGCGTCGTTGACCTGTCTACTGTGGGTTATGTTTATAAGTAATTCTATTTACCTGTTCGTGGCGTCGTTGACCTGTCTACTGTGGGTTATGTCTATAAGTAATTCTATTTACCTGTTCGTGGCGTCGTTGACCTGTCTACTGTGGGTTATGTTTATAAGTAATTCTATTTACCTGTTCGTGGCGTCGTTGACCTGTCTACTGTGGGTTATGTTTATAAGTAATTCTATTTACCTGTTCGTGGCGTCGTTGACCTGTCTACTGTGGGTTATGTCTATAAGTAATTCTATTTACCTGTTCGTGGCGTCGTTGACCTGTCTACTGTGGGTTATGTTTATAAGTAATTCTATTTACCTGTTCGTGGCGTCGTTGACCTGTCTACTGTGGGTTATGTCTATAAGTAATTCTATTTACCTGTTCGTGGCGTCGTTGACCTGTCTACTGTGGGTTATGTTTATAAGTAATTCTATTTACCTGTTCGTGGCGTCGTTGACCTGTCTACTGTGGGTTATGCTGTGACAAACTGACTCTTCTCTCTAATTTATGTGAATCTTCATTCGCGCAGTGTTCAACTTCCTTATAGCTATCTTTCCTTTAACGGGAAATCCCGAGTAAATCTTTTTTCACGGAAATTCCCGAGTGAGTCTTATTTCACGGAAATTTCCGAGTGAGTCACGATATCGCTATGTGTAACGCTGTGTCCTGATAGATTCTCAGTTATTTTATGTGTGTACAGTAACTCTGAAAATAAATGTCTTTACCTACTAAGTAAGTACAGTAACTCTGTAAATAAGTGAACTCTGCAAATAAGTGAACTCTGTAAATAAGTGCATGCAACTAAGTAAGTATAGTAATTCTGTAAACAAATGTCTTTACCTAGTAAGTAAGTACAGTGAGTTTGTAAATAAGTGTGTGTACCTAAATAATTACAGTAACTCTGTAAATAAGTGCATGCACCTAAGTAAGTACAGTAACTCTGTAAATAAGTGTATGTAACTAATTAAGTACAGTAACTCTATATAAATAATTACATGCACCTAAGTAAGTACAGTAACTCTGTAAATAAGTATGTGTACATAAGTAAGTATTGTAACTCTGTAAATAAGTGTATGTACCTAAGTAAATACAGTAACTCTGTAAATAAGTGTGTGTACCTAAGTAAGTA
Organism: Ostrea edulis; assembly: GCF_947568905.1. Lineage (NCBI taxonomy): Eukaryota > Metazoa > Mollusca > Bivalvia > Ostreida > Ostreidae > Ostrea > Ostrea edulis. The sequence goes on along the minus strand of NC_079171.1, from coordinate 2,046,319 downwards.
CGGTGACTCTGTAAATAAGTGTGTGTACCTACGTAAGTACAGTGACTCTGTAAATAAGTGTATGTACCTAAGTAAGTACAGTAAATCTGTAAATAGTCACTTTGTTAATAACTGTATGCAGTTGATAATGGCATATTTATACATAGATATGGGAAGTTGATGATGGAGAAGCTGATCATTACGTTTGTCATACAGTTGATGTAAATACATCGCAATAGATTACTTTAAATCACTACTAATTGTATTGCTAGACTTGATGTTAACATATCGTAATGGCCTACATCTTTACAGTTACTCCCCTTACACCGGGAGTTCTGGGCACGCTGACGATTACGGTCCTCAGCTTTAAATAAATAGTACTAACAAATGGTGTATAGTAAAACTTACGTTACCAAATTCTTTATTATGCTGCGTTTTAACAGGTTGTAATATATCTATGACAAAAACAAAGTTTAATTACTCAGATTTTATGGAGAAAACGTTTTAGAAAATGCGCTTCGTCAATTTGTAAAATTGGGGATGGGGGTGTTAAAGGTTTATTTGACTATTATTTCTGTTGAAATTATGCAATTAATACTGATGATTTCAGTATAGGGATTTTCTCCGTGACGTCAGAAATCAGTCACGTGAATTACTGGTTGGCAAAACATTTGAAAGTTTAATGGCCGAATGCTGAGTAAACACGAGCAAAACGATGGTTGTATCATGTTGTGTAATAGGCTGTGCTAATCGATTTGATAAGAGTAGTCCGAAAAGCTTTTACCGCATACCCAAGAAGCCAGAATCAAGAAGAGAGCTCTGGATATCTGCAATTAAGCGTCAACACATCAGTGGTAAACCATGGGAACCAGCGGACCACGACCGTGTTTGTTATCTGCATTTTGTTACTGGTATGTACAATATATACATTCATTTGGAAGTAAACAGACACATATATGTACAGGTTAGATGTGTATTCATACGAGAATGTTAAGACCAAGCACCGGGAGTTGGGGGGGTGGGTTGACAAGTAAACAGAGAGAACGGATTTTACCCGATCATTAAAATCTGGAATTGTGAGAAGGATGGGGTGGAGTATTTATCAACTCAATCTGCCTAAAACCCCATATCATTTGAATTGTTAAGTGGGGAGCATCAAGCAGCACTGATGTTTACATGAGTTCAATATTCATAACTGTTAAAATCTTACATTCTTCTCATCTAGTCCTAATACAGCTGTATTATGTCATACTATCAACATTAGGGGGATTTATCCAATATACCTTATATCTTTATTTACGTATAAAATAAAAGATGATCAATGTCACTCACATAGGGGGGGGGGGGGGGGGGGGGGCTAAATTGTACTCAATGAAGATTCAATTGGGAACAACTCATACTTGTAAAAAGAAATGCATAAATGATTAATTATAATCTTAATTTCAGGTTCGAAGAGCAATGATCTGTCATCTCCTGATTATGTGCCATCTGTGAATATGGGATATGACACAATCAGACAGAAAAATCCAGACCTACGAAAGTCAAGATACTTGAGAGCAGAAAAGCGTGAAACAGAGAGACAACATATTGAAGTAGCTTCTGCCCTTTTGGATTTATCCTGCAAGGAAAATCTCAACATGCCAGTATCAGATCCAGATCTACCCAGTGACTGTAAGTTTCAGTATATTTTCTGAATAAAAGTGCTTATAACATTTTAATAGATTAAATATAATGTATAAGATGTACAATTTCAAAATTATCAATATTTAAAAATATGCTTCTGTACAACCTGCAAGGTAAGCTAAATGCATAGTCATGTGTAGAAAAGTGTTCATTTTATTATCCCTGATGTGGAGATTCTGACTCCAGGGTGGAGTCAAAGTTGGCATTATCACTAGTGCTTTTGTACTACTTGAATTTACCTCTATTTTATTGTTAAATTGCTCTATAGATATACAGTACTGCTGCTGAGTATTAAAAAACTTAAAATTATGCGGAACAGGAAAATTATGATAAATTTCGTAGCCTTTCAGACTATTATTTAATAATTTATCTGATACTCAGGTGATTGAAAAGACCTGTGGGACTCATTTCTACATGCATATATCCATTGACTCATTGCATTTCAGGTCCATCAAATGCATCTCAGCATGACAATTGTCTGAAGAAAATTGCTGAACTTCTCCTGGAAAATAAACAACTTTATTGTGAATTAGAAAGACTTCAGGTGGAGAACAAAGCACTCACAGAACAGGTGGGAAAGAGTTGCTTTGAGGAGCAAGTGACAGGGAGTGACCGCAGGCTGCAATTTCACACAGGAATTCCGTCAGTTACTTTATTTATGTGGCTACTTTCATATGTGAACAGTGACCTGCCTACAAGCAAAGTGATGTCAGCTAAAAGTGTTCTATTGTGCATTTTAATGAAGCTTAGACTAAACCTACAACACCAGGACTTGGCTTATCGTTTTAATGTGTCGTTGACTACAATTTCAGATATGTTCAATTTAAGTCTACCCATTATAGCAAAGAAACTGTGTTTTCTGATTCAGTGGCCAGAAAAACAAACATTGATCCAAAATATGCCCTTTGTGTTCAAATCTTCATATCCGAAGTGCTGTAGTATCATTGACTGCTTCGAAGTCTTTATTCAGCGACCAGGACACCTTACAACAAGATCACAAACATGGTCCAATTACAAACATAGCAACACCATAAAGTTTTTAGTGTCTATTACACCAACAGGTGCTATATCATATGTTTCAAGAGCATTTGGTGGAAGGACATCAGACAAAGTCATTACGTTGCGAAGTGGATATCTTGACAAACTCCAGTATGGTGACCAAGTGATGGCAGACAGGGGCTTTTTGATAGCGGAGGAATTAGCATATCATGGAGCAACCCTTGTGATTCCTGCCTTTACCAGAGGGAAAACTCAGCTCTCGGCAAGAGATGTTGAACAAACACGGAAAATTGCACATGTAAGGATACATGTAGAGAGAGTCATTGAGAGGATCAAGAATTTCAATATTCTGAGCACTAACTTGAGTATGCACATGGTCCCTCATGCTGACAGTATTTTAACTATTTGTGCTGCAGTATGCAATCTTCAACCAAAATTAGTGGCATAATGTATCAACTTAGAAGACTAATATTATATTGTCTAGATGTAAATTGAAATTTCCTTCTGCATTGACTTTTTTATTTAAACATTGGGAGTGAAGAATTGTACTTCAAAGTTGGAAATGAACTTTCAGACATCTGTATGATCAATTCTGTTGCATTACAACCCTTTTATTTAAAGTTGTGATTTATTCCACTTATTAAACCATTAAAATATTGATTTACATTTAAAGTTCTTCATATAGATATAAGAAATATGTTTGAGGGTGACAACCATTTTTAATATGACAAATGTCAGTCATATGATAACCACTGCATCAGAGTGAAGTCAATAAAAAGGAATAAAATACATTTTATTTGCTACAGAACAGGAAATAAGAAAATAAAAGAAGAAAACAATCATGAAAACTATACGTCAATTGAGAACAATATCTTAGTCAATTTGCAGTCATGTATTGCAACTTGGACAGAACCACTGACCACGGGGTTTGCGTCGAATGTTAACAGATGGGTAATGAAACCATTGGTACACACATCCTTCACTTTCACACTCAATCATTCGACCATACTCAGGCTCCTTGCATATGCACCAAGTGGTCCTCTCTCCGTTGTTGTTGTCAGGTGCGCCTTGGACAGAGGATGTGGGCTGTTCCTCCAACTGCCTTGTTAACAGTTCCTTTAGGACATGGGTTTTCATAAACCTCTCACATTTGTCCAGCAATATTCTGCAGAACTGCTCATCCCAAAAAATTCGTACTATCACCATGCTTGCAGATGGTTGGCACTTGGTGAAAACTACAAAGTCACAATACTGGCATTTCGTGATACACATCTGCATCTGTACCTGGGTAAAGTATCTGTGACTTGTCTTTAACTGTAACAACTTGTCAAGACAGAAGTCTCCATCCTTCTGTGCTGACTCCTCAACTGAAATATCTCTGTGTTTATAGGGGCACTTAATCTCTAAAACACCTTTCCCACAACAATCACAGCTTATCATGCCATCTGGACTAACTCCTAAGAAGGGGGCAGGATCAATCACAAATCCAGATAACTGACATTTGAAGTTCAGGTGGTTTCCTTTTTGATGACTGGCAAATGCCTGCCTGCACTCCTCTTCAGTATATATACCCCATTTCACAGCAGTATTCTTGGACAAGTCATACACGCTGTAACCAGCTACACGTCTTACCAAGTTATCTGGTGAAGTTGAGTCTCTTCTCACAAGAACGTCATGGGCTTTAGAGGCAGTGATCCTTCCCATTCGGTGCTGGTACCACAAAGGACTAATGCTTTGATTTCTTGTTGCTTTCTCCAAGTTGCTGACTTGGCTGGCAGACACTGAGTATGACTGGTATACTTCACACAAATCGGGAATGTTGCCTTCAATGTCATCTTGTCGTAAGGTAGATAATAGTTTTGGATATTTTGGTTCAACTTGATCAGTTACTGATGTCATTCCACTCAAGGAAGTGAAAAAGGCAGCATTTGGTGCGATGGCGTACAATTCTTGAAGAATGTTTTGTGGTGGAAGAGGTGCTGAGCCATGTGCTTGGACAGAATCAATTTCCTTTGTCCGTTTTCCCTTTATTTGGCTGTATATTTCTGTAATTGTGGCTGGTGTCACCTTAAAAATGAAAGAAATATTGCATATTTTACATGTATTCAATACATTCTATTTACCTGTATCTAGATAAATGTAAAACAACTGACAAGTTTGCTAATCCAAACTATAAATAATATTGTCAATTTTTCATTTCCATTGTGGTTTGTGACAATAGGAACAAAGAAAAAAACATTATTAGCAAATTTACCTCCTTTCGAAATGTGCAATTCCACTGACAGGCCTTGCTGGTAGAACTAGACTTTGTTAAGCCCATCTTCACTGCCATCTCCACTTTAAACAACAACGCTGCCACATGACTGCAAACTTCTCCAAGTCTGGAATAATCATATGATTCTCAATGCATTGCAAATATCCAGTAAACTAACGCTGACAATTTTGAAATTTAGAATATTTTAGCTTTATGAATTAAATTTTAAAGAGTACTTACAATCACAATTCATTAAATTATACAAAGAAATGTCAATGTGTGTAAACAATACATAACTAATACAGTATATGCAATTTATTTCAAACCTCAATTTATCTTAAATCATACCCTGCCATGCATGTGCAGTGTGCACAGTACACTGATCCACTGGCCTTCTCCAAATACACCCATGGTTCGTGGGGTTTGTCTCTGGCTCTCTGTGAAGGTGTTACTTTGGTCTTTAATGTCATATATGGACAATTCTCGTCAATCTGATGAGAGATCACTTCCTGCACATGTCCACTCAATACGTACCTGAACACACAAAAAATATCATTGAATACCTATTTTATCCAAGTATTGAAGTAAAATATTAGAACGATATGCGCCCGGTATATATCTATATAAAGAAGTTTGCACGCCTATGTAACACGTCACAGGTAAAGTGACCAAATATAGAAAAAGCACGTGATCTTTTATAAATAGGTTGATTTTTTCAAAAAATCTGTTTAAAGTTTTCATACTTGTACTAAGTTATACGTTAGTCATGAATTCCATTAGGAATTATTTACAAGAACAACTATCGTAATTATGCATTTATATTGTCCCATACTTGTAAGCATCTAATGATTTGTAGGCCTTCATAGACTCCTTTGTAAACAAAGATGGCGTGTCGATCAGGTACAGGTAAATATCACCGAACGTCAGATCTGGCCAGGTATCTGGGAGTCGACTCCAATTCTCCGTTAAATGGTAAGGATCAGGCAGAGAACAGGTACCACGGTTGTACAGCAACTTTACCGTATATCTCCTTTTCGCTTCTTCTGACAAAGAGTTCGCATATGTTGATAAAATATCGTTATCGGTAGACTTCTTCATACTAAGCGCCATGATCAATTTTTGGTTCTGCCAACCAGTTTACACGCATGCCCGAATCGTGACGTCACAGTACGCTTCGGCGAATATTCCTATTAATCTGTTTTAAAATCAACAGACACCTAGAATTAAAAGTACAATGAAAGCATGTGATACAATCAGGCACGTAACATCGTTTATAAAGAGGGGGAGTTGACTTCATGTTATTGCCTGAAAATTCTTCGCAAGTAAATAAAAAAATATCCAACGCTGTTTCAGTTCCAGTCATTGGTTTAAATTTTACCATTTACGACAAAGTTATTTTTTAAGAGAGGGAGGGGGTCATCTTATCTTTAGATGTAAATCTTATACGGTACCAATTTTGATGCACCAGATGCGCATTTCGACAAATTATGTCTCTTCAGTGATGCTCAACCGAAATGTTTGAAATCCGAAATAACAATGAAGTTTTAGAGCTATTATAGGCAAAAACAGTGTGCCAAAAAGTGGAGGGGTTTCAACAGTCTCTATTGAAGTCAGCATTTCGCAAATTCTATGGTCGTTATAACGATCTAGTTCGTCAATACAACCTCGCATTGGGTCAAATTCTGTCTGACGTGATTCACACCGATTGTTAAGCCGTTCTTGGCACACTGATTTTGACTGCGGATAACTCCGTTTACCTGATCAGGATATAGGGCTCACGGCGGATGTGACTGGTCAACAGGGGATGCTTACTCCTCCTAGGCACCTGATCCCACCTCCGGTGTGTCCAAGGGTCCGTGTTTGCCCAACTATCTATTTTGTATTGCTTGTAGGAGTTATGCGATTGAACACTTTTCGTTAACTTCACCTTGCATAAGAGCTATACGTGAGAGAGATAATCCTTAATTTTGAAATGAATTTCTAAATTTTATAATAGCAATTAAATATACATCCGTATTTTCAAGCTAGTAACAAAGTACTTAGCCATTGGGCTCGAGAGACCCTCGTGGACTAACAGTCCACCAGCAGAGGCCTCGACATATATTTATCTGATTGTGTCACAGTAAATCGGTCAACAGATAGTTATGTTGTGATGAACTGTGCAGTCTGTTTGGAATTGTATTCCTCGTTTCATCACGTTTTCTGACGGAAGAGGATTGTTGAAAACAGGAAAATTCGTCCCTAGTTATTTTAATCTCAGTTTATTTCTACATAAACAGGGAAGTTCGTCCCTAGTTATTTTAGTCTCAGTTTATTTCTACATAAACAGGGAAGTTCGTCCCTAGTTATTTTAGTCTCGCATCATTTCGACATAAACTATTTCATTTCTTCTCTTATGTCCCAAGACGTGAATTATATGAAGTAAATAACTGAACCATCATTCATGAAAGGTAAAGATAACGAACAGTGATCAATATATCAATCAAATCTATCTATCAATCAATAGCTATGATTAATTGTTTTGTTTAAAATGAAGACAATAGCAGAAAAGATATGGTTTGATACTCATACCAGCTGAAGTTGGTGACGTCACTAGATATCAGAGAAATACATTTCAATGTGAAGTACAGAGAATACAAACATTTGTACTTCACAGTTAATTTCAATGTGAAGCACACATAACACAAAGGAATATGTACTCCATAGCTAACTTCAAACCCTTTAAAGGACGTTCTAGTTTAATATTTCATGTAAATCAGTTCAATTAAAGATTTTGCAAAATAAATACACGGAAGAAATCGCTGTTGCTCACGTGATGTTTCCACTACTCATGTCAAACTATTGATATTATAATACCAAACACTGCTCTTATGTTTGTACAAATAAGTGTCCTTTATTGAAATAAAACAAGTTCAATACAAAGATCGCGATATTTATCGTATCGGACACGATATAACCGTACCGATACTAAATATATCCTAAAATCCGGGTTTATTGTGAAAGACAGTCGAAATAAAATTCATGAAATCCAAAAGTTAACTGTTAATGTGACAACGAGTAGTTAATATGACAACGAGTAGTTCATGTGCTGGCTGTATTAACTCTTTAACTCATTGTAGAGGATCACAGTGTATAGTACGACGTGATTTAACTCTTTGTAGAGTATCAGAGTGTATAGGACTACGTGATTTAACTCATTGTAGAGGGTCATAATGTATAGGACTAGGTGATTTAACTCATTGTAGAGGATGAGAGTGTATAGGACAACGCGATTTAACTCATTGTAGAGGATCAGAGTGTATAGTACTAAGTGATATAACTCATTATAGAGGATCAGAGTGTATAGGCCTACGTGATTTAAGTAATTTTAGAGGCTTAGGGTGCATAGGACTACGTGATTTAACTCATTTCAAAGGATCAGAGTATATAGGATTACATGATTTAATTCTTTGTAGAGGACCAGAGTGTATAGGACTACGTTCTTTGAATCATTGTAGAGGGTCAGAGTGTATAGGACTAGGTGATCTAACTCATTGTAGAGGGTCAGAGTGTATAGGCCTACGTGATTTAAGTAATTTTAGAGGCTTAGGGTGCATAGGACTACGTGATTTAACTCATTTCAAAGGATCAGAGTATATAGGATTACATGATTTAATTCTTTGTAGAGGACCAGAGTGTATAGGACTACGTTCTTTGAATCATTGTAGAGGGTCAGAGTGTATAGGACTAGGTGATCTAACTCATTGTAGAGGGTCAGAGTGCGTAGGACTAGGTGATTTAACACATTGAAGAGGATCAGAGTGTATAGGACTAGATGGTATAACTCATTGTAGAGGATCAGAGTGTATAGGCCTAGGTGATATAACTCACTGTAGAGGATCAGAGTGTAAAGGACTACGTGATTTAACTCATTGTAGAGGATGAGAGTGTATAGGACAACGCGATTTAACTGATTGTAGAGGATCAGAGTGTATAGGACAAGTTGATCTAACTCATTGTAGAGGATCAGAGTGTATAGGACTATGTTATTTAACTCATTGTAGAGGGTCATAGTGTATAGGACTAGATGATATAACTCATTGTAGAGGATCAGAGTGTATAAGACTAGGTGTTTAACTCATTGTAGAGGATCAGAGTGTATAGGACTAGGTGATTTAACACATTGAAGAGAAACAGAGTGTATAGGACTAGATGATATAACTCAATGTAGCGAATCAGAGTGTATACGACTAGGTGATTTAACTCATTGTAGAGGATCAGAGTGTATTGGACTACGTGATTTAACACAATGAAGAGGAACAGATTATATAGGACTAGGTGATATAACTCATTGTAGAGTATCAGAGTGTATAGGACAAGGTGATTTAACTCATTATAGAGGATTAGAGTGTATAGGACTACATGATTTAACTCTTTGTAGAGGGTCAGAGTGCATAGGATTAGGTGATTTAACTCATTGTAGAGGATCAGAGTGTATAGGACTACGTGATTTACTCATTGTAGAGGATCAGAGTGTATAGAACTATGTGATTTAACACAATGAAGAGGAACAGAGTGTATAAGACTAGGTGATATAACTCATTGTAGAGGATCAAAGTGTATAGGACTAGGTGATTCAACTCATTGTAAAGGATCAGTGTGTCTAGGACTACGTGATTTAACTCATTTTAAAGGACCAGGGTGTATATGACAAGGTGTTTTAACTCATTCTAGAGGATCAGAGTGTATAGGATTAGGTAATTCAACTCACTGTAGAGGATCAGAGTGTATGGGACTACGTGATTTAACTCATTGTAGAGGATCAGTGTTTCTAGGACTACGTGATTTAACTCATTGTAAAGGACCAGGGTGTATATGACAAGGTGTTTTAACTCATTGTAGAGGATCAGAGTGTATAGGACTTGGAGATTTAACTCATTGTAGAGGATCAGAATGTATAGTACAACGTGATTTAACTCGTTATAGAGGATCATAGTGTATAAGACTAGGTGTTTTAAGTCATTGTAGAGGATCAGAGTGTATAGGACTACGTGATTTAACTCATTGTAGAGGATCATAGTTTATAAGACTAGGTGTTTTAACTCATTGTAAAGGATCAGAGTGTATAGTACTGATTAATACTAAGTTATGCTGATAAGTTGTGTGACCCTGGACGTTGTTGTGTATTAAACTTTCGTACAAATTGTGCCCTGTAGCAGATACTGGTGTTATACTATAATACTCAGCAATGATATTTAAACCCAAACTTTAAACCTGGAGATAACGCGATGTGATTTTGATGTAATATACTAGACAAATCAGAAATTTATTTAATTTTTTCTTCAAATAAATTGAGAAAAATCAAGATTACATAAAAATATTGATTACTTGCCGTAAGAGGCAACTAAATGGGGTGGTCCTACAAATGAAACCGCAAATACTGACACCCCGTGTCACAGCAGGTATGGCGCGATAGATATCCCTCCCTACCCAAAGACCGTCAACACCTAGCAAAAACACACATTTTGTAACCCTTCACCAGCATTGATGTCTCTATTCGAGTGAAAGAATAATAAAACACAATGTACACTATCTTTGTAGTATTCTTACACTTGACATTTTATCATAAATCATGACACATGCGCATGAAATCAACACTAAATTAGCCGTCTCGTTCTCATTTGTAACTCTCTTCATCCTAACACGGATAATGCTGCCATACAACCCAAAATAAAACTTTTCTGTTACGAAGGGGAATGTAAATATTCAATCAGAGGAGGAGTGTAATGCTTGTGACCCTCTGTATCCGTCTCTTCCTTTGTCTGTTAAATACTTAAATAAATATCATGTGATCACAACGTAGTCCAGAGAAACGGTTCTTCATTGGTCCCGGGTGCACATATTTAGATTATCAGATACCTACTTATTTGAGTAATATTTGAATGGTGTGTTCGATGTTGTATTCAGTAAGTGTAAAACGTATACGGTACCAATTTTGTTGCGCATTTCGACAAACAATGTCTCTTCAGTGATGCTCAAGCTAAAATTTCTGAAACCCGAAATAACAATAAACTTGTAAGAGGTAAAAGTAATACTATAGTGCCTAAAAACTGGAGCTAGATTCGTCCAATAATAAGAACTATGCATGAAGAGATAATCCGTCATGAATACTGAAATCATTTGTAATGATTAAGTAGATAGTGCAGCATTTAAATTTATCACATGCCCACAATATTTCTTTGACAACAAGCAACCTGAAAACTGACGGGAAAACACTTAACGTGCTTGTCACCAAGTAAAACAGATGCAGAACAGGTTTACAATTACCCGCCTTATTCTTCTTCTTAGTGCTCCTCTCCATCTTAACACAAGTTGTTATTACAAGGGCGGATCCAGAAAGTTTACATAGGGGTTAGGGCCGACACCCAGAATGTTACCTTTACTGTCATCAAGAAAGTGTGTGTGTGTGTGTGTTGGTGGGGGGGGGGGGGGTAGACGTTATTAATCAAAGGTGGACTTGAGGAAATTTTTATTCAGAGACTCTTTCCTCAAATTAATTCTGAAATCATTTACAATGTTTTAAGTAGATAGTACATCATTCATAATTTGGAGTGTATTCATTCAATACAACTATGAAATCATTAAAGCCCTTATAAACTAACGGGAAAAAACACTTAGCGTGCGTGTCACCACGTTAAACACAAGTGTGAGTCGCTTACAAAGCAACACTCTAAATATTTCCATCGTATACAAAACAGGATGCGCAGTTCTTCATCAGAAGTGTGCAAAACCGAGTTGGTCAGGCTTTTGTACACAGCACAATATTATGATCATTAAATGACGCTTTAGAAAAAGTTCAGGACTTGGTTTAAAAGTACCTAACGCTGAATATATATAACTTAAAGTAAGGGCCCAGAATGCGAACATTATAAAGACGATTTTCAAAATTTATTGCTTTCAATCCTATCATTGTCAATTTGTATAGTCATTAACATGAATGTTCTTGAAATTAACATTATTTGGTGATGAATCGAAAGGCAAATTGATATTTTTATTAAATCTCGAGTTTAATTCTTTAATAATCAATGGAAAACTAATTTTCCTGATCTAAGACCTTTACAACCAGAAAACTCCTGCATAGGAAACAAGCGGTTTATACAATTTATACAATTTCCTGTTTGTTTTATACATAAACTCAAGGGAAGATATGTATTCACATTATGGAAAATGAACTAATTTTAACCTTTGAAAATTAATTACTACAGATCCGTAAAGAAAACAATGTTAGCTATTGGGTTTTCTCAAATGTTAATTTATGTCTATAAGTAATTATATTAGTTGTTTATGTTTATATCAAAATTTGTACCATATAAGTTTTACAATATGTAATTATATTTAGTTGTTTATTTCTAAAAGTAATTCTAATAAGTTGTTTATAAGTAATTCTATTTAGTTGTTTATGTGTATAAGTAATTATATATAGTTCTTTATGTTGATCAGTAATAATGTAATAAATAATACATTACATTAATAAATGTAATAATAAAGTAATAAATAATGCTTATAAGTAATATATATTTATCTGTTTGTGGCGGCGTTGACCTGTCTACCGTGGATTATGCTTTGCGAAACTGACTGCTCTCTCTCATCTAATTGAAACTTCGTTCGGTCGGAGTTTAACTTCCTTATAGCCATCTCTCCATTCACGGGAACTTGCGAGTAAGTCTTATTTCTCGGAAATTCCCGAGAGAGACTTATTTCACGGAAATATCGGAGTCAGTCACGATATCGCCACATGTAACTCTGCGTCGTGATAGATTCTCATTCATTTTAAGTTTGTATGGTTACTCTGTAAATAAGAATGTAGCTAAGTAAGTATAATAACTCTATAAAAGGTGTATGTACCTAAGTAAGTACAGTAACTCTGTAAATAAGTACATGTAACTAAGTAAGTATAGCAATCATGTAAATGATTGTATGTACCTAAGTAAGTACAGTGACTCTGTAACTAAATGTATGTACCTAGGTAAGTACAGTAACTCTGTAAATAAGTGTATGTACCTAAGTAAGTACAGTAACTCTGTAAATAAGCGTCTATACCTACGTAACTCTGTAAATAAAGGCACCTAAGTAAGTAGAGTAACTCTATGAATAAGTGTATGTACCTAAGTAAGTACAGTAACTCTGTAAATAAGTGTGTGTACCTAAGTAAGTACAGCAACTCTGTAAATAAGTGTGTGTACCTAAGTAAGTACAGCAACTATATAAATAAGTGTGTATACCTAAGTAAGTACAGTAACTCTGTAAATAAGTTTATATACCTAAGTAAGTACAGTAACTCTGTAAATAAGTGTGTGTACCTAAGTAAGTACAGTAACTCTGTAAATAAGTGTGTATACCTAAGTAAGTACAGTAACTCTGTAAATAAATGTATGTACCTAAGTAAGTACAGTAACTCTGTAAATAAGTGTATGTACCTAAGTAAGTACAGTAACTCTGTAAATAAGCGTCTACACCTACGTAAATCTGTAAATAAAGGCACCTAAGTAAGTAGAATAACTCTGTAAATAAGTGTATGTACCTAAGTAAGTACAGTAACTCTGTAAATAAGTGTGTATACTTAAGTAAGTACAGTAACTCTGTAAATAAGTGTGTACCTAAGTAAGTACAGCAACTATATAAATAAGTGTGTATACCGAAGTAAGTACAGTAACTCTGTAAATAAGTTTATATACCTAAGTAAGTACAGTAACTCTATAAATAAGTGTGTGTACCTAAGTAAGTATAGTGACTCTGTAAAGAAATGTATGTGCCTAGGTAAGTACAGTAACTATGTAAATCAGTGTATGTACCGAAGTAAGTACAGTAACTCTGTAAATAAGTTTATATACCTAAGTAAGTACAGTAACTCTATAAATAAGTGTGTGTACCTAAGTAAGTATAGTGACTCTGTAAAGAAATGTATGTGCCTAGGTAAGTACAGTAACTATGTAAATCAGTGTATGTACCTAAGTAAGTACAGTAACTCTGTAAATAAGCGTATGTACCTAAGAAAGTAAATAATATATATCATGCCTACAAATATATCAGTCTTCAAAGTATTAATTGTAATGCTAAATTCATTGTTAACAAGTAATGGGTTATTTTAATTCAAAGTACTAATTGTGATGTTAAATTTAATGTTAACACACCGCAATAAATTATTTAAATAATTACTAATCATATTGCTAAATTTGATGTTAACATATCGTAATGGATTACCTTAAATCAAAGCATTACATATATTTCACCGTTATTTACAACGGTAATTGAATGCATTAGCTCTTAGACCATTTTGTATCGCTGGTACTGCTCGGTAATGACATTTCAGTACATGTAATATATTGTATTTATTTACACAGTGAAATCCCGATAAAATTCATCGTTATAATGATATTGAATAATAGAAAGGAAAACCACAATAATAATAATAATAATAAAAAATAAAATTCAATTGGTAACTTTTTCGAATGAAAATATATCAATCAAGTTACTCTATAAGGTGTGTCAGCATAGCACCATCCTATCATTATGTAGATATCCGAACAATGTGTTGTTTTGTAAACTACTAAACGTCCTCCTACCATTTTGTAACTATCCAACTAATGTATTGTTTTGTAAAGTACTTAACGCCCTCCGACCATTATGTAGTTATCCAACCAATGCATTGTGTTGTGAAGTACTTCACGCCCTCCTACCATTATTTAACTATCCAGCCAATGTATTGTTTTGTAAGCCACTAAACACCCTCCTAAAATTAAGTAACTATCCAACCAATGAAAAGTGAAGATAGCGAACAGTGATCAATCTCATAACTCCTACAAACAAAGAAAATAGATAGTTTGACAAACACGAACCCCTCGACACAGCTGAGGTGGGATCAGGTGCCTAGGAGGAGTTAGCATCCCCTGTCGACCGGTCACACCCTTCCTGAGCCTTATATCCTGATCAGGTAAACGGAGTTATCCGCAATCAAAATCAGCGTGCCAAGAACAGCTTAGCAATCGGTATGAAACACGTCAGACAACATTTAGCCCAATGATATGTTGTATTGACGAACTAGATCGTTATAAAGACCATAGAATTTGCGAAATGCTGACTTCAATCGAGACTGTTGAAACCCCTGTACCATCAATTTGTCAGTAGCTTACCTCGATTTAAAAAACTGACAATGCGCAGAACAATCTCTTACATAAGGAATCAGTTGAGATATATAAACACCAAATTTAGGTGATAGTGAAATATTGCTACATAAATATGGAAGTTGACGATGGTGAACCTGAAATCATCCCGTTTCTCATGCATTTGAGTTATCAGTTTGCCGTTAATGTCTACTTTCCATAAAATATCTAAGTATGAAGCAGACGTGGACAACTCTGTGGTGTCCTTTATCTCGAGCTCAGGGGGATATATCAAATCGACAAATGAATGAAAGCTATTATTCTTAATAGACAAAACGTCATCTATATATCTAAATGTTGAATTGAACGTCACAGCGAGATATTTTTTCTTCTCGCGTAGAAGTTTTTAAATGAATTCTGCTTCATATGAATATAGAAACAGTTCAGCTAACAAAGGAGCACAATTCGTGCCCATGAGAATTCCAACAGACTGTTAGAAGACCCGATCACCAAAGACCACGAAGATATTGTCAATGAGAAACTCTAGCATATTTTTTATTTCAACTTCAGAGTACTTGTGCGTGGAATCAGAGTGGTGTTTAACAAAGTAAGTTTTTGAATGACTGATCACTAGATATGATTCTTTCCGTTTTCCGTTTTTGTTGAAGAAGCAACTGTCTTTGATGTCAAAAAGTCTAGTCTTTAATTTATCGTGAGGAATGGTCGTGAATAGTGTTGAAAAGGCATAGGTTTTAATGTTATTGATTTGGGAAAAATTCTGCGATTTCAAATTTACTAAAAGGTCTTTAGAATTTTTTTAGAATCCATATTTGATTAACACCACTTCTGGCATATGTAGTCGCACAGTAAGTTTAAAGTTTCTCCTTCACAGCTGTTGATATTTTCGTGAGGAGCAAAGATAGGGTATTGGTAGAGCACTTACTGGATCCAGCAATATATCTTGTTTGTAAGGGTTTTTATATAGTTTAGGAATCCAGTATAGGTACGGTAACTCATATTCATTCGACCCATTGACTGGGATATTAAATGTGTCTAAAACTGAAGCATGGTTTTGAAGAATTTCATCTTTCGAAAGGGCAGTTGGGATATAAGTATGATTACCAAAAGTGGAATTAAAGTTCGTTTAAAATACAATTGTTATAATGATGAGCCTTACAAACAAAGACAATGTTGTTACTAGCTTTCTCAGCTGGAACCAAAACATATTCCTCGTGAAACATATCTAATTCTTTTATCACTTCTGGTTTACTAAACACAGAAGTATAGATGGCACGTACTTGTGTTTTCATGTCTAATGCAGGATTTTGATATCCCTCTTATGCTTTTAACCCATTCTGACAACGTATCAAGTTCTTTTTCATATTTAGCCAATCGTTTGGCATAATCTTCGACATAATTCATAATAAAGATGAAGTTATGTCGCCAATTAAAAGACCGACGTTCTCTGTATTTAGAACTTTTTAGAATAAGTGATTTGAGGTCCTCATTTTCAACTATATCAACATCAGCAGTGATGACGTGTTTCAGCTGGACTGTAGTAGAAAGAAGATGAAGAACAAGAACATGTTGGTGGATTACGTGTAAGATGGTCTATATCTAGGCACTGCAAAGTTTGTTTATAATTTAAAAAGTTTGGATGCAATAGTAGAGGTATAGCTGTAGGAAATACAGGGTGTAGACTTGAACTTGAAATAAGTTGGAATACACGACTGAACCCTTTTATGACGAAGAATGTTGCTTATGCTGACGGCATCTATACCTTTGTTTGTAAATTTGAGCTTAAGGAACTGACGGCATGATTTGGAAGGAATACCATACATGGTCCGTGCTGGTTTATAGAGCCTGTGGTAGGCAACATCCATAATCACAGAGTCCAGTCTATATTCAGGTGTTGAAAAATCCAAGTATAGACTAGCCATAGCTTCTTTAAATAAAGTGTGTAAAACTCTAAATGGAATAGAGTAAAGTTTCGTACGAATATGATGTGGACCTAATTGTCTGTTGGCGTAAGGCAAAAGTGAATCAAACGTGACATCATTTATACTTGATCTTTTATATGAAGGATGTCCATGACTGCGTTTCCGTCTTTGGGTATTGGGAAAGAGTCCCATCACATTCACGTTATTTCCTTGTGGACTAGTCAAATTTCCCACATCATATACATTATTGCTCGTAGTATTTGGATTTCGACTTTTTTAACCTGTACGTTTTGAAAAGATATCTTGATGAAAAACTTGAATTTTGACTTTTTACCCTGTGGTTTTTGAAAAGATATCTGCATGCAAAACTTGGATTTCCTCACTGTAGTGGCCGGAGATGAGAAAATGTTCTTTGTAAATGCGCGTCATTTTTATTCATTATGAGGATGTCGATGATTACGTCGAATAAGTTTGATACAATGATTACGTTGAATACGATGATTACATTAAATATGATGATTAATTTGAATACAATGATTACGTTCAATATGATGATTACATTCAATATGACGATTATGTTGAATATTATGATTACGATTGACTACAATAAATGTAAAAGAATAACATTGTAAATACAAATTACTTCAGTCCAATATGATAATACATCCTAGCAATGTTAATTGTGATGTACTACACATGCTAGAAGAAAAGTATATCATCAATATAATTCACTTCATTATCACTATAGTTACTATCGACTGTACTTATATAAACATACAATACCTAAGTACTGACACAAGTGCAAAGAATCATAACTCTTTCAACCAGAGACAAAGAAAAACATACATGGTGCAGATTGAGTTATCTTCGGTTATCACACAATTATGAAATCTGTATGCCGTGTTGCATACGTGAAGAATACTTACACCTCACACCAAAACCTCATCAATAGTATTATATATAATGAGTGTAAATATAAATGCATGTACGTATACCTAAATGATACATTTATACTGAAATGCATAAGTATGTATACTATCAAATAAATCAACATCAACCTACTGCACTGTCCTGTATTGCTAAACATCACAATAATAACACACAAAGTTAACACTCATCAATTTAGAAGTTTTCTCATACTTCAGTACAAACCTGAATACTAGTAAACTATAACTGCCCATGGTTTACAGTTATTGCTACATGTATATGTCACAAATTCACGGGCTCTACTCATAAAAATATCGTGCACGAAAAACCGTGACGTCACAAACTTGTGTAAAGTGTAGTAAACGAATTGGCTCTTACAACACCTCATGTGCAATTTCCGTATCCATGATGCGAAAAGAACTATTTGACCTACTTATCGTAGGTCATGATGCACCAATCAATTTGAATATGAACTTGATGCATTTCTCTCCGAGGGAGGTTCTGACAAAATTTCAGAGCAATACCTGTATTCATAACGGAAAAAATAAACTGGGAAACGACAAGAATATTTTCTACTAAGTAATACTACGAACTTGTCATTGAGAAACAATAGGCATCCTCCGCCTGGCATAAAAACTATTTGTATCAAGTTTGATAGTCCAAGCTCAATGATTCAGTCAGTATCCTGCCTACGTTTTTCCTACTAAGTGATAATAATATGACATTGACGTCTGAACTTGACGAATAAAAGTCATCCTCCACTTGCCACAGGTAGGCTTCCCAAGTCTGACAGTCCTAGCTCCAATAGTTCGGTTTGCATTATGTCGAGAAGATTGTCCCATCAACTGATACTATGACCTTGATTTTTGATATGTATCTTCATCTTATTATGGTGATTAAATCAACCAAGTTTTCAGATTCTAGCTATAATAGTTTGATATGTATTCTATCTACAATATCCGGACAGACGGACGGACGACGGTATACCATGAGATGGGACATCTTCAAACACGTTCTTACGTATCGAATCAGTTGAGATACATTGATAAGCACCGTATGCATGTCATAATGAAATATTGCTACATACATGTAAAGATGGGAAATCGACGATAGGGAAGCTGAAATCTCTTGTTTTTCGTGATGAACTGTATTGCTAACTTGCAGGCAAATATTCAATACAATATGTAAAGATGAATAAAATCTTTATTAAAACTGCTTCTTTAGGCCAAAAAACTAGAACTGTCCTTTGCGGACTAATACTCTCGCGGGGCACATTGTATGATGGATAAAAACAGACAGCCTCATATCAAAGCAGCTGTATAATCAAGTGTGCATCTGGTATATTATTTTTGTATTGAAAGTGTTGCTTTAAAAAGAGCAATGGATCAAGCAAATAATAAAATATTCCCCGTGATCCTCGGTATAAACACAATACCAATAAATATGATTTTCAGAGAATGAAAGGTAAACATTACGAACAGTGATCAATCTAATAACTCCAATAAGCAATAAAGAATAGGGAATTAGGCAAACATGGACCCCTGGATATACTAGAGTTGGGTCAGACGCATAACTCCTATAAGCAATATAGAATAGTGAATTGGGTAAACATGGACCCTGGATATACTAGAGGTGGAGTCAGATGTATAACTCCTATAAGCAATATAGAATAGGGAATTGGGCAAACATGGACCCTGGATATACTAGAGGTGGAGTCAGACAAACATGGACCCTGGATATACTAGAAGTGGAGTCAGACAAACATGGACCCTGGATATACTAGAGGTGGGGTCAGATGTATAGGAGGAGTAAGCATCCCCTGTGGTATGGATACACGCGAATTTAATTGTTTATTATCATTTCTATTTATTTGGTATATGGTTTAAAAATTGACAAAGTATGACCCCCCAGAAAATAGATAGATAGAAAATGGAAATATTCGTACATTCACATTAATACATCAAAATGTAAGGTATTTCAATAAAAATGTATGTAAAAGGTCTGACTCAAATATTTCAATATGTTTCTGAAATACTCTCAAACAACAGTATCCATAAATAAATTAGAATTAGTTTAATTTTCTAATACGTTAAATAATCTAATTCAAAATAAGAAATGCATAACTTTAGTCTAAGAACAATAAATTTACAATATTTAAAGAAAATCTCTTTAAGAATTTTGAAGATATACTCTTCTTTTTTGATTAAAATTATGGCGACGTTCATCAGTAGGAAAAAACCTGTAACTTGACGTAAAAATGTCCAATCAATATATAAAATACCCCGTACAGATATTCATGTGGTGAGTAATGAGTGTACAATTTTTCATAAAAATCCATTTTCTAGTTTCTTAGAACTTGCACGGACAAAATCTTGTCTACAGACAGACGGACAGATAGTCATGGTAATTCCAATATATCCCCCTACTTTGTTTGCTGTTGTGTGATTTATCGATAGTTTCTCAGGCCCTGCCGCATCCGTTGAAAAGCTACCACAAGGATGTTTCTTCAATATATATCCTGCCTACGTTTTTCCTACTAAGTGATAATAATATGAGCTTGACCTTTGAACTTGACGAATAAAAGTCATCCTCCACTTGCCACGGGTATGTTTTCCAAGTCTGACAGTCCCAGCTCCAAGAGTTCGGTTTGCATTATGTCGAGAAGATTGTCCCATCAACTGATACTATAACCTTTATTTTTTATCTCTGACCTTGAAAAAATAGACATCTTCCTCTCATCATGGTAAATGAATGAATCAAGTTGTGAGATCCCAGCTCCAATAGTTCGGTTTGTATCCCACCTAAACGGTTTCCCTATTAACTGGTAGCACGACCTTGACATTGGCCTTAAAAAACAATACGTATCTTCATCTCATAATGGTGATTAAATCAACTAAGTTTTCATATTCTATCTACAATATCCGGACAGACGGACGGACGACGGTATACCATGAGACGGGACATCTTCAAACACGTTGTTACGTATCGAATCAGTTGAGATACATTGATAAGCACCGTATTCATGTCACAATGAAATATTGCTACATACATGTGAAGATGGGAAATCGACGATGGGGAAGCTGAAATCTCTTGTTTTTCGTGATGAACTGTATTGCTAATTTGCAGCAAATGTTCAATACAATATGTAAGGATGAATAAAATCTTTATTAAAACTGTTTCTTTAGGTCAAAAAACTAGAACTGTCCTTTGCGGACTAATACTCTCGCCCGGCACATTGTATGATGGATAAAAACAGACAGCCTCATATCAAAGAAGCTGTATAATCAAATGTGCATCTCGTATATTATTTTTGTATTGAAAGTGTTGCTTTAAAAAGTTCAATGGATCAGTCAAATAATAAAATATTCCCGGTGATCCTCAGTATAAACACAATACCAATAAATATGATTTTCAGAGAATGAAAGGTAAACATTACGAACAGTGATCAATCTCATAACTCCTATAAGCAATATAGAATAGGGAATTGGGCAAACATGGACCCTGAATATACTTGAGGTGGAGTCAGACGCATAACTCCTATAAGCAATATAGAATAGGGAATTGGACAAACATGGACACTGGATATACTAGAGGTGGGGTCAGACAAACATGGACCCTGAATATACTAGAGGTGGGGTCAGACAAACATGGACCCTGGATATACTAGAGGTGGGGTCAGACAAACATGGACCCTGGATATACTAGAGGTGGGGTCAGACAAACATGGACCCTGGATATACTAGAGGTGGGGTCAGATGTATAGGAGGAGTAAGCATCCCCTGTGGTATGGATACACGCGAATTTAATTGTTTATTGTCATTTCTATTTATTTGGTATATGGTTTAAAATTGACAAAGTATGACCCCCCAAGAAAATGGATATATAGAAAATGGAAATATTCGTACTTTCACATTAATTCATCAAAATGTCAGGTATTTCAATAAAAATGTATGTAAAAGGTCTTACTCAAATCTTTCAATATGTGACTGAAATTCTCTCAAACAACAGAATCCATAAACAAATTAGAATTAGTTTAATTTTCTAATACGTTAAATATTCTAATTCAAAATAAGAAATGCATAACTTCAGTCTAAGAACAATAAATTTACAAGATTTAAAGAAAATCTTTAAGAATTCTGAAGATATACTCTTTTTTTTGATTAACATTATGGCGAAATTCATCAGTAGAAAAAAAACCTGTAACTTGACGTGAAAAATGTCCAGGCAATATATAAAATACTAGGTACAGATATTCATGTGGTGAATAATGAGTGTACAATTTTCCATAAAAATCCATTTTCTAGTTTCTTAGAACATGCCCAGACAAAATCATGTCTACAGACAGACAGACAGATAGTCATGGTAATACCAATATACCCCTTACTTTGTTTGCTGTTGTGTGATTTATCGATAGTTTCTCAGGCCCTGCCGCATCCGTTGAAAAGCTACCACAAGGATTTTTCTTCAATATATATTTAAAATACCTGTAAGTAGAGAGGATATTTCTTTTAAAGTTGAAAAGAAGTATTGTGTGATGATGGGATTTGAACTGGGGACCTTTTAATTTGGAGTCGAGGTCGTTACCTCTTGATTATTACACATGTTGTGGTGTTACATTTGTAGGATCCATTGGGGTTTTTCGTACGACAGTGTGTTTGGGACTACCAGCATGGATCCCAAGGAGATCATACAAGGACTGCTCGACAGAGGTAGCAGACAAGGAGATCATACAAGGACTGCTCGACAGAGGTAGCAGACAAGGAGATCATACAAGGACTGCTCGACAGAGGTAGCAGATAATCCGGTCGACAATATTGATCTCAGTGTAAATAAAACAATTTGTGCTTCAGCTCCAAATTCCGAAATTAGAGAATTAGTGACTGTGGTAAAGAAAAAACATGATATTTTGAATCGACAACAGAAACAGACTGATGAACTAACTCGGATGTGTCATGGACGATCCGACAAACCATCAAATCAGCAATCAGAATCACGAGGGAGATCAAAACCGTTTGGTTTGAAATCGAACAGAGGACAACTATAGCTCCATGAAATTAGAACTGTTGGCGTTGAACTGGTCCGTCAAAGAAAAAAAATTCGGGATTACTTGTTAGGATCCAAATTTGTCGTGTTTACGGATAATGATCCACTAAGCTAACTGTAGACGGTTAAAGGTGGTGCAACAGAGATGAGATGGGCTAGTCAACTAGGACAGTTGGATTTTTCTATGAAATACAGATCAGGAAAAGTGAATAGGAACGCTGATGCTCTAAGTAGGAAACCCAATTCAATTATAGAATATCCTGAAACCATTTTTCAGTCTGTTACAAAAACCACATTGATATGTGATCTTATTAGTGATCTTATTAGTGAAAATGTACTTTGTGTAAACGCCTGTTTAGTGAATATTGCACCAGTCGAAACATCTGCTGTGTTATCAGGATTTCTTCCAGCAGACATGATACTTTTACAAGAACATGATTCCGGGTTAATCGTGTGATATATTGGATAAAAAGACCTGAGCAGTTGACCAGAAGTGCGATTCGTAAGGAGAAAGGAGGTGTGCGAAAACTGGCAAACCAGAAGAGCAAACTATTCATCGAATTTACTCTACTTGAAAATTTGTCAAATAACCGGGAAAATATTTTGGTGTTGACAGACATATTCTCAAAGTTCACTCAGGCAGTATCAACAAAAGATCACAGAGCTGTAACTGTGTCCAAAACGCTTATTAAGGACTTGTTCGTGAAATATAGTATACCTCATCGAATACACAGTGGTCAAGGATGTAATTTTGAGGGTCGCATTGTGCAGGAACTGTGCAATTTGTATGGCATAGAGAAATCAAGAATCACACCGTATCATGGTAAAGAAAACGACCAATGTGAACGTTTTAACCGGACAATACACGATCGACTAAGCACTCTTACTGCTGATCAAAAGAACATGTGGACTGAATTTCTTCCGGAGCCTATATATGTTTATAACTCTACTGTTTACTCGTCAATGGGATATTCTCCGTACTTTCTGTTTTGTAGACGTGAGTCTGCGTTGCCCATCGATTTCATTCTAGGAACACATGCTGAGGCAGACTTTAATGTTTCCACCGTAGATGACTGGGTTAACAAACACAAGACAAGACTTGGTGAAGCTCTATGTTCGGCAGCTATCAACACTGAGAAAAATGCACTACGTAGGAAAGAATAACAGAACAGGAATACCAAGGAAACATCAATTCAAATTGGCTCAGGGGTGTTATTGCGAAATCATGTGATGGAAACAAAGGGCTTTAGTAAACTTAGTGACACCATTGCTACTTTGGG